>NC_143423.1:624833-936000 GCF_059467195.1 Physcomitrium patens
TTATACAATATATGTCCTAAATACCATATAAAAGAAATAAAATAAGTTTTTAAGAGTCACCAATATCTAATAAAGGTGACTCTAAATATTTAAAACTTACTACCAATAAGATCAACTTCAAAGTCACTATCAAAAGAAAATAAAGTTTTATAAATTCTAATAGAAGTCCTTTTAAACAAATTCTTTTTGAGTTAGTAATCTATCCACATCCTATAACCAACAAAAATCCAATAACATGGCTTTCACCATATTTTCTAGTATATTATATATTAAATATATAAATCCATTATTTTTATATAATAGCCAAACCACAACACAATAATAGTCAGCCACCATATATGCTATTGAATTCCAAAACCTTGCTTGTAATATAGATTGGAATAAAAAAGCCTTTATCAATAAATTTTGATATAGATTGAAGAATAATGTCAAAGATTTGTTATTGACTATATCAAAGGCAGAATCTTTGAAACAATTTATTACTCAAGCCATTGCATGCAATAATCAATTATTTGAAAGATGTTAAGAACTAAGACTTGATTGAAGAGGAACAATTCAAATAATGATGGAAGCTTCTAAATTTTCAGAAATTCATTCATCTAGGCCAAAATCAATGCAAATTGATACAACACGTTTTAAATTCCTTATGGAGCATGAAAAGTCTAGATGATGTCAAGAAGGCTTATGCTTATATTGAGGAGAAGCTAAACACATTACTCAACATTGTCCAAAGAAAAAATACAACTACAAAATAAGAAGCAAGGTTTCTAAAAAAAGATAATATGTCAAAAAAGAAGTTTTTTCAGCTACAATAGGAATTATGCTGTTAGAAACTTACATAATTCCTAATAAAGGTCATATTTTGTCTTCAGATTCTTCACCTTATTTTATAATAAAAGTTTATTTAGGACCAAAAAATCACAAAATCTAAGCTTTGTTAAATCCAAGAACCTTAGCTTATTTTATAGATGAAGATTTTGTCAAAAAATAAGAAATTTTGTTAGACAAAAAAATTAAACTTTTACATGTAGAAAGCATAGATGGTCATCTGGTATCTTCTAAAAATGTTATGAATGAAATTTTTCCTTTAGATATAAAAATTAAAGATCATAATAGCATAATAATATTTAATATAATAAGATCTTTGTTCAATTCAATTATTTTAGGATTATTTTGGTAACAAAAATATAATCTTTAAATATATTAGATTTCTTGTAACCTTAATTTTTTTGATAGTTTAATCCAAAATCTTGTTAATCAAATAGAAATACATAAATATAATACATCCAAATTCTTATTAGTAGGTACTTGAGCTTTTATATATGCTATAAAAGAAAGATTATTTTTTACTTTATGCACCACACCTATTTTGATGGTGAAAAGATAACAAGAGGTATTCTTAGTTAGTATGAAGATTTCTAAGATGTTTTAAAAATATATATAGATATTCTTCCAAAGTATTGTCTTTATGATTAATCTATCAATCTTCACAAAGGAGTTCAATCACCATTTGGATCAATCTATAGCCTATTAAAAAATGAATTGGTTGCACTCAAAAAATACATTGATGAGAACTTGGCTAAAAATTTCATATGTCATTCTAAATCTCCAATCAAGGCTCTTATCTAATTTGTAAAGAAAAAAAAATAGATCTCTGCAAATACATAAGGACTATAGAGGATTCAAAAAAATCACCATCAAAAATAAGTATCCTCTACCTTTGATTTCAAAACTTTTTGATCAATTGAATTAAAAAAAGATCTATTAAAAAATAGATTTATGAAGAATATATAATCTAATATTTATTAAAAAAAAGAAATGAATGAAAAACTATATTTTGAATCAAATATGGATATTTTAAATATAATGTCATACCTTTTGGATTCAAGAATGTACTAGTTTCTTATTAACATCTAATGAATGATATTTTTTGTAATTTTCTCAATAAATTTTTTATCTATTATTTGGATGATATCTTAATCTACTCTAAGAATATAAAAAAAATATAAAATTCATATTTTTCATGTATTACAAAAACTTAGAGATGTAGGATTATATGCCAAATTAAAAAGTGTGTATTCCGCACTATTCAAATTGACTTCGTAGGATACATCATTTCCAACAAAAGACTAATGATAGATCATAAGAAGAGCTAAACTATCATGGATTAGAAGATCCTAAAAATAGTAAGAGAAGTATAATACCTTTTAGATTTTTTTGATTATTATTAAAATGTTAGTTAAGAATTTTTCTCAAGTTATAGTTCCACTTACAAGTTTGACTTATAAAGACAAACTTGAGTGGAATAAAGAAGCCAAAGCATCATTTGATGTTTTTAAAAAATAATTTATTTTTGTACCAATCTCATATTGTGTTGACTTCTTCAAGGTATTTTTGTATAGAAATAGATATGTAATTATCATTTTACTTACTCTAGACTAATCCAATCGAAATAAACCTATACAGGGGAATTCAAACATAGGCAAAGACTATTTGCATGAGTTTACACATTAGGATCTTACAATTGACTATCTCTTGATCAACTAAAAACATCCAAGAATGCTACATTGTCCTCTATATTCTATCAAATATTATAATTCATAATTCCATCTTCACATTCACTATCTCTTTTCTTCTCCTAATTTATGACAATAATATGTAATATTATACTATCTTAAAAGACACCATACAATCACTCTATAATCCAAGCACTAGAATCTTCCATATTTAACTATCATTTTTTCTACACTTCTTCATATAAATCTAGAATCCAAAGATTTCTTCTCAAACCTCAATATTATAATTCTTTCAATCATATCCATTCTTCATCAATACTTCTAATTATCTATTTACAATTTTTCACTATATTCATCTATTATAAATTTCATACTTCATATATAACATTAAATCTCTTTTTTATTCCAAAATTTTACTTCACATTATTCAAAAACTATCTATTACTCTTCAACTACAAAAAAACAAAGAAGTAGCACCAAGCTTACCTTGGCTCATAACTATCATAGTTTGGTCCCTCCTACTTCTTCCTCAATCTACTTATGCTTATCTCAAAATGCCAACCATTACACAATACAATGATAACTACTTTTTTTGACTGAATCATCTATCTTGCCTTCTAAACTATCCATTATTTAGTTTACTAGCTTCTCTTAATCTTACATACTATGTAGCATAAAACAAAAAAATCCTACTCATTTTATATAGTCCCACTATTGTACAGTAATTACTTATAGTATATAAAAAATAGTTAGAATATATAATATATTCATAAATCTTGGTGTATGTTAGAATGATTAATAGATTAATTCAAAGAGAGTGGATTTAAGAAACTTTATTTTGAGTTTTATCTTTTTTGATTATAGCATTTAAAAAAATTTATAGGACTTAAATATTTAGTATGAAGCCTTCAGAGGAGATTAGAACCTAAAGAAGAAATTTTTAACTAATAAGAGGCATACTAGGAAGGATGAAAACAAGGCATGGTTGGATGAAGGCAAAGAATAGAGATCTTCATTCTTACTGATCAAAGGCCATATCCAATGGACTTTAAGGAGGCTATCCGAGGCCATATTAAGAATCAGGGTTTCTTCTTTGAGGTCATTTGAGCTTTGAAGGCTATGATTAGCAAGTTTAGGATTTTAAGTACAAATAGGATGTAAATTTTGTGTGATTTGGAGTTTTTATGAAGGAGTTATTGGTGCTCAAGGTTAAGGTATCAATTTCGTACCTATTGTCACTCTTTGAGAGATAACATACATTTACAAAGAGCAACAAAGGATCGGCAATTGGGATTAAAGAGAAAACTTTTTCAACTATACTTTTTATATATTGTTTGATGAATTTGGAGTTTGAATGAAGAAGTTATAGAGAATTAAAGTCACCACATCTAAATCAAAGGCAGTAAGTAAGTGATTTTGTTCATAGTAATGATTGGAGCCATATCTTGAGTTTTTGGGAGAATTTTTGGCTCAATTTTTTTTAAAAAGGTAGATAATTGTGTTAAAAAATTATACATACAAACTTTTTAGCATTTAAGTATTTAGTTTGTGAGATATGAAGAAAATTACATGTAGGTATATAAAAATTAAGATTTGAAGCTTTTATTAGGATTTTGGTGATATCTTAAGATTTGTAATGAATTTGTAATTAAAATTTATTCTGAAAGTTGATAAGAATATATTAGTACTTCATGTAAAATTTGAATAAGTTTGGATGGTCAGATTAGGAGATATGAAGTATTAAAGTTTGGAAAATTTTTTACATAAGGATATACAAGGTTTTAGAAGATTTTATCATATTTTGGATATTATTGGTTACTTGAGGCTTATGTATTTAGTGTAATTACTCCAAAAAGAGAAATTTTATAAATAAACTTAAGGTTTCTCTTATTTTAAAATTTGGTAGAATAATTAGTAATAGTTAGGAGTCCAATGCTTTCTTGAGACAAATTCTCTCTACCCTAATACCATTCTTAATTATGTAGCATCCTTGCAAACTACTATTTGGACTCACTAGATTGATCAATCTCAAAATTATCTATAAATGGTTCTATAGATTTTAATTCTAATGATAAATCTTTGTCATTCTCTAATACTTCTATTGGATCTTTTCTCAATTGGACTAATAAATCTTCATTGTACACTCTCAATTCACAAACTTGAGCTTCCAATTATAGTATCTTGATATCATTCGCTTCCAATTGGTATTGCTATTGCCTCACTTTCTCCTCTAATTCATTAATTATTGAAATTGATAGGGTAGATACCTATAACTGATTAATACTAGTTAAATCATCCTCTAATTTTTTTTCTAACTCTTTTAGAGATTCAATTTTTTTCCTTAATTCTTCCATTTCAATTCTATATTGATCATCTAATTCTCACTTTTCTTATTTCAATAATGTTATCTTTTCTCGTTCTATTTCTAACTAACATTTTGCCTTCTCTCATTCCAAAATTGATGTACTATGAATCTAAAATAGGTCTTGTCTTTGGCCTTCTACAATACATTGAATGCATTCTTTTTTATTTTTTCAAGCTTCTTATCTCTCTCCAAATTTATGCTCCAATAATAACTTGAATTTTATATTTTTTTTATCATGCGATCTTGTTCCATCATTCTATGGCTTTGTTCTAATAACTCTTTTCTGCTTACCTCCAATTGCTGCCTTAAATTTCCTTCTCTAATCAATTTACTCACCATGAGCTGCAATTGAAAATTTTGAGCCAAATAAAACCTCCTTAAGATTTAATTCTTCTGGTGTTCTACCTTGTAGAAATGCTAACTGGTTTATGTCTATCAAAACTGGAACTTCGACTGTCACTTTGATCACCAAATAAATTATTACCTGCTCTAGTGTAAATACTGGTATAGCCTCCTATTCCATTGAATTATTTGACTCCCTAATTTCATGCACCATGACCCCTAGACTAGCTGTCAATGCCATTAAACTCCAAATACCTCATTCAAATATTAGGGAGGATATATTTTTCTCTTTTGCTCACGGTATTTGACTTAATATATACACAATCACAAAATATACATAATTAGAGCAGAGCAATGATGCAAATTTCTTCGTCTTCTACTTGCCTCCCATCTCCGCATGGATTTTAGTTGGTACAAAAGCTGTCCAATTAAATACCATTCCTTCAAGTGTTCCTATTATAGCAAATAGTTATCATTTGGATTTATACGTGGTGTATTGATTTAAGCCTAAATACTTCTAAATGAAACGCATCCACTCCATAAGCTTTGATATAAGTACCTCTGCCATTTTTTAACTTTGATTCCTCTCAAATGACGACATTCCACCTTTGAAATAACTTCTCGGTCTAAAATTGTTGAACACTTCAATACCTAGTGCAAGCTCACCAATTGTGAGATGTAGTATCTTTTACAAGGTAGTCTCATCAATTCCAATAATTCTCTTCTTTATTATAATCTTACCATCCTGTGGGTCATAATTGAATATATATTCTTCTAAAAATTCTACATTAATTGGTGGAAAATTATCAGATCTTTGCAAAAATACATGTAACTGTACATTTCTAAAATCTCTCTACTTTTTTGTGCTCTAACAGAATTCCAACTTCATTGGTTCCATATTAATAAGAATCACTAAAGATGGCGACTCCAATTTGCTCTTAGCTCTCACATTTCAGCCTCTTTCTTCTTTATTTGTAATTTGCTTCACTCTTTCTATTGATATTATATAATATTGGTTTTTCATTCTTTGCTTGCAATAATACTATGTTCTTATTTACTAAAGTAAATTCTATTTTCCAAGCTAGTATGCTCCAAATAGTAATATAAGAAATGTTGAAAACAACTGCCATTAAGTGCTCCACTCTTAACTTTCACTCAGATATGGATCAAGAGTCCTTAATTTTGTTGATCATAATATTACTTTTCATTTAGCTATCAGTCGGTATTAGTATCCAAAACTAACCATCAACCATTTTTACTTCAACATACATCTATAGTTATAGTCAATCTATCATTAACAAATAAGCTATTCTCCTTCTAATTTTTAAAATCCATCTTAGATTTACATATAAAAAAGTTGTAATCTATTTCCATTGATACATGTAGTAAATTGGGTATCCATAAAATCTTCCAATTGAATGGATCAATTAGGAAAACCTTCTACTACACAATATGGTCCATGCAAACAGACTTGAAATTTTTCTAGAAAATTGTTAAATTTGTTATCATAAAGAAGCACTAAATCATTAGGTAGAAACAACTTAAGACGTAATTTACTATGATAATAATTCTTATGTCGACATTGTGTAGCTTCTATAGTTAGTACAGCCATAGCTCTAACTTCATCAAATTTTTCCAATTCTACTAACTGATATTGGAGGGATTTCTTATCGCCAAGACGTTCATCCAATACAATTTTTAAACTCTGTATCTCTAATTTGATTGATAAGATTGCCTCTTATCCATATACTAATTGGAATGGTGTAGAATTTGTAGTCACTTTACATGTAGTATGATACGCCCACAATTCTGCAAACAATTTTGTATCACAATCCGTTCCCGCACTAGACATTGTCTTAGTTAAAATTTTATAAAGAGTACCATTGGTCTCTTCAGTCTGCCTATTGGCCTGAGAGTGATATGGGGTTGTTTTTTGATATTTGATGTCATATTTATCTGTCAAGGTTGCAATTGTAGAATTAATAAAATAGGTTCCTTCATCACTATTCAATTCTTTAAGACATCCAAAATGGGTGATAATATTCTCATATAAAAATGTGGCTATTGTATTGGCATTATCAGTTTTCATTGCTACAATCTCAATCCATTTAATGACATAATTTATTGCTACCAAAATATATCTTTTCTATCTATTTTAGAAGGTTGGTGAGATTGGTCCTACAAAATTGATCTCCCATTTCTCAAATGATGCCTATGCCAAAATCGGTACCAATAGCATGGCAAAAGTTTTAGTAGATCTATCAATTCATTGACAAGGATGACAACGTCAAACATATTGGTGTACATCCAAAAACATGGTTGGCTACTAATATCCAGCTATTAGAGCTTTACAAGTAGTTCTATCACTGACAAAATACCCTCTACAACTATCCAAATGGCATTCTTTCAATATGGTACATACTTCACTTTGAAAGATACATTGGCGTAAAATTCTATCTTGTCTTTGGTTATACAAGGCATCACCAATCATAGTATATGGCACACTTTTTAAAATGAGGTATTTCTTTAATTTCTCACTATATGGAGTTGAAAATATCTGAAATGTCAGATATTGAATCAATTCACTACTTTTGAGTGTAATCATGTCGACAACAAGTAACTATATGTCAGGAAGTGAATCATGGATAGATTCATTTTCTAATATATTATACAATCAGGATAAGTAATCACTATTGGCATGTTTTTTTCTTAGTCAAACATTAATAATAAAATTAAATTCTTAAAGTAGTAACATCCATCAAGCAATGCGTCTATTCAATTGAAGTTTATTAACCATATATTTTAGAGTATCATAATCGACATGAAACACAAATGGATAATCAAGCAGATAATGTCAAATTTTTTGGACAGAGTAGATCATGCCCAAGGCTTTCCATTCTGTAGTAGTGTAATTTTGTTCCATTGCAATCAATTAACAACTAAAAAAATATATTATATAATCAAAATCATTTTTATCTTTCTGACTCAATACCAATCCAAAAGCAACATTGGATGCATCAATATAAAAATGAAATAATTTCATCCAATAAGGTACAATTAGTATTGATATAGATACCAATTTTTATTTCAATTCTTAAACGTAATTATACAGTCTTCAGTCCAAATTAGATTAGATCTATCCAATAGTGGTTTCTTTAAGAGATTAGTTAAAGATTGATATATAACTACAAATGAATGAATAACTCATCAATAATAATTAACAAGGTCGACGAAATCACAAATACATGACATTATCTCTAGCTTTGATAAAGCCAATATACTAGGAACTTTATTCGAGTCAGTAGCAATATCAGCCAGTAAGACAATGTGTCCTAAGAACTTACCAGATGATACTCCAAATTGGCATTTCTTCAAATTCAAAGAAATCCCATAATAACCACAACGATCCAAACACTTACCAAGATACTTCAAATATTTGGTCCTCGTACTAAAACTATAAAAATTATCTAAAAATGTCTCCATTGATAATTATAAATAAATCTAAAATGCTTACATCATCACTCTTTGAAATGTCGTGGAGGCATTACATAATCCAAATGGCATCACTTTATAAGCAGATGTGCCCCAATCCATAATAAAAGTAATCTTTAACTAGTCCTCTTTTCCAATTTTAACTTGATTGTAACTTGAAAATCCATCCAAGAAGGAATAACATTCATGTCCTACTATTGTGTCCAAGAAACTATCCGTAAAAGGTTAAGGAAAATAATCCTTTTTGATAGCTGCATTCAATTTTTGAAAATCTTAAAATTTTTTGATTTTTTCATTCTTCTTTAACACCATCACAATTGGTGAAATCCATTCATTATACGAGACTATATAAATAAAATCCACATTTAAAATTTTTGTCCAATTCCTCTTTTACCATAAGAAAATATTTTGGATTAAGATGGTATTGTCTTTGACAAACCAATGTAGCATCCTCCTCCAAAATAATCTGATGCTTGTAAACCTTGGTAGGAATATCTTTTAAATTTGCATACGACCAAACAAAAACAGATTTATGACTGAGGGAGCATTCATTCTAATTTTTTAGCTCAATATCTATAATATTGATATATACCCTAATAACTTGAGGTATTTCAATGGTGCCTAAGTTAAAGGATTGGCTCACATATTCCTCAACAACCTTCTGTTTGATTTTTCTTGTTGGCTCATAATCTTTCATATAATCTGATAACTTAGAACTACACAACTTTGATTCCATTGAACTGACGTGATTTTTATCATAATTATACATCCAATCAATAATAACATGATCAGAGTTTGCTTGTCACGGACATACATATAATTACCTATATGAATAGATAAAAGTATGTAAAAGTAGATAAAAGTAGGTTAATTGTGTAATATCTTCTAGAGAAGCTTCTTAGAAGCTTCATAGATGCTGCTTTGACTTTATAGGAGTCTATAGTTGACTTTTAGGTTAGAAACTTGGTCAACAAGTTAGCCATGTGCCACACATGTTGGAAGCTTAAAGAACAAGCTAACTACGTGGTCCATCCATAGAAAACTTGCCTTGCAAGCAAAGGCATGTGGCCTAGAAAGTCAACATATATTGGAGGTCTTATAGAACATCGCCACGTGGCTTCTAGTTAGATAGTATATATAGAGGCAAGAGTGAAGCCCTCTTCACTCTTGTCAACTCCTTTCTTGCTTCTAGTCTAGTTTCAAGGGTCTCTAGTTTTCTTGTATTTTGGCAATAGCCATTCCAGTTTCTTTCTTAATATACATATTTCTATTTTTTCCTATTTCTTTTTGAGAAAAGTCTCACTTACTCTTTAGCTTTCATCGAGTTCTTGTCCTTGACAGATTGACAAGAGTACACTTACAATATCAGAGCTTTGTCTTTTCTTGATTAAGAGTGGATTACCCCTTTTTCTTGATAAGACATAAGCGCATTAGAAGTTGCGGATTACCCTCTTTTAAACTGATATTGTTCTTATTATTTTCTTTGTTATCAATTCCTCTCTTCTATTTGTTTTGAGCGTTATTAGACATCTTCTCTTTTCTAAGTGCTACTATGGCAGAGCTTGTTGAAATGAAGAGTGCAATGGCACAGATGCAAGAACAATTGAGGGAGTTAATGCTTGCGATGCATCAACTCAATTCACCACCACAAGGAGCAACAAGAATGGTAGGAAGTGAAGATATAGAGATGATTGGGGCTGCTTCAACATCTGCACCAAACCATGTCCCTTCTACCAGAATGGAACACCCTTCGAGTGTTAGAGAACCGAGAGTTGCCTTGCCCGAGAAGTTTGATGGTACCAGATCCAAGTTTCGAGGATTCATCAATCAGGTCCAACTAGTGATTGAACTTCAACCCCAGAGCTATCCAACTCCAGGGTCACAAGTTAGATTCATTGGTACACTTCTTTCAGGTTCAGCATTGTCATAGTTTTCATCTTTTCTTGAACGACGAGATCCAATATTGGATAATCTGGAGGCTTTTTTGGCGGAGTTTCGATCCATGTTTGGAGAACATGATACAATTCGTGTTGCAACCAACAAGATCCGTATTTTGCGACAAGGCAATCGATCAATAACATTATATGCTTCGCAATTTCGACAACTTGCAACTGATATCAAGTAGGATGATGCCGCACTAGTGAGTCAATTTCTGTACGGATTACAATATGAGGTAAAAAAATTGATGCTTAATTTACCTGATCCTCAAACATTGAGTCAAGCAATTGACTTTGCTGTGAAGTGCGACAATCGACTTTTTGAATTTCGATCCGAGAGTCGCACAAGTGGGCCTCAACGTTACTACAATTCAATGGCAACACCGACGTCTCCTCAACACATACCTTCAGTAGTAGAGGATATGCAAATTGATGCGGTACGTTTCAAACCTCTTACTAAGCAAGAAAAGTCTCGTCGTCGACAAGAAGAATTGTGCTTATATTGTGGAGAACCTAAGCACACTGCTCAACATTGTCCAAAGAAGCGACGTAACTACAAAATGAGGAGTACGGCTGTCAAAGAAGACAGTATGTCGGAAAACGAGTACGTCCAGCTACAATAGGGACCGTGCGGCTAGAATCTTGTACAACTTCTAATGAAGGTCCTATCCTCTCCTCAGAACCATCTCCTTGTTTTATAATAGATGTGCGTTTAGGACCTAATAATTACAAAGCCTCTGCCTTGGTAGATTCAGGAGCCTCATCTTGTTTTTTAGATGAAGAATTTGCTAGATGTCATAGAATATCATTAATACAAAAAACTAAACCTGTACACGTAGAAGTCATAGATGGTCGTCCGTTGTCTTCCGGAGATGTAACTCACGAAACACTTCCTGTAGATGTAGTAATAAATGGTCATAGTAGTTGCGTAATTTTTAATATAATTAGATCTCCCTCTAATCCAGTAATTTTAGGCTTATCATGGTTAGAAAAGTATAATCCTCGAATAGATTGGATTTCTCGTAAACTTGATTTTCCTCAGAGCATTAGTAACAGTTCTATTAATCAAGTAAAAACCATGACTCTAGTATAGTAAAACTCGCACTTATAAGTGCAAAAGCATTTATACACGCAGCAAAAGAAGGATCAACTTTTGCTATTTATGCTGCACCTATTTCTGAAAGCGTAAAGACTTCAAGTGGCATTCCAAGTCAATATCAGGATTATCAAGACGTTTTTGAAAAAAAGAATGCAGATATTCTTCCTGAGCATCGTCCATACGATTGTTCAATCGATCTCAAGGAAGGAACTCAGCCACCATTTGGACCAATTTACAGTTTATCGCAAGATGAGTTGGCTGAACTCAAGACATATATTGATGAGAATTTAGCGAAGAATTTCATACGCCATTCAAAATCTCCAGCAGGAGCTCCAATTTTATTCGTAAAGAAAAAAGATGGATCTTTACGAATGTGTGTTGACTATCGAGGACTCAACAAGATCACAATCAAGAACAGGTATCCATTACCTTTGATATCAGGACTCCTTGACCAGTTAAATCAAGCTAAGATCTATACAAAAATAGATCTAAGAGGAGCATATAATCTAGTACGGATCAAAGAAGGAGATGAATGGAAGACAGCGTTTCGAACCAGGTACGGGCATTTTGAATATAATGTCATGCCTTTTGGACTCACGAATGTACCAGCTGCTTTTCAACATCTCATGAATGATGTATTTCGTGAATTCTTAGATAATTTTGTCGTCTGCTACCTAGACGATATCTTGATTTATTCTAAGAATGTTGAAGAACATGAAATACATGTTCGTCAAGTATTACAAAAACTCAGAGATGTAAGATTGTACGCCAAGATGGAATAGTGTGTATTTCACACTACTCAAGTTGACTTTTTAGGATACATCATTTCAAATGATGGTCTTATGATGGATTCTAAGAAAGTCCAAACAATCATGGATTGGAAGATTCCAAAGACTGTGAGAGATGTCCAATGTTTCTTGGGATTTGCCAATTACTATCGGATCTTCATCAAAGACTTCTCACGAGTTGCAGCTCCACTTACACGCTTGACTAGTAAAGATAAATTCCAATTGGAATCAAGAAGCGGAAGCAGCATTTGAAGCCTTGAAGACATCGTTTGTCTCTGCACCAGTCTTATATCGTGTTGACTTTTCCAAGGTATTTTTTATGGAAACAGACGCATCGGATTTTGCCTTGGGTGCAGTTTTATCACAAATAGGAACAGATGACAAACTTCATCCGATAGCTTTTCATTCAAGAAAATTCTCAATAGCCGAGATCAATTATGAGATCCACGATAAAGAACTTCTTGCAATCGTGGATTCCTTTCAAGAATGGCGTCATTATCTAGAAGGCGCTTCTAGTCCAGTCACTGTGTATACAGATCACAAGAACCTCGAGTATTTCATGTCAGCACGCGTGTTGAATCGTCGTCAAGCTCGTTGGAGTATGTCTTTGTCAAGATTCGACTTCATTATCACTTATCGGCCAGGAAAACAACAAGGTTTGTCCGATGCCCTGTCTAGACGTTCTTATTTTGCACCAAAAGAAGGAGATGCAGCTTTTGAGCAACAAAGAACGGTCCTCTTGAAACCGGAGCAATTTCATCTCCGAGCAATAAAATCAACATTGACTGTTGATTCAACTTTTCTCAAGCAAATCCAGTCCAATATGTCCTCAGACCCTCTTGTTCATGATATCGAGAATAATTCTTCCAAGTCTCATGATTCTTCTAAGTTCGAGTTCAAGAATAATCTATTATATTTTGAAGGACGCCTATATGTTCCAGAAGGAAAAGCACGTTTGCGTGTTCTTCAAGCACGTCATGACTTTCCAGCAGCAGGGCACTTTGGATATAATAAGACTTTGGAACTCATATCAAGAGATTTTTGGTGGCCACAAATGTGGAAGTCAGTCAAAGACTTTGTACAATCATGTGATATTTGTTCAAGATCAAAAATTCCTCGACATCGACCTTACGGACTTCTTCAGCCATTACCTATACCAGAACAACCATGGTCTTCTGTTTCTATGGATTTCATCACAGATCTTCCAAACTCAAGATCTTATGATTCTATATTTGTGATAGTAGATCGTTTCACCAAGATGGCACATTTTATGCCATGTACAAAATCTATCACAGGTGAAGAAACAGCTAAGCTTTTCATTGATAATATCTATCGCTATCATGGATTGCCTAAAGATATCATATCGGATAGGGGAACTCAATTTGTGTCGAGATTCTGGAGGACTCTTTTCAAGATTTTAAAAGTGGACATAAAGCTATCTTCAGCTTTCCATCCTCAAACTGATGGACAAACAGAGTGCGTAAACCAAGTCTTGGAACAGTATTTAAGGTGTACCATCAACTATCAACAAGATGATTGGACAAACCTTCTGCCATTGGCAGAGTTTGCTTATAATAATACGGTACATTCCTCCACGCAACAAACACCTTTCTTTGCCAATTATGGCTATCATCCACGACTTGATACTTTTGATTTTTCAAAAGTTGATAATCCTGCAGCAGAAGATATGGCAAATCGGTTGTCAGAGTTACATGCAATAATGAAGGCGCAGTTGAAGAAAGCTCAAGAACGACAAAAGATAAATACAGATGTATATCGTAAAGAGCAACCACAACTCAACGTGGGTGATAAGGTATGGCTACTTCGTCGCAATATCAAGACCACTCGACCTTGTGACAAATTGGACTATCGTAGGTTTGGCCCCTTTTCTGTTTCTGAACAGATCAACCCAGTTGCATATCGGTTACATCTACCGGAGTCAATGAAGATCCATCCTGTATTCCACGTGTCTCTTCTTGAACCATATAAGACAGTGGATATACAAGGAAGAAGACAAATGCCACCGCCTCCTATAGAAGTAGATAATAATGAAGAATTTGAGGTGGAAGAGATATTAGACTCAAGGCGGCACCGAAATAAGCTGAAATATCTTGTTCACTGGTGCGGATATGTTATTAGTGAGCGCACATGGGAGCCATCCAGGAATCTAGCAAATGCATCAGCTAAAGTCAAAGTTTTTCATCAACGACATCCATCAAAACCAAGATGAAAACCTCTCTTATAAAAGAGACAAGATTGAGACAAGATAACATTCAATTTCCTATCCTTGTTTGTAACTTCTTTGCATTTTGTGATGCTAATTAGATGGAGAGCCAACAACCAGCGGATTCAACTCAAGAACCTTCGTTTGCTGACTTACCGGATGAGACATTGCAATTGTCACAACCTTCAAGACGACGCAACCAGGATGAAGACCCTCAAGAACGACATGTTCTTCCTCGAATAGATGGTGAGATACAACGCGTTTGGTTTCACGACCTTGGAAGAGATTCTCGATGTTTGGTGATATTATTGGAGATAGGAACGACTCCTGATGGTGTTTCAAATGTATTATTTGAAGGAAGTTATGAAGGCCTCAACAGTGATCAAATAACAGGGTGGTCTTCTCGCCCTGGAATGGGACACTATCGATGGCTAAGAGGACCCATCAACTATCTTCGAAGAGAACAAAGATCAGAGTATGTAGCAAATACAATTCGCCGCATATTAGATTTTCTCAATATATAATCACCGCTCCTCGTGGAACTCGTCCCTAGAAGGGGGGGTAATGTCACGGACATACATATAATTACCTATATGAATAGATAAAAGTATGTAAAAGTAGGTTAATTGTGTAATATCTTCTAGAGAAGCTTCTTAGAAGCTTCATAGATGCTGCTTTGACTTTATAGGAGTCTATAGTTGACTTTTAGGTTAGAAACTTGGTCAACAAGTTAGCCATGTGCCACGCATGTTGGAAGCTTAAAGAACAAGCTAACTACGTGGTCCATTCATAGAAAACTTGCCTTGCAAGCAAAGGCATGTGGCCTAGAAAGTCAACATATATTGGAGGTCTTATAGAACATCGCCACGTGGCTTCTAGTTAGATAGTATATATAGAGGCAAGAGTGAAGCCCTCTTCACTCTTGTCAACTCAATTCTTGCTTCTAGTCTAGTTTCAAGGGTCTCTAGTTTTCTTGTATTTTGGCAATAGCCATTCCAGTTTCTTTCTTAATATACATATTTCTATTTTGTCCTATTTCTTTTTGAGAAAAGTCTCACTTATTCTTTAGCTTTCATCAAGTTCTTGTCCTTGATATTGCTGTATCCTCCTGATATACTAAACATTTGTCAGTGCTTCCACATTCGTAAACCACCCTATTCTGCTTCGAGGTATTTTAAACTTTACCAAAGTGCATTATCTTTATAGCTTTGTTGTCCTTCTCAATGGATTGACTCTCATCTTTTGATGTAACCTCTAATCTTAGCAATTGAGATTCCCCATGATATTGCACTAGATACATTTATAACACAATCTCATCACTACTCTTCTCAATAGTTAATGTGCCATGTCTCCAATTATTCTTAGCTTTAGTTTGATATAACCTTGGTCGATCTAATAAAATTGGATATGATAATATAAAACTTTGTAAGCGGAAAATAATATAATCAATTTTGTGCATAATTCCAGTGATTATAATATCAATACTACATATGATATCCATTGATTTCATCCTATTATCATCTGCCATTCTCAATACCAATGTTGTGCATAGTAAATATTTTAAATCCAAATCTTCTATGGTATTGGCATTTATTGAATTCATATTAGAGCTACCATCTACTTGAACTCTGGAATTAGAATACCATCAATTGATACATCAATAGTTGGTGCCCTCGGATCGAGATTCAAACTTACTTCATAAATTTTTCTATTACAAGTCCTATGTCTTATTAATGAAGAATTCAATGTAGAACAATATTTTGGTGCTATCGCCAAAAGTTCCTTCATTATGATAGAAAGATGAATTCCATCCAAATCTTTCAAAATATCATATGATTCCATATTAAAAGTAATTTCCAATACCTTCTTTTATTTCATTGGTTTTAATTTATTCTTTGAGATATTAAATCCTTCCTTGCAGTTGAAATTGTTGTTTGTACATTCTCTGAGTTTTCTTCTACCAAAAGATCTTTTAACAAATAAGAACTTTTATTTAGAATTAATTTTGGTAGAATCAATAAATTGGTACTGGAAATCAAATTATATTGCTTAGATAAACTAGGTCTCAATATTAGAATTTTTCTCGATATTGATATTGATTTTGAATTATCCATTAGCGAATGGAGTTGCTCCTCCACAATTGGTTCATCCAATTCTTGAATTACATCTTACCTTTTATGTTGACCCCGTGTAAGCACTACGTTAACCACCTCAATCTAATGTATTGGAGATTCTTGTTGAACACGACCTTTATCATCTGACTGTTGGCTCAACTGCACCTATTCATCCCGATTATTGAAATTAAATGGAATATTACACTACTGGTAAGTATATCCAGACTGCTTATAATTTCCACATACTAAAGCATATTCATCACTAGCTCTTAGATTGGGACATTCACTAGTATAATGTCCTATCTGCTTGTAATGATAACATCAAAGTGATCTTCTTCCAATTCCATTAAGAATATTGGGTGTTTCTACTAGTATATACTAATTAGGCTTGTTCTAAGTTGGATGGATAAAAGATCCCAGTTGACCAATTGATACTATAGAATCTAAAGTTGATTTTTGAATGGATGGATATTGGAAATATCATTACTCACTTTACACAAAACCTTGAGCATTGGGTCCACATTGATTATATTTAAAAAATTTAAAATTAAAAAATATTCTATTTTATTTATTCAAATGATTCCCGCTCTAGTCAAACCTATTTCTTATTTGGACTTGATTAACATTCCATGAAGTCGATTGAATCATGGTATGATTACCAAACTATTGTTGCTTTTGTAAATTCCAACAATTGGTAGTGGCATGCTTATCCTCACAAAATATATATTGCACAATCATATGAGGTGGTGAAGAACATTCCATTACCATATGGCCTTATCATTTACAATTAGTGCACCAAACATTGGAGTGCATATTGGTCAGTTTATGCCTCTTTTCTTTATCTTTTGCCAGATTAACTGCCAATTCATCCATCTTCTTTGTCAAAGTTAACAACAAAGATTCATTTGGATCCCTTGATACTAATTTATTAGGTAACTCTTTTGTAGATATTGGTTTTTGATATAGAGAGTATAAAAAATATAGAACTGCTATTGTTGGTAGTACAGCCTATAATAGAATATCATTAACTATTCTTTATAGATTTGTACTAATATTTATACCATAATCAATCATTCTTGGATAACTGCTTGCTGTTTCATTCCAAGTTGGTATTTGATAACCTCGTTGAGATAGAATCATCATGGCTCTTATGGTTAAGAATTAGTCATAATGACATTCTTTCCATACCTTTGCTTGATCAAGTGAAGAAGCAACAATGGCTAGTTGGACCTCCTTCACAAACATCTTCAATTCTTGTGGATGTAGTCTGTTAACCAATATAGACAAAATAAATTATTTTAGTATTTAGTTATTTGGCTATTTTCTAATTGAAAAATTGGTCCACATGTTGGTGATTATACCATTCAAACACTATGTCTTTTAAGGTTGCTGGCACCTATCTCAACCAAATATCTTCAGTTCTATAATTATTGGCTATACATGTAGTTAGGAATTGAGACAAATATTGATGTAGATTTACATCTAGAAAACCTCTAAAAGTAGGTAATAGAGCTATGCTAGTTGTGCAATCACCCACTATATCCATTTGAACCACAATTGGAACTATTGGATTCTTTGCCACCATTGAAGATGTCAAAGTTCCACTTAATTTTTTTTTAAATAATCACTATCTTCTCCAATTGTCTTTTTTGGACTTTCAAATCTCCTCAATTTACTATTATTATTTATAAATAATTTTATTGGTTGAATTGGAGGTAAAAAAGATGGATTTTGAAACATTCTAAATTAGTCCTCATTGACAAGTAATTTGTGCCATTTTGAAGAACCAGTATTGCTAGAATTGGCTATACTCGCTATTAGAAAAGAACCTAATGGAGTATTCAATTCTTTTGTGCATCCTTCACTTTCAATTAATGGGCTCAAGAGATACGCTAGACTATAGATAAAATTTCTTATGAAAGCTTTTGGCAATTTTTTTAACGGTATATATGAATGAAATATTAACAATCTGTCAGGTTTTTTGTATGCTTGGATATACAAACAAGCATGCAATAATAATTTAATTCAACTTTGTCAATGCTTCTTTTTTAGATTCCATTCTTGCTCATCCCACAACAAATTTCTTGCTTACGCTTTCTTTTGTCTTCCTTTCAACTGGTGTATTTTTCTCAATGCGATGTTCTCATTCTTATTAATCATAATCTTTCATCATATACTATTGAAATTACTTTCTATCTCTACTTTAATTACACATTTGGCTTCACTTTTGAATTAACACTAATTTTGTAACTTCTTTGTATGACATCCGTAACTACACGTTTGATAGTTAATTTCTAACACTCAATACTATTATCAATGTTCAATAGTGGAACCAAAATAAAATTATCGTTTTACTTACTCCAGACTAATCTAATCAAAATAAACCTATACATGGGAATTTGAATACATGCAAAGACTATTTGCATGAGTTCACACATTAGGATCTTTCAATTAACTATCTCTTGATCAACTAAAAACATCTAAGAATGTTACATTATCCTCTATATTCTATCAAATATTATAATTCATAATTCCATCTTCACATTCATTATCTCTTCTCTTCTCCTAATTTATGACAATAATATATAATACTATACTATCTTAAAAGACAACATATAATCACTCTATAATCCAATCACTAGAATCCTCTACATTTAACTATCATTTTTCCTACACTTCTTCATACAAATCTAAAGTCCAAAGATTCATTTTCAAACCTCAATATTATAATTCTTTCAATCATATCCATTCTTCACCAATACTTCTAATTATCTACTTACAATTCTCCACTATATTCATCTATAATAAATTCCATACTTCATATATAACATTAAATCTCTTTTTCATTCTAAAATTTTACTTCATATTATTCAAAAACTATCCATTATTCTTCAACTACAAAGAAATAAAGAGGTAGCACCAAGCTTACCCTGGCTCATAACTATCACAGTTTGCTCTCTCCTACTTCTTTCTCAACCTACTTATGCTTACCTAAAATTCCAACCACTACATAATACAATGATAACTACTTTTTTTAATTGAATCATCTATCTTGCCTTCTAAACTATCCATTATTTAGTTTACTAGCTTTTCTTATCCCTACATACTATGTAACATAAAACATAAAAATCCTACCCATTCTATAAGATGCATCAAATTTACCTTGGATGCAATATTATTATAAATAGAAGTAGATGACAAAGTCCATCTAGTAGCTTTCTATTCCAAAAATATTTTAGCAACTGAGATTAATTATGAGATCTATGACAAAGAGCTCTTTATAATTATGGATTCATTTCAAGAATAGCATCATTATTTAGAAAACGTCTCAAGTTCAATCATTGCATATACAAATCATACAAATCTCAAGTATTTCATATCATGTGTTTTGAATTGTCACCAAGTTACTTAGAGCATGTTTTTATCAAGATTTGATTTTAAGATCACTTACTGATTCAAAAAATAAGGATTGTTAGGCACTCTTTTTAAATGTTTTTATCTTGCACTAAAAAAAAAATGCATCTTTTGATCAACAAAAAATAATTCTTTTGAAGCTAAAGCATTTTCACCTTTAAGCAAAAAAATCAATATAAACTATTGATTCAACTTTTGTTAAGCATATTCAAACAAGTATGACCTATAATCTTCTTGTCTATGATATCAAAAATAATTCTTTGAAGTCTCATTTGTGTAAATAAGTGTAGGAAAAATGATACTTCTAAGTTTAAGTTTAAAAACAACCTACTTTATTTTGATACATGATTATACATTCAAAAAGATAGGGCATAATTACATGCTCTTCAAACTTGTCATGAGTTCTTAGCAATTAGATATTTTGGATACAATAAGAATTTGGAGCTAATATTGAGAGATTTTTAATGGACTCAAATAAAGTAGTGAATGACTTTGTACAATCATATGATATTTGTTCTAGATCCAAAACTCCTTGCTACTAACTTTATGGACTTCTTCAACCAATCCTTTGTCAAGGACAACAACTCGATGAAAAAATAATTTAGACAAGTGAGTCTTCACTCAAAGAGAGGTAACAAAATATATATAAACAAGTATATATATTGAAAGAGAAACTCGAATGGCTATTGCCAAAAGACAAGAAAACTAAAGACCCTTGAAACTAGACTAGAAGCAAGAAAGGAGTTGACAAGAGTGAAGAAGCCTTCACTCTTGTCTCTATATATACTATCTAACTAAGAGCTACATGGCGACGTTCTATAGGACCACCAATATGTGTTGACTTTGTAAGGCACATGCCTTGACTTACAAGGCAAGTTTTTCTACGTGTGAGCCACCTAGTTAGCTTGATCTTTAAACTAACAACATGTGTGGCACATGGCCAACTTGTTGACTACGTTTTTAATCCAAAAAATTAATTAAAGACACCTATGAAGTCAAAGCAGCATCTAGAAAGTTTCTAGGAAGCTTTCATATTAAATATTATAGAATTAACTTACTTTTACCTACTTTTACTTACTTCTACCTATTTCTATATGTAATTATTAGCTTACATGATTATGGCCATGACATTACCTCCCCTTCCAGGGTCAGGTTCCACGAGGAGCGGTCATCATATGTTGAAGAAAAATATGATGTGACAAATTGTATTCGCCACATACTCTAATCTCTATTCTCTTCAAAGATGATTGATAGGGCCTCTCAACCATCGGTAGTGTCCCATACCAAGGCGGGAAGACCACCTAGTTATTTGATCATTGTTGAGGCCTTCGTAACTTCCTTCGAATAGAATATTTGGAACAGTATCAAGAGTTGTTCCTACCTCTAACAAAATCACCAAACATCGAGAGTCCCTTCCCAAATCATGATACCAAACGTGTTGTATC
This sequence comes from Physcomitrium patens, assembly GCF_059467195.1. Classification (NCBI taxonomy): domain Eukaryota; kingdom Viridiplantae; phylum Streptophyta; class Bryopsida; order Funariales; family Funariaceae; genus Physcomitrium; species Physcomitrium patens. The sequence goes on from NC_143423.1 coordinate 646,570, forward strand.
TCACCATCTATTCGAGGAAGAACATGTCGTTCTTGAAGATCTTCATCTCGATTGCGTCGTCTTGAAGGTTGTGACAATCGTAATGTCTCATCCGACAGGTCAGCAAATGAAGGCTCTTGAGTTGAATCCGCTGGTTGTTGGTTCTCCATCTCCTGAGCGCCACTACTACAATGAAGCTACGAACAAGAATTGAAAGTAGAATATTATCTTGCCTAGATGTTGTTTCTTCTATAAAGAAGGTTTTCATCTTATTTTTGATGGATGTCGTCGATGAAAAACCTCCACCGCCTTTGTTGCATTTGCAAGATTCTTTATTGGCTCCCATGTGCGTTCACTAATACCATATCCGTGCCAATGGACAAGATATTCTAATTTATTTCGGCACCGCCTTGAATCTAAGATTTCTTCTACTTCAAACTCTTCATTATTGTCCACTTCTAAAGGATGAAGTGGAGCTTATCGTCTTCTTGGTATGTCCACTGTCTTGTATGGTTCACGAAGAGATACGTGGAATACTAGATGGATTTTCATTGACTCCGATAGATGTAAATGATATGCAACTGGATTGATTTGTGCAGAAATAGAAAATGGTCCCAGCCTTCGATATTCCAACTTGTCACAAGAACGAGTGGTCTTGATATTACGACAAAGTAGCCATACCTTATCACCCAAGATGAATGATGGTTGTTCCTTTCGATAGACATCCGCATTGGCCTTTTGTTGTTCTTGAGCTTCTTTTAATTGCACCTTTATCGTTGCATGTAGCTCTGATAAATGAATTGTCAAATCTTTCATAGCAAGATTATCAACTTTTAAAAAGTCAAAAGTATCAAGTCGTGAATGATAACCATAATTAACAAAGAAAGGTGTTTATTTTGTAGAAGAATGTACCGTGTTATTGTAAGCAAACTCTGCCAATGGCAAAAGAGTTGTCCAATCATCTTGTTGGTAATTAATGGTACATCTTAAATATTGCTCCAAAACTTGATTAACACGCTCCGTTTATCCATCAGTTTGAGGATGGAATGCCGAAGATAGTTTTATATCCACTTTAAGAATCTTAAAAAGAGTCTGCCAAAATCTTGATACAAATTGAGTTCCCCTATCTGATATAATATCCTTAGGTAATCCATGATAGCGATAGATATTGTCAAGAAAGAGCTTAGCTATTTTTTCACGTGTGATAGATTTTGTACATGGTACAAAATATGCCATCTTGGTAAAACGATCTACTATCACGAATATAGAGTCATAAGAACTTGAGATTAGAAGATCCGTGATGAAGTCCATAGAAACAAAAGACCATGGTTGTTCTAGAATGGATAATGGCTGAAGAAGTCCAAAAGGTTGATGACGAGGAGTTTTTGTTCTTGAGCAAACATCACATGATTGTACAAAATCTTTAACTGCCTTCCACATTTGAGGCCACCAAAAATCCCTAGATATCAACTCCAAAGTCTTATTGTATCCAAAATGTCTTGGTGCTGGGAAGTCGCGACGAGCTTGAAGAACACGTAAATATGCTTCTCCTTCTAGAACATATAGGCGTCCTTCGAAATAGAGTAGGTTGTTCTTGAATTCAAATTTAGATGGATCATGAGATTTAGAAGAATTATTCTTGATATCATGAACAAGAGGGTCTGAAGACATACTTAACTGGATTTGCTAAAGAAAAGTTAAATCAACAGTTAATGTTGATTTTATTGCTCAAAGATAAAATTGTTCCGGCTTCAAGAAAACTGTTCTTTGTTGCTCAAAAGCAGCATCTCCTTCTTTTGGTGCAAGATAAGAACTTCTAGATAAGGCATCAGATAAACCTTCTTGTTTTTCTCGCCGATAAGTGATGATGAACTCGAATCTTGATAAAGACATGCTCCAACGAGCTAGGCGACGATTTAATATGTGTGCTGACATAAAATATTCGAGGTTCTTGTGATCTGTTGTCGTGTGACGTATTTTTCAATCTGAGAATACACCAGGTATCTAGCTGTAGAGAGTTTAGGTTTCCTTTGTATATAATGCCTTAGCTCCCCAAAAAAAAAGCTCTTTGTTTTGTATAAAATGTCAAAATATATTAAAATTCTTCAAAATATATTTCTTCCCGCCAAAGACTTTTTTACATCAGACTTTGGAAATTCATATATGTTGATCCAACCGTTCACTTTGTTTCAAATTTCTTCCTAAGCTAGATGCTATACTTAACTTGTACCACAAAAAACTTGAACTGTACATCTATCACCGATCGTTCGGCATCTTAGAAACCCTAGCAGGTGCACAAAACCCTAACTTACAAGCACCCGAAAACTATTTTCCTTATATCTCTTAAACCCAAGCTCCAAATCACACAAAACTTATGTAGAAAGCTTTATAACAAGGTTACACACAATCTTGGAAATTTTGAGCTAAAACCTCATCAAATTGTCTAAGATATAGCTCAAATCACAAGCACAAGTAATTCGGGCTACTTACTACCCTTAGATATCAAGCACTGACTTCAACTGCCAATATCTCCTTCATCAAAGCTTGGAATTCGATAAACAGTATGCACAAATTGTAGCCGAAAAATTGCTCTCTTCAAATCCGATCGCCGATCCTCGTTTGCTGTCCGTACGCGTGCGGTATGCTCAAAAGAGTGACAGTACGTTGAAAACTTACACCTTAACTTTGAGCGCCTATAACTTCTTCATATAAACCCCAAATGACACAAATTTTGCACCCAAACCATATCCAAAAACCTAAACCTTCTGACCTTAGCCTCAAAAACTCGAATGGCCGCGAGAAACTAACCCTAATCCCTAATATGGCCTCGGGCAGCCTCCTCAAAGCCCATTGGTCATGATTTTTGACCAATAGGAATGGAGATTTTTATTATTTATCTCCATTCATCCATATTGGTGCCCTAATTAATCCTTTTGCTATCAAAACCCCCTTCTTCATCCCTTTTCTTATAAGATTTTTACAATGAGTCTTTTTAACACCAAATAAAAAATCCAAAAGAAGTTTTCAAAGGTCACCAATGTCTAACAAAGGTGACTCTAAATATTTAGAAGTTACTATCAACCAAAACCAATCTTAAAAGCCACTATCAAAAGAAATTAAAGTTATAAAAATTCTATAGTAATCTTTTTAAACAACCTCTTCTCAAAGTAATAATCAAATTATATCCTACAACCAACTAAATCTACTAACATGGCTCTTACCATGTTACTTAATAAATTATATATTAAGTACATAATTACATTATTTTCATATAGTAGCCGAACCACAACACGACATCCACCCCCTCTAAACCTATGCATCTTCCCGTATGCACCAAGAGAATCAAAGTTGTGGTCGGCATCATGTTACGTCTTCAGCAATGTCTTCTTCAAAATCCAATTCTTCTTCCTCATAACTAGATGGATCAAATTCTTCTTCAACATCTTCAAGGATTAATTCTTGATTCCGTTGTTTGAAAATTTTTATACGTTTTCCTGCAATTGGGATTTTGAGTCTTGTTCCGTCTAATTTCCTTAATGCATATGTAGCATTATGTAAAACATGTACAACCACATAAGGCCCAAACCAACGCTTAGAAAACTTTTTAAGAGCACTATATTGATTATCCAAGCTGTTGTCATATACCAAAATCCAATCACCTTCTTGAATATCTTTTGGCCTCAACCTGTGTCGCTTATCAAATCTATCTTTATTCTTCAAGCGTGACTCTCTTAACCTTATAATTGTTTTTTTCACATCTTCAAGTCTTCTTTCTAGTTGACAAATTTGAAGTACAAGAAGTTCTTCTTTAGATATATTGTCTTGCCAAGGTAAGATACTCCAAGTAGGTACTTGCTCTTCAATGGGCATAATGGGCTTCTGTCCTTGCATTAACTCTGCTGGCATATATCCTGTCACTGAACTGTGAGTAGTCCGATCAGCCCAAAGAGCAAATGGCAATAATCTTGGCCATTCTCTTACTCTTCCTTTGCAGGCTTTAACAATGGCCTTTACAATAGGAAGACGACCTCTCTCACTCTTAGCATTGCCTTCTGAATTATAAGATGTAGTAAGTGCTAGCTTGATTCCACATCTCTCAAAGAATTGTCTAGCCTCATCTGTATCCAATTCCCCACGATCAGCAGTAATTTTTCCAATACATCCATATCTACAAATCACGTCTTCCAATAAAAATCTACAAACTCCTTCAGTGGATTTTGTTCGTAGAGTTTTTCCTTCTACTTGGTTAGATAAATCTTCTCGTACCAGAGCCAAGTATCGCATTTTCCATATTCCCATCGGCATAGTAACGAGATCTACAACCCATTTATAATATACTGCAAGTGGATATGTAGGATGCAATCCATCTCTATGTCGAATCTCCGAGTATATATGACAGGTTTGGCATGATTCTACAAACTTCACCACATCTCTATACATATTACGCCACCAATATTTTTCTTTGAGCTTGTTAAAGGTGGCATAAATACCTCTATGTTCAGCCCACAAACTATCATGAAATTTATGGATTAGTTGTTCTTGCATCTCTTTCTTGCAAACTACTCTTTGTGGCATTCCACTATCCCGTTTGCATCGCTTCCATAGGTAACCACCTTGTAAGAGGTAATTATAAGCCTTTCGTCTAATCTGCTTGAAATAAATATCACTCCATCCTGATTGTCTTGATAATGTGCTTAAATAGCGTCCAATATCAATCCATTCTTCTTCATACAATTCTTCTATAAATAGTCTTGGATATTCATCTTCTCTTTGTTGTGCCCTAGAATAAAAGGTAGTACCTATATCTTCAGTATCTTCAATCAAATCTTCTTCTTATTCATATCTGGCTCGGGATAACATATCTGCTACAAGATTATCCTTGCCTGCTATATGCCTAATTTCAGGATTCAAAGATTTAATGTATGCAATCCATCTTAGCATAGCAATATCAGGGGTGTTACAATTGGTAATCATTCCCAATAGTGGCAAGCAATCTGTTTCCACTATCACTGGTGCTCCAATTAAATAATCTCTTTCACTTTTCATAGCTGTAATTATTCCCCATAGCTCCCGTTTCACCTAAAGATAGTTTCTTTGTCGTTCACTTAATACTTTAGCTCCAAATCTAATGGCAAACCTATTTCCTTCTTCATCATTTTGTCTTAAAGCCCAACCAACAGCTATTGGACTAGTATCAACTGTAAGTATCACCGATTTACCATCCTCATAACTTATTCTTCGCAATACAGATGGAGAAGATAATAATTGTTTTAACTTTTGAATTATTTCTGTATGTTTTTTCTCCCATTTAAATCTCTTCCCTTTTCGTAGCAAACTATAAAGAGGATCAGCTACATGTGCATAATGAAGAATCCATACACAATAAAATATGCAAGCTCCTAAAATCCTCCATACTTCTATTTCTGAGCTACAAAAATCCTTCATTCGTTGTATAGCATCCACCTTATTAGGATCAGGTTTGCAACCAAACCATCCACATAAATGCCCTACAATAACAACTTCTCGAATTCCAAAAGTAGATTTAGCTCCTGACAGTGTCAAGTGAACCTCCTCAAGTCGAGATAAAATTTTGTCACAGTCTAAAATATGATTAGATACAAATTTACGGCACCCCTTCTGATCTATTGTTTCATCTTTTTCTTCTTCCACACACCTTTTTATTGGAATATCATCCAAAAAGGGCATAGTCTTTTTTGGAATGAAATCACAAAGAACCTTATTCATTCCATTCATCATATGAGCTACTGAATTTGTTGCTCCTTGTGGCAATGTACACATCTTAACCAACCGTAAAGGTGTCCTCATAGTAGTAACATCTTTGCTTCCTTCAGCTAGTTGAAATTGATCATATCCAGAATAAAGATCTCCAACAGAGTAAATAGCTCTACCAGCAAATGCCTCAACAAATTCTCCAACAATTGGTCCAACTCCAGTATTTCTAATAGTTACTTGATTTATTGGTTGCATATCTTGAATAAACCATAGTGTTCTATTTTTCTTTGGTACTATAAACCAACGGCTAGAATATGGTGCAAATGATGGCTCGAGGATCTTCATTTACATCTTTTCTTTTAAAAGCTTCATAAGTTTAGGTAGATGTGCTTTAGGCACTGAAAATCTCTCTTTGTAAATCATTGCCAGCTGATTGAAGAAATAACTCCACCTTATCATTTTCAAGTGTGAGCTTTTCTACTCGAGACAATTGAAGAAACTGTCTTTCAAACTCTCGAAATAACTCTGTTGCAACCAAATCCTTGTTGGATTTATTGACCCATTCCATAAACGATTTTCTTGTCACCCTTTCTGCATCTTTCAAAGAATACTCTCTTTTTAGCTGAAGGGTAAAATCCTCCCATTTCTCTCCATGAGTTTTAATAATCCCCTTTATATGCTCACGAAGCTCTGGTACAATTGCAAGCTCAAATGTTAGGATCATATCTTTCTCCGGCACTTTATTGAGCTCTATCTCTCGAGAATAATACTTAAGATACTTGGAAATATTTCTTCCATCAAATTCATCCAATAAACCAACAACAGATTGTAAGGCTTTAGTAGCCATTACCTCCTTGCGCTCCACAGCTTGCTGTTGTTGCATAAAAAGTGTAAATGCTTGAAACATTTGAGTTGTAGTAGGATCAAGTTGCAATGGAGATTCTCCAATGCAATTCCTACTACCACTTCCTTGCCCCCCTTCCATAATAAAAGCCAAAATATTTCTTCAAAGCTCTCTACCCCAGCAATTTTCACGTCGGGTTCACAAATCTATCGTGTGACATGTTTTTCAATCTGAGAATACACCAGGTATCTAGCTGTAGAGAGTTTAGGTTTCCTTTGTATATAATTCCTTAGCTCCCCAAAAAAAAAGCTCTTTGTTTTGTATAAAATGTCAAAATATATTAAAATTCTTCAAAATATATTTCTTCCCGCCAAAGACTTTTTTACATCAGACTTTGGAAATTCATATATGTTGATCCAACCGTTCACTTTGTTTCAAATTTCTTCCTAAGCTAGATGCTATACTTAACTTGTACCACAAAAAACTTGAACTGTACATCTATCACCGATCGTTCGGCATCTTAGAAACCCTAGCAGGTGCACAAAACCCTAACTTACAAGCACCCGAAAACTATTTTCCTTATATCTCTTAAACCCAAGCTCCAAATCACACAAAACTTATGTAGAAAGCTTTATAACAAGGTTACACACAATCTTGGAAATTTTGAGCTAAAACCTCATCAAATTGTCTAAGATATAGCTCAAATCACAAGCACAAGTAATTCGGGCTACTTACTACCCTTAGATATCAAGCACTGACTTCAACTGCCAATATCTCCTTCATCAAAGCTTGGAATTCGATAAACAGTATGCACAAATTGTAGCCGAAAAATTGCTCTCTTCAAATCCGATCGCCGATCCTCGTTTGCTGTCCGTACGCGTGCGGTATGCTCAAAAGAGTGACAGTACGTTGAAAACTTACACCTTAACTTTGAGCGCCTATAACTTCTTCATATAAACCCCAAATGACACAAATTTTGCACCCAAACCATATCCAAAAACCTAAACCTTCTGACCTTAGCCTCAAAAACTCGAATGGCCGCGAGAAACTAACCCTAATCCCTAATATGGCCTCGGGCAGCCTCCTCAAAGCCCATTGGTCATGATTTTTGACCAATAGGAATGGAGATTTTTATTATTTATCTCCATTCATCCATATTGGTGCCCTAATTAATCCTTTTGCTATCAAAACCCCCTTCTTCATCCCTTTTCTTATAAGATTTTTACAATGAGTCTTTTTAACACCAAATAAAAAATCCAAAAGAAGTTTTCAAAGGTCACCAATGTCTAACAAAGGTGACTCTAAATATTTAGAAGTTACTATCAACCAAAACCAATCTTAAAAGCCACTATCAAAAGAAATTAAAGTTATAAAAATTCTATAGTAATCTTTTTAAACAACCTCTTCTCAAAGTAATAATCAAATTATATCCTACAACCAACTAAATCTACTAACATGGCTCTTACCATGTTACTAAATAAATTATATATTAAGTATATAATTACATTATTTTCATATAGTAGCCGAACCAAAACACGACACCGTATACACGGTGACTAGACTAGAAGCGCCTTCTAGATAATGACGCCATTCTTGATAAGAATCCACAATTGCAAGAAGTTCTTTGTCATGGATCTCATAATTAATTTCTGCTGCTGAGAATTTTCTTGAATAAAAGGCTACTGGATGAAGTTTGTCATCTGTTCCCATTTGTGATAAAATCGCACCCAAAGCAAAGTCCGATGCATCTATTTCCATAAAGAATGCTTTGGAAAAATCAACACGATACAAGATTGGTGCAGAAACAAACGCTGTCTTCAAAGATTCAAAAGGAACTTCCGCTTCTTGATTCCATTGGAGTTTGTCTTTACAAGTCAAACGTGTAAGTGCAGCTGCAACTCGAGAGAAGTCTTTGATGAAGATCCGATAGTAGTTGGCAAATCCCAAAAAACATTGGACATCTCTTACCGTTTTTGGAATCTTCCAGTCTATAATAGTTTGAACTTTCTTAGGATCCATCATAAGTCCATCATTTGAAATGATGTAACCTAAGAAATCGACTTGAGTAGTGTGGAATACACACTTTTCTATCTTGGCATAGAATCCTGCATCTCTTAATTTCTGTAACACACGACGAACATGAAGTTCATGTTCTTTTAGATTCTTAGAATAGATCAAGATGTCGTCTAGATAACATACCACAAAATCGTCCACAAACTCTCGAAAAACATCATTCATTAGATGTTGAAAAGCTGCTGGTGCATTTGTAAGTCCAAAAGGCATGGCGTTGTATTCAAAATGTCCATACCAAGTTCGTAACGCAGTCTTCTATTCATCTCCTTCTTTGATGCGTACTAGATTGTATGCTCTCCGAAGATCTATTTTTGTATAGATCTTAGCTTGATTCAGCTGATCAAGAAGTCTAAATATTAAAGGTAGTGGATACCTGTTCTTGATGGTAATCTTGTTCAATCCTCGATAATCAACACACATCCACAATGATCCATCTTTTTTCTTCACAAATAGAATTGGAGCTCCTGCCGGAGATTTAGAATGGCGTATGAAATTCTTGGCTAGATTTTCTTCAATATACTCCTTGAGTTCAGCCAACTCATTTTGTGATAAACTGTAGATTGGTCCGAATGGCGGTTGTGCTCCTTCTTGAAGGTCAATTGAGCAATCATAGGGATGATGTTCCGAGAATGTATCCGCATTCTTTTTTTCGAATACATCTTGAAATTCTTGATATTGGCTTGGAATGCCACTTGAAGTCTTTTCACTGCTAGAAACGGGTGTAGCATAAATAATGTATGGTGATTCTTTCATAGCAGCATGCAAGAAAGCTTTTGTACCTATAAATATGGATTTAATTGAACTGGATTAATGAATCTCTACTTGCTTAACTACATTGTTAGTTATACTTTCAGAGAAAGTGAGAGTTCGGGAAATCCAGTCTATTTGAGGGTTGTATTTTTCTAACCACGATAAACCTAAAATGACTAGATTAGAGAGAGATCTAATGATATTAAATACTACAAAACTATTATGACCATTGATTATGACTTCTATAGGAAGGGTTTCGTGAGTAATATCTCCAGAAGACAATGGACGACCATCTATGACTTCTATATGAACAGGTTTAGTTTTCTTTACTAAAGATATGCTATGTCTTTTAGTAAATTCTTCATCTAAAAAATACGTTGAGGCTCCTGAATCTAACAAGGCAGAGACTTTGCAATGTTTAGGTCCTAAAATAACATTTAATGTAAAACAAGGAGAGGGCTCTAAGGAGAGAATAGGACCTTTACTAGAAGTTGTGCAAGGTTCCAACCGCACGGTCCCTATTGTAGCTGGACAAACTCGTTTTTTGACATATTATCTTCTTTCATATCCATACTTTTCATTTTGTGATTGCGTCGTTTCTTTGAACAATGTTGAGCAGTGTGCTTTGGTTCTCCACAATATAAACATAATCCTTCTTGATGACGACGAGTCTTTTCTTGCTCAGTAAGATGTTTGAAACGTACTGCATGAATTTGCATATCCTCTCCTTCCGAATGTATGTGTTGAAGAGGTATTGGTGTTGCCATTGAATTATAGTAACGTTGAGGTCCACTTGTACGGTTCTCAAATCGAAATTCAAAAAGACGATTTTCGCACTTCACAGCAAAGTCAATTGCTTGACTCAATGTTTGAGGATCAGATAAGTTGAGCATTAATTTTTTTAACATCATATTGTAATCCGTAGAGAAATTGGCTAATAAGTGCAGCATCATCCCACTTGATATCAATTGCAAGTTGTCAAAATTGTAAAGCATATAACGTTACTAATCGATTGTCTTTTCGTAAAATACAGATCTTATTGTTTGCAACATGAATTGCATCATGTTCTCCATACATAGATCGAAACTCTCCCAAAAAAGCCTCTAGATTATCCAATATTAGATCTCGTCATTCAAGAAAAGATGAAAACCACGATAGTGCCGAACCTAAAAGAAGCGTAACAATGAATCTAACTTGTGATCCTGGAGTTGGATAGCTTTGGGGTTGAAGTTCAATCACAAGTTGCACATGATTGATAAATCTTCGAAACTTGGATCTAGTGCCATCAAACTTCTTGAGTAGGGCAATTCTTGGTTCTCTAACATTTGAAGGGCGTTCCACCATAGGAGAAAGGACATGGTTTGGTACAGATGTTGAAGCAGCTCCAACCATTTCTATATCTTCACTTCTTGCCAATCTTCTTGCTCCTTGTGGTGGTAAATTGAGTTGATGCATTGCAAGCATTAACTCCCTCAATTGCTCTTGCATTTATGCCATTGCATTCTTCATTTCAAGAAGTTCTGCCATGATAACACTTACAAGAGAGAAGATGTGTAATATCGCTCAAGACAAATAGAAGAGAGGACTTACGGACAAAGAAAATACTAAGGACAATATCAGTTTAGAAGAGGGTAATCCGCATCTTCTAATATGCTTATGTCTTATCAAGAAAAAGAGGTAATCCACTCTTAATTAAGATTAGACAAAGCTCTGATATTGTAGGTGTACTCTTGTAAATCTGTCAAGGACAAGAACTTGATGAAAAAATAATTTAGACAAGTGAGCCTTCACTCAAAGAGAGGTAACAAAATATATATAAACAAGTATATATATTGAAAGAGAAACTCGAATGGCTATTGCCAAAAGACAAGAAAACTAAAGACCCTTGAAACTAGACTAGAAGCAAGAAAGGAGTTGACAAGAGTGAAGAAGCCTTCACTCTTGTCTCTATATATACTATCTAACTAAGAGCTACATGGCGACGTTCTATAGGACCTCCAATATGTGTTGACTTTGTAGGGCACATGCCTTGACTTACAAGGTAAGTTTTTCTACATGTGAGCCACATAGTTAGCTTGATCTTCAAGCTAACAACATGTGTGGCACATGGCCAACTTGTTGACCATGTTTCTAATCCAAAAAGTCAATTAAAGACACCTATGAAGTCAAAGCAGCCTCTAGGAAGTTTCTAGGATGCTTTCATATTAAATATTATAGAATTAATTTACTTTTACCTAATTTTACTTACTTCTACCTATTTCTATATGTAATTATTAACTTACATGATTATGGCCGTGACATCCTTATTCTAGAACAAACATGGTCTTTCAAGATATTATATTAAATACGGAAATTCAATATATATCAAGATTTTGAAGAATCTTTTTTAAGATTTTAAAGATAGATATAAAACTTTCTTCAAATTTTTATTATCAAATTATTGGGCAAATAGAATAGATGAATCAAGTTTTAGACGAGTATTTGAGGTGTACCATCATCTATTATCAAGATGATTGAATAATTCTTTTATCATTGATAGAATTTACATACAATAATTTCATACATTCTTCCACTTAATAAATACCTTTCTTTGCCAATTATAGTTATCATTTATGATTTGATATTTTTTACTTTTTAAAAGTTGATAATTCTATGGCAAAAGATTTAGCAAATTATTTGTCTGAGCTACATGCAACAATGAAGGTGCCGTTAAATGGAGCTCAACAATGACAAAAGATTAATGCAAATGCCTATTGTAAAAAAAAATCACAATTCAATATAAGTGATAAGGTATGGTTATTTCATCGTAATATCAAAACTACTTGTTTTTATAACAAGTTAGACTATTATAAGCTTAGATCTTTTCATATTAGTGAATAAGTGAATTCTATTGCTTATTGATTATATCTATTAGAGTTTATGAAGATCCACCTTATATTTCGTGTATCTTTTTTTGAGCCATATAAGATAAAGAATATCTTGAGAAAAAGACTAATATCACCTCTTCTTATAGAAATGTATAATAATTAAGAGTTTAAGAGAAAAGAAGTGTTAGATTTAATGTAGTGCCAAAATAGGTTAGAATATTTTATTCATTGGTATGGATATGATATTAGTAAATGCACATGGAAACCAACAAAGAATCTTATAAATACAACAAAGAGAATTGAAGCTTATGATTCACAACATCTATCAAAATCAAGATGAAGAATAAAAAATATTTACTATAAAAGAAACAAGATCAAAGGAAGATAAGATTCTATCTTCTATTTTTTTTTATAGCTTTTGTGTATTTGTGATGCTAAAGAAATAGAGAACCAATAAGCAATACATTCAACTCAAGAGCTTTCATTAGCTATCTTATTAGTTGAACATTGTAATTATGACAACCTTTAAGACGATGTAATCAAAATAAAGATCTTCATAAATAACATATACTTCTTCAAATAGATGGCAAGATATAACGTGTTTAATATCATGACCTTGAAAGAGACTCTTAATGTTTGGTGATTTTATTAAAAATAAGAATAATTTCTAACAATATTTCAAATGTTTTATTTAAAGGAATTTATAAAGCCCTCAACAACAATCAAATAATAAGGTAGTCTTTTCACTTTGGTATAAGATACTATCGTTAGCTAAGAGAACCTATCAACCATCTTTGTAGAGAACAAAGATCAGAGTATGTAGAAAATATAATTTGCCACATAGTGGATTTTATCAAAACATAATGATCACTCCTCATGGAACTTATTCCTAGAAGGCAGGATAATATCATAGATATGCATACATATTCAAATAAATACCTATATGATAAGATAGAAGTAGATAAAAGTTGATAAAAGTAGATTTATTTCATAATACCTTCTAGAGAAGCTTCTTAAAAGCTTCATAAATATTGCTTTGATTTTATATAAATTTGTAGTTGATTGATAGGTTAGAAACTTGATGAATAAGTTAATCATGTGTTGATAGCTTGCAGAACAAGCTGACTATATGGTACACATATAGAAAACTTGCCTTACAAGTTAAGATACATATCTTGTAAAGTCAATACAGTTTTGTGGTCCCATAGGGTATTGCCACATAGCTCCTAATTAAAAGTATACATGGATACAAGAGTGAAGCCTTCTTCACTCTTGTCAATGCCTTTCTAATCAAATGTGAATATAAAATTCACTCCTCAATCCAAATTATAAAATAGCCTTAACTAAAAATTACTTATAATTGGTGGAGTGAAGAGAAAGTAGAAAGAATAAAAACAAAAGAAGCACAATACAAAAACAAGTGAACCAAGTACATGAAGCAATTATACACTTTAAAACTAGTTACAATTTGTTCATTGAATTTTTATCTAATAAAAAATAAACAATAAAAATAAAAATATATATTTTTAAAAAGCATATATTTTTTTATCTTTCCAATGGTATAAGAAACATGTAAATCCGAATTACTATAAGTAAGTTATTAAGGTTTAAAAATAACAAATTAATAAATAAAAATTTAAGTAAATAATTTTTATGTCAAAAATAACTTACTTAAGAGATTATGAGTTCGTCCTTCACCAAGGCTCACAAGTAGGATATATGAATCTCTAAGAGAAGCTACAAGGTCTTAAACTTATCATCCTAACTACCATCAAGGTGCTACAATTCATATGGAACTTGTGCACCTCCTTTCTTATAAGAACTACACTAGCTACTGGTCCTCCTATTTTCTGTTAATAAAACCAATATTTTTTTATTTTTTACTTCTCCATGGTATTTAAAAATATTCAATTAGCCTAGAAATCTTGCATAGCCTTCAAATCTTGCTCCATTTCTTCATAATGGCTCTCAAAGTGGTAAAACTCATTTTTACCAAAGTCTTAGATATTACTCTAAAAATTCCTTAAAAATTCTAAATAAATTCTAAAAATTCCTATAATAGTTTTATAATACTAATATCAATTTTAGGCTATGATTTCCTATCTTGATGATTTTTTATACTCATAAAATCAATTTAAATCCACTTTAAATCATATTTTTTTATATAATTAATTAAAAAGATATGAAGTTCTTTCTCATGCTTCTTTTAATTACTAACTAAAATTTATAGCTTTTTTTTTATATAAGTGATACATATAAATATAAGACCAATATAAATATTGATCTTAATAAATAATTCTTGATACTGAATAATAAGTAAAAATACTAAACCAACTAAGATAATTGCCTCGAAGACTCATTAAGATTCAATTTCTAAAATTAACATTATAATTTTTTATTTGTCTAAATATTTTTATACTATTCACCATATATTGTATTTTTAAGCACTCTAAAGACATCTTTTTATCCTAAAATAATTTAAAAAATGATTTAATGATATACATCCTTAGTCTTGTTTTAAAACTTTATAGTCTTCTTATTTTTAGTAATAGCCATTTTAGTTTAATATTATATCATCTTTTAGTAAATTTATAATTCTTTTCAATGATATAAGAGTATATTGAGGATTTGTTTTCCTTGAGATTCATGTCCTTGATAGTAACTTCCTTCTATTTTGCTTCTTTGGTTAGGTTTGTAATGACACTACTAATAGTAGCAACTTCTGCCTTGTCTCCCAATTTGGTCTTGAAGTTTAATCTCCATAATAAGCTATTCAACACAATATGTTGTTGCCCTTACTTATACTCAAGTTGAATGTCAAAAAGCTGCAACTATTCTTTTCAACAATGATGTCATGATTTCATATTTTCTAGATAAAAATTGTATATCAAAGATCCATAGTTAATCTAAATAATCATTGGTTTTCCAACAAACATTGAAGTAATATTTTTGTCAAATGTACAATTGATAATTGCTCTTGATCATGTGTAACATAATTGAGCTTTGTCCTTTTGAGCTTGTATGATTTATATGTAAAGTCTTCTAAAGATGTGATTGGTATTACATCTATAGTTTAAAATTCAACAATATTTGGTTGATAAGATGTGCTTAGTATGTGTAAAATGTTATTTTATTCTAATGGTGTAATTGAGAGATATATCGGTTTTGATATAATAGGATATTAAAAATTGGTAGTTTGGAGTTGGATAGGATTTCTATGATATCTAAAGTTCTACTTATTGAATTAAGGTAAAATTTTGCATAGTATTGGGAGACTTTAATATCAAGCTACATATCAATTTTGAGTTGAGAATAATAATTAAAAAACGAGAAATTGCTACTAGAATATTTGTATCAACTTTCAAGTTAGCAACCAAGTGATATTAGTATAAATTTTAGGCTTTTTTTCACAATCTGTAAGTTGAATTAGATTGAATTTTTTTTGAATATGTAGAAGATTTATAGTAGCATTTGCATGCAAAATTTTGCATGAAGTAGATGATCAAATTAGGAGTTACAGCTTGCTAAAACTTACAAACTAGGATTAGGATTTTTAAGAAGAAATAAAATTTGCCTAATTATAAAAATAATAAGGTAATTGGAATTTATGTATGGTTGAGATTAATAAAAATATTTTTTTTGAGTACTTTGTATTAACTTTAAGTTCTTTTGAATTGCATTCTTCTTATATGAATGAAACCTATTACGGTTTCTTCAATATTTGTAAAGCACAACTTCACCTTCTACAGCTAAGTGTCCAATGTATTTTCAAATAAGACAATACATATTATGACAAAATATAAAATTTCATCTTTTTATATTTTCTTTTGTAATAGAAATCTTTTAATAGCCATTATAAAGGTCTAATTTGCCAAAGATGGTTGTATCTTGAAGTTGAACAAGAAGATTATTTATTTTGGAAGTAGATATGTACTCTTGACAATCTTCTTATTGATGCCTTGATAATTGATACAAAGCCAAAGTCCACTATCCTTCTTGGATACAAAGAATACATGTGTTTTCTACAACGACATGCTTTCTCAAATAAGGCTCTTTTCTAAGAGTTCTTGTAATGTTTTTTTGCAGCTCTTCAAGTTTATTTAGTGCCAAAGAATAAATTGGCCAACTTGTCAGTTTGGCTCTAAGCAATAATTCTATTTGAAAGCGAGTACTTTGATCAGGTGGAAGGCCACTAAGTACGTCAATTGAAAAATCATAATGATATTCACATATGGATTGCTCTGTCTATTTTGCTTTTTTGGCTATCTTTCTCCTTACAAAGATAAGATTTAGAACCACCATATGTACCAATTGTTTATATTATATTTACTTCTTTATAGAGATTATTTCTACAAGTAAGTTTTTAGCTATAGATTATTTTATTACTTCACTCAATATGGAGGTATAAACAATCATCTTATGTTTATTGTCTTTAAAAAAGATCATTCTTGCTAGTCAATCAACTTTCTTATTTTCCACCTCTAGCCATGGCATATTAAAGATAATGTTGTCATAATATGTGAAGTCTTGCTTGAGAATGCTCTAGGCACCTAGTTGTGGAAGATAGAATAGAAATTGTAATAACAAAAATCTAACTATAATATAATACTAAATAACCTCTAATTAGACCATAATAATGTTAAGCAAATTTTAATCAAATTCAAAGAAACCTCAAAGAAATTTCAAACAAACAATAAGAAATCTTAAAGAAATATTAGAATAATCACAAATATATTCCAAATACATCTCAATTCAATCTTAATTTAATGTCACGACCATAATCATGTAAGCTAATAATTACATATAGAAATAGGTAGAAATAAGTAAAAATAAGTAAAAGTAAGTTAATTCTATAATATTTAATATAGAAGCTTCCTAGAAACTTCCTAGACGCTGCTTTGACTTCATAGGTGTCTTTAATTGACTTTTTGGATTAGAAACGTGGTCAACAAGTTGGCCATGTGCCACACATGTTGTTAGCTTGAAGATCAAGCTAACTATGTGGCCTACACGTAGAAAAACATGCCTTGTAAGTCAAGGCATGTGCCCTACAAAGTCAACACATATTGAAGGTCCTATAGAACATCGCCACGTAGCCCCTAGTTAGATAGTATATATATAGACAAGAATGAAGGCTTCTTCACTCTTGTCAACTCTTTTCTTGCTTCTAGTCTAGTTTCAAGAATCTCTAGTTTTCTTGTCTTTTGGCAATAGCCATTCCAGTTTCTCTTTCAATATATATACTTGTTTATATATATTTTGTTACCTCTCTTTGAGTGAAGGCTCACTTGTTTGAATTGTTTACTCATCCAGTTCTTGTCCTTGACAGATTTACAAGAGTACACCTACAATATCAGAGCTATGTCTAATCTTAATTAAGAATGGATTATTCTTTTTTCTTGATAAGATATAAGCATATTAGAAGTTGCGGATTACCCTCTTCTAAACTGATATTATCCTTAGTATTTTCTTTGTCCGCAAGTCCTCTCTTCTATTTGTCTTGAGCGATATTAGACATCTTCTCTCTTCTAAATGTTATCATGGCAAAACTTCTTGAAATGAAGAATGCAATGGCACAAATGCAAGAGCAATTGAGGGAGTTAATGCTTGCAATGCATCAACTCAATTTACCACCACAAGGAGCAAGAAGATTGGCAAGAAGTGAAGATATAGAAATGGTTGGAGCTGCTTCAACATCTGTACC
Organism: Physcomitrium patens; assembly: GCF_059467195.1. Classification (NCBI taxonomy): domain Eukaryota; kingdom Viridiplantae; phylum Streptophyta; class Bryopsida; order Funariales; family Funariaceae; genus Physcomitrium; species Physcomitrium patens. The sequence continues at coordinate 664,520 of NC_143423.1, forward strand.
AAACCATGTCCTTTCTCCTATGGTGGAACGCCCTTCAAATGTTAGAGAACTAAGAATTGCCCTACTCAAGAAGTTTGATGGCACCAGATCCAAGTTTCGAAGATTTATCAATCAAGTATAACTTGTGATTAAACTTCAACCCCAAAGCTATCCAACTCCAGCATCACAAGTTAGATTCATTGGTATGCTTCTTTCAAGTTCGACACTATCGTGGTTTTCATCTTTTCTTGAATGACGAGATCTCATATTCGATAATCTAGAGGCTTTTTTGGGAGAGTTTCGATCTATGTATGGAGAACATGATGCAATTCGTATTGCAACCAATAAGATCTGTATTTTACGACAAGACAATCAATCAGTAACTTTATATGCTTCACAATTTCGACAACTTGCAATTGATATCAAGTGGGATGATGCTGCACTTATTAGCCAATTTCTCTACGGATTACAATATGACGTTAAAAAACTTAATGCTCAACTTATCTGATCTTCAAACATTGAGTCAAGCAATTGACTTTGCTGTGAAGTGCGAAAATCGTCTTTTTGAATTTCGATCTGAGAACCGTACAAGTGGACCTCAACGTTACTATAATTCAATGGCAACACCAATACCTCTTCAACACATACATTCGGAAGTAGAGGATATGCAAATTCATGCAATACGTTTCAAACATCTTACTGAGCAAAAAAAGACTCGTTGTCGTCAAGAAGGATTATGTTTATATTGTGGAGAACCAAAGCACACTGCTCAACATTGTTCAAAGAAACGACGCAATCACAAAATGAAAAGTATGGATATGAAAGAAGATAATATGTCAAAAAACGAGTTTGTCCAGCTACAATAGGGACCGTGCGGTTGGAACCTTGCACAACTTCTAGTAAAGGTCCTATTCTCTCCTTAGAGCCCTCTCCTTGTTTTACATTAAATGTTATTTTAGGACCTAAACATTGCAAAGTCTCTGCCTTGTTAGATTCAGGAGCCTCAACGTGTTTTTTAGATGAAGAATTTACTAAAAGACATAACATACCTTTAGTAAAGAAAACTAAACCTGTTCATATAGAAGTCATAGATGGTCGTCCATTATCTTCTGGAGATATTACTCACGAAACCCTTCCTATAGAAGTCATAATCAATAGTCATAATAGTTTTGTAGTATTTAATATCATTAGATCTCTCTCTAATCTAGTCATTTTAGGTTTATCGTGGTTAGAAAAATACAACCCTCAAATAGACTAGATTTCTCAAACTTTCACTTTCTCTGAAAGTATAACTAACAATGTAGTTAAGCAAGTAGAGATTCATAAGTCTACTTCAATTAAACCCATATTTATAGGTGCAAAAGCTTTCTTGCATGCTGCTATGAAAGAATCACCATACATTATTTATGCTACACCCGTTTCTAGTAGTGAAAAGACTTCAAGTGGCATTCCAAGCCAATATCAAGAATTTCAAGATGTATTCGAAAAAAAGAATGCGGATACACTCCCGAAAAATCGTCCCTATGATTGCTCAATTGACCTTCAAGAAGGAGCACAACCGCCATTCGGACCAATCTACAGTTTATCACAAAATGAGTTGGCTGAACTCAAGGAGTATATTGAAGAAAATCTAGCCAAGAATTTCATACGCCATTCTAAATCTCCGGCAGGAGCTCCAATTCTATTTGTGAAGAAAAAAGATGGATCATTGCGGATGTGTGTTGATTATCGAGGACTCAACAAGATTACTCTCAAAAACAAGTATCTACTACCTTTAATATTTGGACTTCTTGATCAGCTAAATCAAGCTAAGATCTACACAAAAATAGATCTTTGAAGAGCATACAATCTAGTATGCATCAAAGAAGAAGATGAATAGAAGACTGCGTTACGAACTAGGTATGGATATTTTGAATACAACGCCATGCCTTTTGGACTTACAAATGCACCAGCAGCTTTTCAACATCTAATGAATGATGTTTTTCGAGAGTTTGTGGACGATTTTGTGGTATGTTATCTAGACGACATCTTGATCTATTCTAAGAATCTAAAAGAACATGAACTTCATGTTCGTCGTGTGTTACAGAAATTAAGAGATGCAGGATTCTATGCCAGGATAGAAAAGTGTGTATTCCACACTACTCAAGTCGATTTCTTAGGTTACATCATTTCAAATGATGGACTTATGATGGATCCTAAGAAAGTTCAAACTATTATAGACTGGAAGATCTCAAAAACGGTAAGAGATGTCCAATGTTTTTTGGGATTTGTCAACTACTATCGGATCTTCATCAAAGACTTCTCTCGAGTTACAGCTCCACTTACACATTTGACTTGTAAAGACAAACTCCAATGGAATCAAGAAGCAGAAGTTGCTTTTGAATCTTTGAAGACAACGTTTATTTCTGCACCAATCTTGTATCGTGTTGATTTTTCCAAAGCATTCTTTATGGAAACAGATGCATCGGACTTTGCTCTGGGTGCGGTTTTATCACAAATGGGAACAAATGACAAACTTCATCCAGTAGCCTTTCATTCAAGAAAATTCTTAACAGCAGAAATCAATTATGAGATCCACGACAAGGAACTTCTTACAATTGTGGATTCTTTTCAAGAATGGTGTCATTATCTAGAAGGCTCTTCCAGTCTAGTCACCGTGTATACGGATCACAAGAATCTTGAATATTTTATGTCAGCATGTGTATTAAATTGTCGCCAAGCTCGTTGGAGCATGTCTTTATCAAGATTCGAGTTCATCATCACTTATCGGCCAGGAAAACAACAAGGTTTATCCGATGCCTTGTCTAGACATTCTTAGCTTATACCAAAAGAAAGAGATGCAACTTTTGAGCAACAAAGAACGGTTCTCTTGAAGTCGGAATAATTTCATCTTCGAGCAATAAAATCAACATTGATTGTTGATTTAACTTTTCTTAAGCAAGTCCAGTTAAGTATGTCTTCAGACCCTCTTGTTCATGATATCAAGAACAATTCTTTTAAATCTCATGATCCGTCTAAATTTGAATTCAAGAACAACCTACTCTATTTCAAAGAGGCCTATATGTTCCAGAAGAAAAAACACGTTTACGTGTTCTTCAAGCTCGTCACGACTTTCCAGCAGGAGGACATTTCGGATATAATAAGACTTTGGAGCTGATATCTAGGGATTTTTGGTGGCCTCAAATGTGGAAGGCAGTTAAAGATTTTGTACAATCATGTGATGTTTGTTCAAGATCGAAAACTCCTCGTCATCAACCTTTTGGACTTCTTCAGCCATTAACCATTCCAGAACAACCATGGTCTTCTGTTTCTATGGACTTCATCACGGATCTTCCAATCTCAGGTTCTTATGATTCTATATTCATGATAGTAGATCGTTTTACCAAGATGGCACATTTTGTACCATGTACAAAATCTATCACACGTGAAGAAACAGTTAAGTTCTTTCTTGATAATATCTATCACTATCATGGATTACTCAAGGATATTATATCAGATAGGAGAACTCAATTTGTATCAAGATTTTGGCGGACTCTTTTTAAGATTCTTAAAGTGGATATAAAACTATCTTCGACATTCCATCTTCAAACTCATGGACAAACGGAGCGTCTTAATCAAGTTTTGGAGCAATATTTAAGATGTACCATTAATTACCAACAAGATGATTGGACAACTCTTTTGCCATTGGCAGAGTTTGCTTACAATAACACGGTACATTCTTCTACAAAACAAACACCTTTCTTTATTAATTATGGTTATCATCCACGACTTGATACTTTTGACTTTTCAAAAGTTGATAATCTTGCTGCGAAAGATTTGGCAATTCATTTATCAGAGCTACATGCAATGATGAAGGTGCAGTTAAAAGAGGCTCAAGAACAACAAAAGGCCAATGCGGATGTCTATCGAAAGGAACAACCATCATTCATCTTGGGTGATAAGGTATGGCTACTTTGTCGCAATATCAAGACCACTCGTTCTTGTGACAAGTTGGAATATCGAAGGCTGGGACCATTTTCTATTTCTGCACAAATCAATCCAGTTGCATATCATTTACATCTATCGAAGTCAATGAAAATCCATCTAGTATTCCACGTATCTCTTCTTGAACCATACAAGATAGTGGACATACCAAGAAGATGACAAGCTCCACCTCCTCCTATAGAAGTAGACAATAATGAAGAGTTTGAAGTAGAAGAAGTCTTAGATTTAAGACGACGCCAGAATAAATTAGAATATCTTATCCATTGGCATGGATATGGTATTAATGAATGCACATGGGAGCCAATAAAGAATCTTGCAAATGCAGCAAAGGCAGTGGAGGCTTTTCATCGATGACATCCATCAAAATCAAGATGAAAACCTTCTTTATAAAAGAAACAACATCTAGGCAAGTTATCATTCTATTTTCAGTTCTTGTTCGTAGCTTCATTGTAGTAGTGATGCTCAGGAGATGGAGAACCAACAACCAATGGATTCAACTCAAGAGCCTTTATTTGCTGACCTGCCGGACGAGACATTACAATTGTCATAACCTTGAAGACGATGCAATCGAGATGAAGATCTTCTAGAACGACATATTCTTCCTCGAATAGTTGGCAAGATACAATGCGTTTGGTATCACGATTTGGGAAGGGACTCCCGATGTTTGGTGATTTTGCTAGAAGTAGGAACAACTCTTGATGCTGTTCCAAATATTCTATTCGAAGGAAGTTACGAAGGCCTCAACAATGATCACATAATTGGGTGGTCTTCCCGCCTTGGTATGGGACACTATCGATGGTTGAGAGGTCCTATCAATCATCTTCGAAGAGAATAAAGTTCAGAGTATGTGGCGAATATAATTCATCGCATCATAGATTTCCTCAACATATGATGACCGCTCCTCGTGGAACTCGTCCCTAGAAGGGGGGGTAATGTCACGGCCATAATCATGTAAGCCAATAATTACATATAGAAATAGGTAGAAGTAAGTAAAATTAGGTAAAAGTAAATTAATTCTATAATATTTAATATAGAAGCTTCTTAGAAACTTCCTCGACGCTGCTTTGACTTCATAGGTGTCTTTAATTGACTTTTTGGATTAGAAACGTGGTCAATAAGTTGGCCATGTGCCACACATGTTGTTAGCTTGAAGATCAAGCTAACTATATGGCCCACACGTAAAAAAACTTACCTTATAAGTGAAGGCATGTGCCCTACAAAGTCAACACATATTGAAGGTCCTATAGAACGTCGCCACGTAGTCCCTAGTTAGATAGTATATATAGACACGAGACTGAAGGCTTCTTCACTCTTGTGAACTCTTTTCTTGCTTCTAGTCTAGTTTCAAGGCTCTTTAGTTTTCTTGTCTTTTGGTAATAGCCATTCCAGTTTCTCTTTCAATATATATTTTGTTACCTCTCTTTGAGTGAAGGCTCACTTGTCTGAATTGTTTTGTCATCCAGTTCTTGTCTTTGACATTTAATCCTAGTTAAAATCCTATTAGACTTTATTCAAACTTTAGGCAAAACTAATTAAATCTTAAATCCAAAAAAAATCCTAATAAAATCCTAAATCCTAAATCAAATCCTAAATCCTAAATCAAACACTAACTAAACCTTAAATTCTAAATCTAATCCTAAATCCTAAATCAAACTCTAACCAAATCCTAAACTAAATCCTAAACCCTAAATAAAACTCTAACCAAACTCTAAATCATAAACCAAATCCTAACCAAAACCTAGTAATTTCCACAATAAATTTAAACCTCAATAATTAATGATTGAACCGTTGTCAAGGACAAGAATTCGATGAAAGCTAAAGAGTAAGTGAGACTTTTCTCAAAAAGAAATAGGACAAAATAGAAATATGTATATTAAGAAAGAAACTGGAATGGCTATTGCCAAAATACAAGAAAACTAGAGACCCTTGAAACTAGACTAGAAGCAAGAATTGAGTTGACAAGAGTGAAGAGGGCTTCACTCTTGCCTCTATATATACTATCTAACTAGAAGCCACGTGGCGATGTTCTATAAGACCTCCAATATATGTTGACTTTCTAGGCCACATGCCTTTGCTTGCAAGGCAAGTTTTCTATGAATGGACCACGTAGTTAGCTTGTTCTTTAAGCTTCCAACATGCGTGGCACATGGCTAACTTGTTGACCAAGTTTCTAACCTAAAAGTCAACTATAGACTCCTATAAAGTCAAAGCAGCATCTATGAAGCTTCTAAGAAGCTTCTCTAGAAGATATTACACAATTAACCTACTTTTACATACTTTTATCTATTCATATAGGTAATTATATGTATGTCCGTGACATTACCCCCCCTTCTAGGGACGAGTTCCACGAGGAGCGGTGATTATATATTGAGAAAATCTAATATGCGGCGAATTGTATTTGCTACATACTCTGATCTTTGTTCTCTTCGAAGATAGTTGATGGGTCCTCTTAGCCATCGATAGTGTCCCATTCCAGGGCGAGAAGACCACCCTGTTATTTGATCACTGTTGAGGCCTTCATAACTTCCTTCAAATAATACATTTGAAACACCATCAGGAGTCGTTCCTATCTCCAATAATATCACCAAACATCGAGAATCTCTTCCAAGGTCGTGAAACCAAACGCGTTGTATCTCACCATCTATTCGAGGAAGAACATGTCGTTCTTGAGGGTCTTCATTTCGGTTGCGTCGTCTTGAAGGTTGTGACAATCGCAATGTCTCATCCAGTAAGTCAGCAAACGAAGGTTCTTGAGTTGAATCCGCTGGTTGTTGGCTCTCCATCTAATTAGCGTCACAAAATGCAAAGAAGTTACAAACAAGGATAGGAAATTGAATGTTATCTTGCCTCAATCTTGTCTCTTTCATAAGAGAGGTTTTCATCTTGGTTTTGATGGATGTCGTTGATGAAAAACTTTGACTTTAGCTGATGCATTTGCTAGATTCCTGGATGGCTCCCATGTGCGCTCACTAATATCATATCCGCACCAATGAACAAGATATTTCAGCTTATTTCGGCGCCGCCTTGAGTCTAATATCTCTTCCACCTCAAATTCTTCATTATTATCTACTTCTATAGGAGGCGGTGGCATTTGTCTTCTTCTTTGTATATCCACTGTCTTATATGGTTCAAGAAGAGACACGTGGAATACAGGATGGATCTTCATTGACTCCGGTAGATGTAACCGATATGCAACTGGGTTGATCTGTTCAGAAACAAAAAAGGGGCCAAACCTACGATAGTCCAATTTGTCACAAGGTCGAGTGGTCTTGATATTGCGATGAAGTAGCCATACCTTATCACCCACGTTGAATTGTGGTTGCTCTTTACGATATACATCTGCATTTATCTTTTGTCGTTCTTGAGCTTTCTTCAACTGCGCCTTCATTATTGCATGTAACTCTGACAACCGATTTGCCATATCTTCTGCTGCAGGATTATCAACTTTTGAAAAATCAAAAGTATCAAGTCGTGGATGATAGCCATAATTGGCAAAGAAAGGTGTTTGTTGCGTGGAGGAATGTACCGTATTATTATAAGCAAACTCTGCCAATGGCAGAAGGTTTGTCCAATCATCTTGTTGGTAGTTGATGGTACACCTTAAATACTGTTCCAAGACTTGGTTTACGCACTCTGTTTGTCCATCAGTTTGAGGATGGAAAGCTGAAGATAGCTTTATGTCCACTTTTAAAATCTTGAAAAGAGTCCTCCAGAATCTCGACACAAATTGAGTTCCCCTATCCGATATGATATCTTTAGGTAATCCATGATAGCGATAGATATTATCAATGAAAAGCTTAGCTGTTTCTTCACCTGTGATAGATTTTGTACATGGCATAAAATGTGCCATCTTGGTGAAACGATCTACTATCACAAATATAGAATCATAAGATCTTGAGTTTGGAAGATCTGTGATGAAATCCATAGAAACAGAAGACCATGGTTGTTCTGGTATAGGTAATGGCTGAAGAAGTCCGTAAGGTCGATGTCGAGGAATTTTTGATCTTGAACAAATATCACATGATTGTACAAAGTCTTTGACTGACTTCCACATTTGTGGCCACCAAAAATCTCTTGATATGAGTTCCAAAGTCTTATTATATCCAAAGTGCCCTGCTGCTGGAAAGTCATGACGTGCTTGAAGAACACGCAAACGTGCTTTTCCTTCTGGAACATATAGGCGTCCTTCAAAATATAATAGATTATTCTTGAACTCGAACTTAGAAGAATCATGAGACTTGGAAGAATTATTCTCGATATCATGAACAAGAGGGTCTAAGGACATACTGGACTGGATTTGCTTGAGAAAAGTTGAATCAACAGTCAATGTTGATTTCACTGCTCGGAGATGAAATTGCTCCGGTTTCAAGAGGACTGTTCTTTGTTGCTCAAAAGCTGCATCTCCTTCTTTTGGTGCAAAATAAGAACGTCTAGACAGGACATCGGACAAACCTTGTTGTTTTCCTGGCCGATAAGTGATAATGAAGTCGAATCTTGACAAAGACATACTCCAACGAGCTTGACGACGATTCAACACGCGTGCTGACATGAAATACTCGAGGTTCTTGTGATCTGTATACACAATGACTGGACTAGAAGCACCTTCTAGATAATGACGCCATTCTTGAAAAGAATCCACGATTGCAAGAAGTTCTTTATCGTGGATCTCATAATTGATCACGGCTATTGAGAATTTTCTTGAATGAAAAGCTATCGGATGAAGTTTGTCATCTGTTCCCATTTGTGATAAAACTGCACCCAAGGCAAAATCCGATGCATCTGTTTCCATAAAAAATGCCTTGGAAAAGTCAACACGATATAAGACTGGTGCAGAGACAAACGATGTCTTCAAGGCTTCAAATGCTGCTTCCGCTTCTTGATTCCATTGGAATTTATCTTTACTAGTCAAGCGTGTAAGTGGAGCTGCAACTCGTGAGAAGTCTTTGATGAAGATCCGATAGTAATTGGCAAATCCCAAGAAACATTGGACATCTCTTACAGTCTTTGGAATCTTCCAATCCATGATTGTTTGGACTTTCTTAGAATCCATCATAAGACCATCATTTGAAATGATGTATCCTAAAAAGTCAACTTGAGTAGTGTGAAATACGCACTTTTCCATCTTGGCGTACAATCCTGCATCTCTGAGTTTTTGTAATACTTGACGAACATGTATTTCATGTTCTTCAACATTCTTAGAATAAATCAGGATATGGTCTAGGTAGCAGACGACAAAATTATCTAAGAATTCACGAAATACATCATTCATGAGATGTTGAAAAGCAGCTGGTGCATTCGTGAGTCCAAAAGGCATGACATTATATTCAAAATGCCCGTACCTGGTTCGAAACGCAGTCTTCCATTCATCTCCTTCTTTGATCCGTACTAGATTATATGCTCCTCTTAGATCTATTTTTGTATAGATCTTAGCTTGATTTAACTGGTCAAGGAGTCCTGATATCAAAGGTAATGGATACCTGTTCTTGATTGTGATCTTGTTGAGTCCTCGATAGTCAACACACATTCGTAAAGATCCATCTTTTTTCTTTACGAATAAAATTGGAGCTCCTGCTGGAGATTTTGAATGGCGTATGAAATTCTTCGCTAAATTCTCATCAATATATGTCTTGAGTTCAGCCAACTCATCTTGCGATAAACTGTAAATTGGTCCAAATGGTGGCTGAGTTCCTTCCTTGAGATCGATTGAACAATCGTATGGGCGATGCTCAGGAAGAATATCTGCATTCTTTTTTTCAAAAACGTCTTGATAATCCTGATATTGACTTGGAATGCCACTTGAAGTCTTTACGCTTTCAGAAATAGGTGCAGCATAAATAGCAAAAGTTGATCCTTCTTTTGCTGCGTGTATAAATGCTTTTGCACTTATAAGTGCGAGTTTTACTATACTAGAGTCATGGTTTTTACTTGATTAATAGAACTGTTACTAATGCTCTGAGGAAAATCAAGTTTACGAGAAATCCAATCTATTCGAGGATTATACTTTTCTAACCATGATAAGCCTAAAATTACTGGATTAGAGGGAGATCTAATTATATTAAAAATTACGCAACTACTATGACCATTTATTACTACATCTACAGGAAGTGTTTCGTGAGTTACATCTACGGAAGACAACGGACGACCATCTATGACTTCTACGTGTACAGGTTTAGTTTTTTGTATTAATGATATTCTATGACATCTAGCAAATTCTTCATCTAAAAAACAAGATGAGGCTCCTGAATCTACCAAGGCAGAGGCTTTGTAATTATTAGGTCCTAAACGCACATCTATTATAAAACAAGGAGATGGTTCTGAGGAGAGGATAGGACCTTTATTAGAAGTTGTACAAGATTCTAGCCGCACGGTCCCTATTGTAGCTGGACGTACTCGTTTTCCGACATACTGTCTTCATTGACAGCCGTACTCCTCATTTTGTAGTTACGTCGCTTCTTTGGACAATGTTGAGCAATGTGCTTAGGTTCTCCACAATATAAGCACAATCCTTCTTGTCGACGACGAGACTTTTCTTGCTCAGTAAGAGGTTTGAAACGTACCGCATCAATTTGCATATCCTCTACTTCTGAAGGTATGTGTTGAGGAGACGTCGGTGTTGCCATTGAATTGTAGTAACGTTGAGGCCCACTTGTGCGACTCTCGGATCGAAATTCAAAAAGTCGATTGTCGCACTTCACAGCAAAGTCAATTGCTTGACTCAATGTTTGAGGATCAGGTAAATTGAGCATCAATTTCTTTACCTCATATTGTAATCCGTAGAGAAATTGACTCACAAGTGCGGCATCATCCCACTTGATATCAGTTGCAAGTTGTCAAAATTGCGAAGCATATAATGTTACTGATCGATTGCCTTGTCGCAAAATACGGATCTTGTTGGTTGCAACATGAATTGCATCATGTTCTCCAAACATGGATCGAAACTCCGCCAAAAAAGCCTCCAGATTATCCAATATTGGATCTCGTCGTTCAAGGAAAGATGAAAACCATGACAATGCTGAACCTGAAAGAAGTGTACCAATGAATCTAACTTGTGACCCTGGAGTTGGATAGCTCTGGGGTTGAAGTTCAATCACTAGTTGGACCTGATTGATGAATCCTCGAAACTTGGATCTGGTACCATCAAACTTCTCGGGCAAGGCAACTCTCGGTTCTCTAACACTCGAAGGGTGTTCCATTCTGGTAGAAGGGACATGGTTTGGTGCAGATGTTGAAGCAGCCCCAATCATCTCTATATCTTCACTTTCTACCATTCTTGTTGCTCCTTGTGGTGGTAAATTGAGTTGATGCATCGCAAGCATTAACTCCCTCAATTGTTCTTGCATCTGTGCCATTGCACTCTTCATTTCAACAAGCTCTGCCATAGTAGCACTTAGAAAAGAGAAGATGTCTAATAACGCTCAAAACAAATAGAAGAGAGGAATTGATAACAAAGAAAATACTAAGAACAATATCAGTTTAAAAGAGGGTAATCCGCAACTTCTAATGCACTTATGTCTTATCAAGAAAAAGGGGTAATCCACTCTTAATCAAGAAAAGACAAAGCTCTGATATTGTAAGTGTACTCTTATCAATCTGTCAAGGACAAGAACTCGATGAAAGCTAAAGAGTAAGTGAGACTTTTCTCAAAAAGAAATAGGACAAAATAGAAATATGTATATTAAGAAAGAAACTGGAATGGCTATTGCCAAAATACAAGAAAACTAGAGACCCTTGAAACTAGACTAGAAGCAAGAAAGGAGTTGACAAGAGTGAAGAGGGCTTCACTCTTGCCTCTATATATACTATCTAACTAGAAGCCACGTGGCGATGTTCTATAAGACCTCCAATATATGTTGACTTTCTAGGCCACATGCCTTTGCTTGCAAGGCAAGTTTTCTATGAATGGACCACGTAGTTAGCTTGTTCTTTAAGCTTCCAACATGCGTGGCACATGGCTAACTTGTTGACCAAGTTTCTAACCTAAAAGTCAACTATAGACTCCTATAAAGTCAAAGCAGCGTCTATGAAGCTTCTAAGAAGCTTCTCTAGAAGATATTACACAATTAACCTACTTTTACATACTTTTATCTATTCATATAGGTAATTATATGTATGTCCGTGACAACCGTTGATCTTAACTCAATTTTTTCACAATTTTTAAAAACTCAGTTAAAAACATGCAAAATTTTTTTAAAAAAAGATCGAAATTACCAAATAGATGATAACCTCAAAAACAAGCTCGAGTATGTGTCGGCCTCCTTCTCCAACCTTGATGCCAATCTCCCAGAGCCAATATCTTTCTTTTTCACTATTTGATTGATTTCAAAATTCTCATACACATAGAAAAATAAGTCTAATAACTTTTCACATAGATTTCACTCCAATCTAACTAATAGATTGCAAGAAATCTTGCAAACCCTTATTGGACCTAAAATTCTACTTTCTGAGACCTTGACCCGCTTAAACCTCAATAATCCTCAATTCAACCGTTAGATTAAGCTCACATTCACAATACATATTGAAGACAACTATAACCAATAATCCACAAAATTTTACTTGTAGATCTATTACAAAACTCTTGAAATCACCCAAAATATAAATCCTATTTTATTTCATAAAATCCAAGTCATCCAAAACAAACCTTGAGTTTGCAAAGCTCTTACAAAGTCAATACAAATGCAAATCACTCAAAACCAATACTCATAAAAATCCTATCTAATCTCCTATCAAATCCCATTCTTTGATCTGCCAAAGAGTCCCAGAATCGTCGTTGAAACTTGGTTTTGTGCCTTTGGATCTGATTTTGACCCTAGTTTATAACCGGCCCTCTTTGGATATCAATATCTAATTTTTCTATGTAATTTTTGCTAGAATTTACTCTTAACTTCCTCCAAAAGATATCTATATCATTTATTTTTCCAATCTACCTTATTTTACTTTATTTATGGCCCTACAAAGTAAGTAGAAGTCACCTTTCTAAAAAGGCAGTATTACTACTAAAAGTTTTACTACCTCCCTATCTTTTATTCATATTTTTTTACTTTATTTTTTAATTTGGCTCTTCTATAATAAGATCCATATTGTTATCTTTCACCATATAATCATGTTACAATATGACAACGTCATATCTAAGCTTTATTACCTTGAACTTCTTACTTAAGGCATATGTATCATTTAACTTCAAGGTTTCTATTTCACATGTCTCATTTCAGGCTTATGTATCATTTAACTTCAAGGTTTCTATTTCACATATCTCACTTAATGTGTTCTTTTGGTCATCAACTAGATATATACTTTCTTCTTTGATCACCTTCTTTTTAATTCCAAGTCGATTGAAAAACTCAGTCAAGATATATTTTTTCATAGAATTGCAATCTATAAGCTTTTGACATAATTGTCCTCTTAGTTGATCCGCTAAACATACCAATCAATTCTTCTAATAGTTGTTTGAAGTCATGCCATTTGTCTTTAAGAAACAACAACTATTTCCAATATTGGCCCTTGGTACTTTTATTAAGAAACCTCGTTTTCCTTCTCTACTTCTTTATCATCTTTGTAAGCTTTGAGATTGTAAATCTACCTTAATTTGTTAGTACCTTAATTTTGATATTTCAAAAAATCTTTGATCTAGTGGCCTTACTCCTAATAGTAATAACATAGTCCCTATTGTGCCAATATTTGTTGTCCCTATGGTGTCAACGGTCCTTACAAGGCATTAATTTTTATTAGCGTTGCTTATTGTACCATAGTATTGGATAGTGGATTTGAATTTTTCCCTATAGGTCGTACTCCATGGTTTCTAAAATTTATAGCATTGACCTTGTTTGCAATCCTAACTGCCTCTTCAAATGTTTGCAAATCTTTTAATTTCACTTCTTGCTGAAGCACAGGTTTCAACCTTTATACAAACCAAACCATCATCTTTGCCTCTAAAAAGTTGTTAATTTGAAGACATAGGAACTTGAATTAAAAGACATAATCTTGTATTGACCTAGATTGTATAAAGTTAGTCAATTAATCATATGCTAATTTTTCCACATTGATGGGCTAAAATTGATTCTTAAGTTTGGTTTCAAACTCCTCTTAGTTATGAAATCTACCTTGAGCTCTATAATTTTGAGCTCGATGTGACCACCAAGTGACTGCCATATCTCTAAAATACCTAGTTATATATAAATTCTTAAATAGTGCTTGCCTCAAATAGTTTGAAGTATTGTCACACACTGAAGAGTTATTGGCATACATCTTCTTAGTTTGAAGTTCCAAAATATGTTTTGAGCTTCCTTAATTTAAAGTTAGCAGATGTCAATGTTCTTACCCTAGAAGCTTTCACTTGTCCTTGCATAATAGCTATCTCATCTAGAAGATGTTGCACTTGAGCTTCCATTTGGAATGGCTCCACCATATCTCTTATGCTACAATTTATTTGCTAAACTTTGCTACCATAATGTCTTCTATCCTTCCAATTGTTTTCTTAAAAGTAGCTTGTAGTAGCCTTAAAATAATAATGGATATGACTACAATAATTGACTTCTAACTAGTCAGTAGTTATTAACACATTACTAAAGAACAAACTAACACTCGCTGTGATATCAATGAAACAAAAGACTAAATTCTCTTAAAGATCTAAAATCCTTTTAGTTGATAGCAACATAAATTCCATTTCAAAGTAGGACAAATTGGACTAGAAAAAAATTGAACAGAATTAAATAGAATATAACATGAAAGACAAAATACTATAAAAAAAAATAGAACAAAAAATATAAACCAAAATTTATAGAGAGAAAGAGATTGAAGCCATACCTAACCAAATGCCTCAAATGGCCTCGGCCAGTCTTATTTGTACTTTGTCCAATCATCCTAGAACTTTCTAGAATGTTTCTAATAGTAGGCTCTATCAATATAACTACCGTTTTAGAAGATTCTAGAAGGTAGGCCCTATCTTGATAATTATCTTTAGTTCTTGTAGGATGTTCTATAGTAGGCTCTATATAGACCACCAACTTGACTCCAATTCTAAAAACTTCTAAAATCTTTTCAAAAACAACCCCAATTACTTATCTCTATGCATCAATAATATAATTATCTTATCCATGCTCCATTACAGATAAGATTAATAGTACAATAATCACTAGTTTAGTCTTTAATTACTTAAATTACTTTCTTTACTTATATATATATTTGGACTTGGATTAATTT
Organism: Physcomitrium patens; assembly: GCF_059467195.1. Taxonomy (NCBI): domain Eukaryota; kingdom Viridiplantae; phylum Streptophyta; class Bryopsida; order Funariales; family Funariaceae; genus Physcomitrium; species Physcomitrium patens. The sequence continues at coordinate 679,679 of NC_143423.1, forward strand.
TCTATAAAAGCCAATTTAAAATATTAACTCCAAAATAAATTGATAATAGAATTTATAAATATCTATTTATAGATTATAACTATATGAATAAATCTATGTTTTTATTTTAATATTTTATTATAAAACTTTAAAATAAGAATTCAATAAATTCTTTTAAATTTGATTACAAATAAAATATAAAAAATTGATAGATTCATAAATTTATTTCTATAAGAACAAATTTTTATTTGGCTTAGTTACAATTTATTGCTTATAAAAATTCAAATGACATGACTTTGAGAATCTATACTATTTAAGCAACAAACACAAAAATATGAAGAAATATTTGGATGGATGAGATAATCAACATGTCAAATGCAAAAGACAAAGATTTGTTATTATTCAAAAAACATGGACAATGGTTGAGTTAAATATAGCAATTGATGGTAGGAGGATATTTTATAAGACCAAGATCAAGTCAGCAACATCAGTTTTTCTTTTTGATTTCTTTATTCTTGAACTAATTAAATTATATATATATATATATATATATATGTTTTTTTTTTTTTTTTGCTACTCTTATCTATCGAAATTGCAGCATGGAACAAAAAAACAATTCACACCATAGCTAAAGCCCAAACTATGCTAACAGGTTGATAGTCCAAAGTCTAGGATGTTAGAAATGTATTAGAATATATTGAAATTAGAGAAGAGATTTGGACTCTTGAGGAGAGTTTGGATTCCCAATCTTATAAGACCCGAACTCTCAACCAAAGACCAAACTCTTGGCGCTAAACCTCACAAGTAGTGCTTGCCACGTAGGCATGCTGGAGCTGTCTACCTCTCGGCTTTGAGCTCGAGTGTGAAGCCCAAGTGGTCAATTTCCACTTCTACATTAATCAAATTGCTAGAATCTATCAGCCACTCTCCCTTTGGAGAGACTTTGAACAGGCATGTAAGTCCATGACCATCCACAACTGTATCCTCTGTTCAGAGGTCAAACAGCTATCCATTGTTCAAAAGTCAAAACAATGGAAAAGTTAGATTGTCAACCAGTTGCTGAATTTGATTCAATACAGCAAGGGACCCATTATTATATCAATTGGACCTATCGGTATAGTAAGTGGGCCAAGGTCGGTAAGGTTCTCTGACGCCAAAATCGGTCGAATTTCTCACGCGAATCCGCACTCGACACACCCCCCGCCATTGCGACATAGTGCAGCTCCACGAGGACCAAGCAGCTAGTAGGTCAAGCAGGTCAAGCACTTTACTTCAAAATCAGGTCGATGCACCTGTTGCCTCTGGATCATCGGAATTGAGTGCTACAACTTGTGCCTGGGGGTTATTAAGCTCTTGTTCAGTAGGCGTTATCAGGGGGATGAGAACTTTGCTTTCATATTCGTCGACCTCAAAGATGTCCTCTCCCATCGCTGCCAAATAATCGTCATCATCTCCACGAAGGCCTCCGTCTTCCGCCTTCCTCATTAGTACCGGCTTGCCATCAGGGTTGAACTCCACTCTCATAGTTCTATACCCAACAATAAATTGTTTGTTTCGCTTGGCCTTCAGCTCCAGTGTCGTTTCATTGATGCACTTCACGCCAATATCTCCGCCCGCATCTACACCTACTCCTGGAGTTCCGATTGTGGCGTGCGCCATAACCCTGCCGAATAGTCCTCGCCGTCCAGTCACGGTGAATTTCGTTGCGTACAGGACTTCAGTCACAATCCAAAGCTGCTTTACCTTGCTTCTGCATCATCGCATCATGTGGAAAGGAATCCACAATGGAAAAGATGTCAGCTCAGCTTTAAAGCCTTCAAACAACTGGGCAACTGACTTCGACTAGACATTGTCAAACAATCCAATGGGGAGTTTGTCCTATCCATCAGCTATTAAGAAACAGATTCAATTGGAGCTCACATGGAACTGTAGCCCTTAGCTAGATTCGGATAAAAACCAGCGTCAAGCTTGCTCAAATGACCTGAGATGATCAGATGGCTATAGACATTCATTTTACGTGACTCATCATTACAAACGATTTGACTATTACATCAAGATGAATTTAGCATTATTCTACATGGTAAACACTTATGGCCACCACCTTCTCACATTCGTCATTATAGTTGCACAATTATCTACTAACAAAAGAGAAGTGAAAATGGGAGCGAATACCTAGTGTTCTCTGACCAATCAGAACATATCTTTTGCAAGAATGGTATGTTCGGAAACCAATCACCACCCATGACCCAACTGCAAACTTTCGTGTAATCGACTGAAGCAGCAGTCAAACCGTCCATGGCGCAAGACAGACTCTCCTCGTTGCCCAAGTCAATGCCTGCGACACTCGCAAGCCAAAGGACAACTTTATTTGAAGTCGAAAAGGATAGGTTCGCGCTCACCAACCGCTTCTTCTCGAAGTTCTGATGTGAGGGTCGGGGCTTCAGGGGATTCTCAAGGTCAGTTAACCCTTTCCGCATACGATCAAGATCAGCTTGATGAGCAGATCGCCATTTGGATTTGTCTGCCATCAATATCACGTCTAGCATAGATCCCATTCTGACCAATGGCCGCATACTGCTTGAGAACTTGGACATCATCCTCCGAACCAAATTCTGTTCGCCCCTAATTAACACATCCAGGCAGTGCAGGTTGTGCTCCAGGGGGTCAACAGCCCTGTACTTCAACTGCCTGTAGAGAACCTCCTCGGCCGATTTACTGGCCACGCTGGTGGACATGGTGGAAGATGGAACGCCTACAAGAATGATATCAAGAAGTTCAAAGGTATCCCAGGTTGTCCAGTATGTTCCTACTCTGTGTCCACACAAGCGGTGAGATATGCTATGAACAAAATAACAGAGATCCAAAATGCACTCACTGTGAAGTGAAAGTCGAAGGTTGGAGAAGAGAAATATAAGCGAGTTCCGACACTAGGGTGATGACAAAACAAGGATGATCACAATGAACGAAGACCAACAGCAGCACGACAGGGAGTCAAGGACCGAATAACAAACAAAATCAATTAGACGTTTTCGACGTGACAAGTGTCAAAGAGAGGGGCAAATGTAATGTCAATGGCTATAGGCCCCTCGTCCAAAGCGGGCCAAGATAGTTTTGTCAACGTTTTGCAGAATCAGACATGCATGATAATTTGCTCGATTATTGCAGATTCTGCCTAATTTAAGCTCCAGCGAAAAATGAATCATTTTAGGTGCAGTCACCTTTTTGGTCTTCGGAGCACGGCAGGGGCCCAACCATGGCCTATGATTCAGGAAAATAAGACATTGTAATGATCTCAACTGCAAACTTTCAAGGCCTTGAAATTGGAGCCTTCTTGGGCCTGAACACCCGAAAGGCTGGTGTTTGATCAAACCCACTGCCCTTGCCTAAAGTTGCCCAAGTTGCCCAAATTGCCCTAGCTGCCCAAGTTGCCGCCCATGAAAAAAATAATGCAGAATGTTACAGTGGTGCTGCTAGTTCGAAAATTACAAGTAATGTATTTTCTGTCAAGTTTACAAACAAAACCACCACGGCCACACAAGGTATTGGAATCGAGGGTGCAAGTTGTGATTGGAAAGCCCTAGTAAAATACACGGAAAGCTGTCTTAAGGGGTGGGGCTTAGGATTCACTGCTCCCCACTGCTCGCTGCTCCTTCCCGTTCGTGTCCGCGCTAGTACACTGCTCTTTGTGCCTAGCTTCAGAAGATTGTGCTAGAGTTCAAAGGAATCGGGGGTTGGAGTTCGATTCAAGCGGATAGATTACTCAGCCGATTGTATACAGCGGCGGCACCTCATGAGGACTATCTGATCTACGGGTGATGGGTAATTCCATTCCTGGCACCCAACTCTTCGATGGTATCCATGGATCAAATGATGAAGGATCTGTGAACTTAGAGCTACTACTGATATCTTGTTGTTGCCAAAACATTGTTGTCTAATTAGAGTACGAGCATGATATTAATGTGTATCCTCTTTGTCTAGCTTATTCTCGTCGGAGCGCTATGTTCCCCAAAACGATCATCTCATCGTTTTTTTTCTATGTCGCCCGTTTGTTAGGATTCTCTAGCATACTCCTGTTATGCCTGATCTTCGTCACCTTGACATTGAATTGGGGGTCTGGAGGGGGCGCTCTGGCTAAGGTTTCATATGTTTTGTTTCGAGTGGTCATTGCTTGGTCATCTTTTGTGGTGGTGAGGCAATGAGAGAAATTTCCGGGGCACTTTGTATTGGGTTGTATAAGAGAGATCCGTGTGTTGGAAGATTCATGTGGGGACGCTTGGAGATGTTAATTACTCGTTGCTAATTAAGTTGCTAGCTAACTGAGTTGTTCCTGGATCTTTTTTGTGTTCTAGATCGGCTGAACTTAAAAACCTAAGCCTCGGCACTGTGCGCTTGCCTGCTACAGTTGTTGGGGAGCTTGGAGTTTTACCGAGCGAACTTGAGTGAAGAAGGCGCATTCACGTTACAGGTGTGTTGTCGATACGGTTTGGAAACGGTGATTGTTTCTTAATTGCTGCTAGTTCCAATTCCTTTCATGAGTGTCTGTACAGTCTTCCTAAAGCAGCGTCCATTCTTCACGTACAAATGAGAAGGTCATGGCTGTACTGATGTTCAAAGTATACTCTAATCCCCTTCAAGATCAACGGTAGTGTTCATCTATAATCTGTGTTGTAATTTAAATGTGCGCACACCAAAAATTTACAGTTCTGTTGTGCAACAAGAATTATGAATCGTAAGACATTTCCCTGCATTTCAGAGCTCACGTTTATGAGAAAGTCTGTGAATTGCTTTTGTGCAGCGATAACTGGTAATCAATTCAACGAGCTTCTTGCTAAGTCAGATCATGGCGTTTCCACAGCATGATCTTGACGGGGACCTTCCCAAGAGCATGTACATTGAAAGGAAACGCTTTATCTTGGCTCCAGATTCAATGGATATCAGTTGTAACTCGTATCCAGATTTCAAATGTGAAGATCAAAGTAAGTGGATCACTAAGATGGTCGAATCTGGTAAGGTAAATGATAGGCGGTTTACCAGGAATGCAGGTGGCCCATATTTATGGAACACTTTCATTCTAGTGAAGGGTAGTCCTCGGTTAAGTACAAACTTTGAAAGTGAGCAAGATTTGTTCAAGTGGTGCAGTGAAACTGTAGAGTCATTTGATCATAACGTATGCCAGGATGTCAAGCTGTGGCTCGAAGCCTCACCGACTGCCATGATCTGTCACCACAGGGAAGGATTGTTTGACCTTACACTTGAAACTGTGGCTCGTTGTCTCCACGTTGCCAACGTTGTTTCTGTGAGCTGTTTCCTTTTCTGCTTGAATATTGGGACCTTTGAGGATGAGAACGGATTAGTAATTGATAAGTCCCGCCTGATTCGTCACCTCTCAAGACTGCTGGAGAAGTGGAGCTGGCTTGGAGAGAATTGCACGGTTACATTTGATGAGTGGGGTGATTATATTTCCGATATAGACGATTCCAGTAAGGAGGAGGCATTGAAATTGCTGTACCAGTGGACTCTTTCCCCCCTGGAAACCGTCCTTCTCATCATCGAACGGGAGATTCTTGACGTTCCTTTGCACGATTATGCGAAGGTTGAACATGTGAGCAAGTGGGGTGACGATTTTTGTGATTTTCTTGAACATTACCGGAGCCTTTTTCGAACTTCTGATGACACTGAGTTCTTTTACTGCGAAATGTTCAAACTCGTCCCTCCCACAGCAGATCTCCACCTCATTCTAGGAAACCACAAACGAGCTACGATATTGCTTGAGGCGCTCAAAGACATGCTTGTGGGTGTTAAGGACAACGACCTAATGGTTACAGAACTGGGGTACGAGAGGATCGAATACCTTAAACCAAAAGGTATCGACGCATGTGTGAGAGATGTAGATTTTCGATTGAGGGAATTGAGAAACGTTGGAGATGGCTATGGAGTTTTTAAAATTGTCCGCCTTTCCGAGTCTCGCAAATTGCAGATCGAAGAGGAATGGCATCGAGGATCGGATCGTGTTGAAACTCACAGACAAGATTATATTGGATTGATCCCTCATGGTCGACAATTGGAGACCATAATATATTTGATGGAAAACAACCGGTACGTCTTCACTAACCCTGTGTCATCTTTTTGAAAATTAGGACCGGGTAGTGTTCACTTCATGATTGATGTTCGTTCTATTGATGTTGAGCAGTTAGTCAATTTTGACATTGGGAAGTTACACGAAGACACTACCATTTGGATTGCAAGTGATGCATATGGTGCATGATGTGCAGGTATAGTGAAGCTTTAGCGATTTTCAAACAAATCGATCTGAATCGTAAAGGACGCAGGGGTGAATTGTCCAGATTCTTAGAGTATCTTAACAGACCAGAAATCAAATTTCAATTGCATCCTCAAATATCTCCAGAAAAATTGGAGTCTCTTTGTGAGAGGCAGGAGGTTTTACTTGATGTTAGCGAAGATTTACTAGATGATCGCCAACTGACTGCCAAACTTTTCCAGCAATATGCCAAAATGATTGGTATACGATCTAAGTATAAATGCCAGCAGAAGGTCAAAGGAGCCTGCGAAGATAATCTAGGAGGAGAAAGAGCATCTTCACAATCATACCTCTGGCTAAAAGAAGGTAAACAATTTAACTATTCACTAGTTAGAATACAAGCTGAGTGGAATGATGCACTTACTTTGAGTGGAAACTAAAAGAGTAACAGAGTGGAAATCTCGCCGATGCTAGTAGATGACACCAAAATTGATTTGATTTTCAGCATTTACTTTCATTTTTCGATGTTTTTCCTGGAGCAAATGATTGACTAGCAGTACTGTAAGATCTGTTGGTATATCAAGTTCAGTCTGATGTTTGATATTTGAATCAGTAGATTTGGTGCGCATGGCATTCAGAATTCAACCTGCAACTCACCTTGCCGGTGTCGGAGTGCATTCAAGCGGTGATCTCGTGTCTCAGGGATCCTTGCGAGCCAGGTGAACACAAGCGTCACTATCTTTCGGACACGCTCAAAACATATCGCCTCTGGAAGCGTTCTATTGACATATTCTCCGAGTTGCTTCATAACTGGTCCACCCCAGGAGCCTCAAAAGAAGTTGGCTGGTTGAAACTCTTGGAGTCGCAGAGAAGTGTTCACGACTCAATATTGTGTTACCTTTTTGAAATTTTGCAAATGTGCGATCAACTTAAAAGAATATTGGAAAGCTACGATTCATCTGAAGGAGCTGACTATGGGTTGAAATGCTTAGTGGGAAGCAACCACTCAAACCTTCTTGTTTATCGAGCTTTAGTTAGAGCCTTCGTCACTAGCGCTCTGGTGTGGGTAGAGAGAGGCCGCGCGCGAACTCTTCTGGCTCAACTCGGATCATGGTATAATATGAGACGTGGAGAAAATCCAGACTTCTTGAGGAAGGAGCTGATTGAGTTTGACAAAGATGAGCAGGTTGATTGCTCTTGCTCCATGCCACCCCAGCTTTGTACCTTGTATGCATAACCTCAGAAGAAATGTTCATTACAAACAGCGATCACGAAAAACCCTTGAGACATATACACTAGCATCTGGTTAATTAACGTCAGTAATCATTGCATCTATACGTTGGATTTGTTTGAGGATTTGGAGTTATGTATCCTAAGTGGGATAACCGATGTACACTGGATCTCACATTTATGATGAAATGTGGTTTCTTTTCCATTGCAGGCAGCCTTGTCCTCGATCCGATCGTGCACGTCGGCTTGCAAAGCAAAGACTCTATTTATCGAGTACGCGATCCAGGCTAACGAATCGTATGTAACATATTTTGACACAGCGCCAAAGGCGTTCATGACAAATGTAAGTCTTGGACCTTCTTCTGTAGGCAGGCGGAAACAGTTTGAAACTGATGTATAATTGGAGTGGCTGCCTAAACTGCTTTTTCTAATTGCTGGTCCAAGATGGGCATTGATGAAGAAGTTGATGGTTTCAATACATGAAGGGCTTTATTGGTTGGCCAGGAACAAACTGAGTTCATCCAGAGTGTGCATGTGTCAAACGACTCGTGCGCAGTTGATGGTCGATTCGATAAACAAGTAGAGGAGTTGCTAAACAAATTTTACGAGATGGTAGAGAAATTTTGTAACACAAAACCTCTGCCGAGGCGACTTGAGGATGGTGTCGTGGCGGAGCTGCACAGAGTTCTTGAGAAATTGTATGATTTACTCATTGAACCCTTCTCCCAAAGCGCTATGTTCACGCACCTGGATCCGAAAGCGACAATTGTCTTCGTGCCCGACAAGGTATGTGATGCTTTTTCCATCTCAAGTACCCTTCAGTTCATGCCCAGTTGTCGATTGCGAACTGAAACATATATTAAAAGAAAGCGCAATTTGGACAGATTAGTCGCGGACATATGTATATTCCCCCGGCAGATCAGGAGGTTTGAGAGTCTGGAACATTCAAATAATCTATAATCGCCCTTGACCGGCATACATGAATGCTTGCAGATTCTATACAGGGTGCCATTTGCTCTCCTTCGAAATAAAAGAACCCAGAAATATCTCTTCCAACTACACCCAATCGCAATCTCTCCGTCTCTGCGAGTGCTACAGCACTGCGAACGGCGACTCCGCGAGCTTGATAAATCCCCATTGAAACCAGATGGGTGTATCTTGGCCGTGGGAAACGCTGCCTATGAGAAGAATCCTCTCCCTGGGACACGAAAAGAACTGGAGTATCTTCATTCATCTTTCCCAGGTCGAGTGAAGACACTTGAGCAAGAAGAGGCTACCCGTGCCAACTTTTTGAAGCTGGTCCAGGAGGCCAGCTGCTCCAAAGAGAAGCATGTGTTCGCGTTTATGCACTTAGGAGTTCATGGCCACTGGAGCAAAACGGGCCGAGGGGATAACGATGTCGACCAAGAAAAGGAATACAAGACGGGCTCTTTGCAATTTGCGAAGCTTCCTGAGGATTCAGAACGGTCCTACAAGGGGCCTACCACTGGTGAATATTCGCCACTTTCAAATTGTTGACTACATTAATTGGTTATCGCAGGTGATGCAAAGGAATTCGTCTGTGATTGGCTGTGTCATGACCTCTTAATTCCAGACCCAAGCAGCTATGACGTGGGAACTAACCAATCTCAAACTGCAGAATCGGAGAAGGAGCTTAAATCTGAAGCACAATCATCTAGAGTTGGTGAGTTCAGACCTGCAAGCGCATTCGGTGAAGTGGGTGCCGTTACAAGAGCGCCAGATGGTTACAGGTCGTCCGCTGCGGGGGACATGCTTTCTTCAGAGGATATTATCAAAGGTGGATTCCAGTGGCGAACGCGCCTCGTGGTCCTGAGTGCGTGCAATTCTCTACGAGGGCAGGTAATTTTGCCGCTATTTCAGTAGAATGTGTGAGCCTTTCAAACTTATCCACTTCCTCCGATCACTCATGCTGAACTAGTGGTTTAGAGATATTTTCTGGTACGTCATGATTTCTGTGTGCTGCATGATGCTTGTCACCTTCCTTTGGACCTAGTAACATTGCCACCTTTTGCATTGTTTCCTGCAGGGCTATAGCGACGGTGAGGTCAACTTGCCTCGTGCGATGATGATAGCAGGGGTTCCCGCCGCAGTAGTATCACAATGGAAAGTCTCCGATGTCGGGTCTCCGAGGTTGATGAAAGCTTTTTATGAGCGAATGCAACATGGGCAGGATGTTGCTACTGCTCTCCAATCTGCAATGTTACAGCTGTCGAACGATCCCGACTCGGAGAGTGCAAACAACGTTTTTGAGTGGGGTCCATTTCTAGTTTGGGGACTACCCACTGTTCAACTTCCCAAAGAGATGTTAACAGAGAGTGCAAGGAAGGCTCTTTTAGCAAAACGACGGGCTGAGAAGCTGAGATGTGAGTATAATTGCTTAAAAACCGAGGATGCAAAGGTGCATCTCTTGAATGCGTTGACAACAGTGAACAATGTCTTGGAAGCAGTGTCCAACGAATTTTCGCTTGAAGATGGAGCTATAGTTGATGCCGTCTTCGCTGTTCATAGCCTGCAACATCTCTCACATGGTAGTCCCTTCTATGAAGGGAGCATTCAATTATCTGAAGAATTTTTCACGCTATTGCCCTTCGAATGGTTAGAAAAGATCGAGCTTGAGTTGATGAACCGTACGGCTGATTGCAGGGTTTTGTATAGTTTCAGGTATGAAGCAGCTTGTATCAGACTATTTTTTGTTGAACTTGACGCCTGTTTTACGTTAGCTTTTCATATCGATCACCTATAATTGTTGAAAGTCAGGTAGACACACCCAAAACCAACTGCACGTTGGTTTTGGTTCCCTAGATTACAGTTCACCTAGAAACACATACTGATGGTGTTAGTTTTATTGGTTTTGGTTTAGAAACACCATTTGCAAATTCAACAATGTGAATGAATTTACTGACATGTTTCTCTTCTAACAAGATTCAGTTTGGTGATTGTTTGGATGCAGGAATAAAATAATGTACACTCAAGCCGTGAAGGGCAGTTATCTAATAGCTGCTGACTATGCCAACAAGATGATAACTTGTGGAAAACATGGAAACATCACAAATATGTCACAAATATGGCAGCTAAATAGAGCTATTATTCTGAGACTCATGGGCGAACATGGAGAAGCTCTAAAATTATTTGATGTTATGTTGGCAAACGGAGAAGATTCATATGAATGCCTAACCCAGATCAGCTATCTCAAGTATCTAATGCACGATAGAAGCGGAGCACTGGAATATGCACTCCGTGCCAAAAAATATGAGAAAATCTCGGAGTTCAGTGAGCCTGGCTATGGTGCGTTCACATTGAGCTATAGAACACTTCCTGAAGAGTATCGCCAGTGGCTTTTGAACGCTGTCGACACTACAGGGGCATCATCGTCGCATTTTTGGGATCCAATCCCTGTTCAATTTCCCGAGGAGCCTATATGGACAAAGAATGCGAGTCAGAAAATTGAGTTGTTGCGACTGAGCTTCAGGCGATATTGGGAAGACGATACTGTGAAGTTTGAGAGCTTGAAGGCGTTGAATGCTGTGGACAATTTCCTTGCATCCGTGGACAACGCATGTGTGCTTGTAGAGGAAGGTCTCGTCAGTGCCATCGTTGCTATGGAACACCTGCTGAATTTCTACCGTGCTTCTTCCATCTCTGAGGAGGTCATTGCACTAGGTGAAGAGTTTTATACAGTTTTGCCGTTCGAACAGTCATCAAACATCGAGATTCAGCTGGAGAAACGTTGTCCTAAATCTTTGTTGATATTTTGTTTCAGGTATGAATCATATTTGTGCAGTGTGCGTCCACACAATTTCTCTATGCTTTCCAGTGACTCGCTTTGCAAATGCAATACAACATTCGTATCTACTAACAATTATTTCTTCTAATATATGTGGGTGCTGGTTGTTTGCATGTAGGTGCCGTCGTATGTACACACTGGCTAGGAAGGGCGATTATCAAACTGCTCTAGAGTATGCCAATAAGATTACTGAATACATTCAAAATGCTAACAGATGCGGGTATGATGAAAAGATGATACAATGTTTGAAGGCAAGCGAGGGGTTAATCAGGCAGGAAAGAGCCGTGATATTGAGACTCATGGGCGAGTATGACAAAGCTCTAAAACAATTTGAAGAAGAATTGGCACATGGGGAGGATTATGACTGTCTAATCCAGACCAGTTTTCTCAAGCATTTGATGAAGGATAATAAGGGAGCTCTAGAATATGCTTTCTGTGCAAAAAGACTGGAGTGTAATTATACTGAACAAAAAGATATGCCTGGTTATGGTGCATTTGTATTGGGCGTCAAAGAACTTCCAAACGAGTACCGCCAATGGCTTTTGAATGTCAACCCTACCGAAGATGATACTGTGAAACTGGGAGTCCACATTCTCTAGCAGATAGAACCTGTGCTCAAGCTAGCATGGGACCATGCATCAGTCATTTAAGTCCTAATGGTCCATTTGTGGGCTTTTGTGAAATATTGTTGTAAGTTTTTGGTGGAGCCTTTACAGGGTATGCCAATCAATCTATCATTGTGGTGATAGTATGGTATGGAGTGGTCAAACTTATATGGCTCATTTGGAGGAGAGTATTATTTGAACCTTCCATCTTTACTAATACGTTGGTTATATACTTCCTTAAATATTTGCATGTATGTGTACTTTGTAGATAATCAGAAGTTGTGATCTTTGTTTAAGCATATTAACATTATGAATAGAATGGTTTTATTCGCATGATTATTGTGTAAAGAATGAAAATTTATTTGCATAATTATTACTAGTTAACCCTTAAAGGTTCACCGCTCTAAAATATGATCCATTCTAATCAAGCTTAGTTTTTTTTGAAGTACATGGAAATTCTTCTGCAAAAAAGAAACTTCAGAGAGTTCCCAGGATGGCAGACTAAACGCAGCTTAATAGAAAAAGAAAATTGGCTTGAGCCTAGTAGAGCACCATGTAACTGTAGAATTAGAGTAGGAGAACATTATAAATCTAGCATCCCAGATTTGATATAAGTCCTGTAGTAAAGCCTGCTCAAGAGTTGAAGGCTTCCTTTCCAAGATCTTTTGATACAGTATTTGTGCACAGTCCAGGATGCCCTCCCAGATTAGTGCTTGGATTTTCTCACATAGCCAATCTTCCATGTTGAACACAAAATTATTCCTCTCAATCCAGATACTCCAGGTAATCAACCCTCAAAGCATAGCCCAAACAGTAAAAAACTTCGAGAATATTTTGGGGATTTTGTCCACAAATACCAATAACCTGTCTTTGAAGGCTTGTGAGTCATCCTCAGTAGTATTGTGAGAGCAAAATCCTACATTCTTATTTCACAGTAACAAAACCAAAAACAATGTGGGAAAGTCCTTGCTATCCCATAGCCACACAAAGGATAGTCCTCATCTATTACTTATTAAAGACATTTTTAAATATTATATATTTGAAATACATATATATATATATATATATATACAAAGTACGTCTAGTAGATCCTTACCAAGGATGGCAAGGCTAGTGGTCTGAGGGTTAAGATGTAGATTGCTCACAATAAAACTTTCTAAAAGTAAAAAATATGTATGACAAATTTCAATAGCCACATTTCATATCTAGAAAAGTCTGAACATTTAATATGCATCTAAAACATTTCCTCAAAGCTTCTTTAGAAAGATATCATCTTTTCAACATGTTACTATCAACTTTGATTTACTTTTGTTTATTTATAGTTACTTGAGTAATATTAATATTTGTCACATTATTCTATCTTCTATGCAATAAGTTTTACAAAGAGTGGTCAAATTACTTTAATAACTAATGAAGTCTAAGAATTCTTTTAAATGGTGTAAACCACAAACTTTGAAATATGTTATGCACAAATCTAGTTGATGAGTTCTTTCAACCATTAATGATATTTTAGACTATGGCAAGAACAACATCATGTTATTTAATCATTTTTTAGACCTTTATAACTATCTTTAAAGAATACATTCTGCACAATATAAAATATAGTACCTATCTCTAGTAATATGAATAGGCATAAAAAGTCTCTTCTAAGATTGTACTACCAAACACATTATATTTTTCCATCTATTTGAAAAATAACATGTTGTTCTTGAGGATCTTTATTACAATTCTAAGATTGCCCACCTTAAAACATACTAAATATTTTATTTAGGAATTTTACAACTAACAATTCTAGAGATAAATTTCTTTGTTGTTGATTCTAGCATTTAAATATTTCACATTCAAAGCTTTAAATACTAGTAATTGGTTGCCCTCAAGGACTATAGATAACTTTAAGGTTTAGGATCATGAAATTATAAATAATTTCAATAAGGATTCCTAATTGATATCCTAACACTTGCTATTCATTACTAGATTTACAAAATACTAACTTCTCAATAATATAATGTGGAGGTAGTGTTTGAATTGTATTGTTGTAGTATTCTTCTTGAAATAAAGAGCATTAATTGTTGATTCTAATGTGCTTCACCCATTTAAGCATAAGCTTGGGCCCATAACCTTTTGTTGCACAATTAAAAAGTATATATATGTATATATGTATATATATATATATATATATATATATATTGAGCATAATTCAACAAGAAATAGCCCTTATAACTATGGCCCATTACAAAAGCCATGGACACTTCTTCACTAGTGGAAGTCAAAGAACAAATTCTTCCAATGGAAATAATCAACAATAACAGCTCTATCCAAGTATGTCACCATTTGGTTATTCAAGCACTTCTAATAATTCATTTCAGTTTTCACAGTTTCAACTTGTATCATTCCATGGTCACCAATTTCTACCTCCTTGACTTACTACACCTTTCTTTCAATTTAAGCAACATTAAGACTAAAACTCATATATATTTGCTCGTTCACAAAATCCTCAGAGCATTGAAATTGCTGAGATGAAATGTTGCATGCATTGTAATCATTGTGGACTTCTTGGCCATTGGAGACAAAAATGTCTGCACTCTTTTCTTGAGTCAACTACTAGATCAATTCAATCGAACCCTCAATCGTGTGCTTAAGCATCTCTTGCAAACACTCTTGATTTATCTGAACAATATCCTTACATGGATTATTTTTATTTGAATGAAAAATTGTCATTGCCTCTTCAATCTGGCTATACTTATTTAGGTTGTTATCATCCTAGCTATAAGCATGAACAACCTGATAAAATTATATTATATAGCTAAGAACAACATTATTTGGGTTTTTTAATAGAGGTATCACATGCATATAATGCACTCACATCAGAAGGTTTCTTTGAAGGATGGATAGCTGACAGTGGGACTATTGAGCATATGAGGGACAAGTTACATTGGTTTGATACATATCAACCACTTCCACAACATATTATTTGGCCAATTGGAACTCTAACTGGTCACAAATGTCATGTAACTGATACTGGAAATATTAAAATTCTTGTTCAATTCCCTGCAAGAATCAAAGTTTATTTATTTTAAAACATATTACACATTATTGATTTTGGAAGCAATCTTTTTAGTCTCACAAAGGTTGCTAGGCAAAAGAAAAAAAAAAATCACAATCTGAAAAGATGATTCATATGAGTTTATTTAAGCAAACAATCTTGTCATGACAATCCAAATGTTACAAGGTTCATACATTTTAAATTTTTTTGTTCTTTCTCCTGCTTCATACAAAAATACTTCTCACTCTAAGGAGCTTCAAGATTAACAAACCTGGCACTTATAACTTGGTCACTTGCATTACGATATGATTAAACACATGGCAATCAATGGATCTGTTACTGATATATACAAATCCACCTGCATTTGTTCCAATTGTATATTTGGCAAAACTCATTGTACATCTTTTTCTAAAAATCTAAATTCAATTTGAGCTTCACTTCCTAGCAAGTTGATATACAATGATATTTGTGGCCCTATGAGCATATCTTTAAACAAAGGCTCTTTATACTATATTCTCTTCTAAGACAACTGTATTAGATATTGGATTGTATATTGCATACCTCATAAATTTGATGCTCTCACATGTTTTCAAACAGTTTGCAAAGCTGTACTTAGTAACACAGGCCACAAAGTGCTCATCTTACAAACAATTAATGCCAATGAATACTGCAATCAATATTTCAATGACTGTTTACATACCAAAGGTATCAAACATGAATTAACCATTCCATACACATCCAAGCAGAATGTTGTATTTGAAAGAGACAATTGAATAATTATGGATACAGTACACAACTCAATATACCATGCTTGCTTAGATCTCACATTTTAGGCAAAGGCTCTGGACAACATCATTCATACTCTTAATCAAACTTGTTCACAACTACTTCCCACTGGAATACCTATCAAAGCTTACATTGGACAAAAGCCCTCCTTAGCTCACATGCTACCTTTTGGCTGTCCAGTATTTACTCATATTCTTGATAAATTAAGCAAAAAAATCAATCCAGAGAATCAACAAGGCTTATTTCTTGGTTATTTTGACAAGTCTAAAGGCTACAGAATCTGGGACATACAACAAAAAAAAATTAAACTAAGCTGCAACATTCTATTCAATTAGGGCACCATGATATTAGCAACCCTGTCCAATGCCTATAAACTTATCTACACTTATTCTGCACTTTCTAGAACAGTGCCTATAGAAGAACCATTCCATTGATTTCATCAAAACCCTCTTTTGGATACAAAAACAAATCAACGATCATCTTTAAATCAATCCACTTCAGATTCCACTGCATCAGACTTTTTGAATCCATACTAAGTCATACTTGCAACGTCAAGTAATTCACAAGACAATTTGAATTCTATTTATCTACAAGACGGCCAGAATATATTACAAACTACAGATACTTCCATGCATCCCATTAATGCAATTCATGATGACTCTGACTTACATCAATCTCAAAATCACTATCATAGTGATTTACAATAATCATCAAAATCTCTCAAGCACTCAAAAACTCTGATTGTAGATCTTCAATGCAATTGTAAACCACTTAAACAATATGGTTACTCTAATACCAATTCGCAATATACTTCAACTAATTTTGTTTTAACGTTACTTTCAGCTTCATCTTTTTCTTCTTCCAACTTATCAACTGTAATTACACCAGTGATATCTCAAAGTTATCAATGAGCAATTGATTCTCAACATTTTTTGCTCTAAAGGAAAGGTATGCTAAAAGAGTATAAGTCTCTTATAGAAAATGATACATGGAAACTTACCAGCATGTCTTTCATTCACAAAGCTATCTATTGTAAATGAATATATGTATTAAAAATAAAAGACAATAGAATCATTGACAGATTTAAAGCTTGATTATTAGCTAAGTAATATTCCCAAAAATACAGAGTCAACTTCAGTGAAACGTACTCACCAATATTGAAGTAAAATTCTATTTTTTTAGTTCTATCTATTTCTATATATAAGAAGACATGAATATTAGACAATTCGACATTAAAATTACTTTCTTATATGGACAACTTGGAGAAGAAACCTACACGCATTAAGCTCTTGATTTTGAAAATTTTGACTATCCACATAAGATCTACCAGCTTAAAAAGGCCTTATATGGCTTGTGGCAAGCTAGCCAAGCTTGGCACAAATGTATATATAAGTTAGTTTCTTACAACTTGTCTACTTAAGCAAAACAATGCAAATACATGTG
This sequence comes from Physcomitrium patens, assembly GCF_059467195.1. NCBI lineage: Eukaryota > Viridiplantae > Streptophyta > Bryopsida > Funariales > Funariaceae > Physcomitrium > Physcomitrium patens. Next base: position 696,829 of record NC_143423.1, read on the forward strand.
TTTATCACTTTGATACAAACAATAAACTTATTGTTCTTATTTTTGTTGATGACAAATTCTGCTGCTAGCAAGAAACTAGCTTCTTGACTACATCTTAATGACTTTGAACGATGTATTTCAAACAAAAGTCAATGACTCTGAAGTCTGTCAAATTACAAATAGAACATGATTAATAATCTTGTTCCATTTATCTTCACCAACTAGCATATTTAGAATGCATTCTTTGTAATTATGGAATACAAGATTCCTCTCCTACATCTACTTTAACTAAGTTGAATTCTTCACTTCGACATCTTAACTTTACTGATACCAAGCTTTTTCTATATATATCCTTTTGTTAATGCTTTTGGTAATCTACAATTTGCATTGATAGGAACTAGGCTAGACATTTCTTATTTGATGAACATTATTGCTTGTTTTAAATCAAATTTTACTCATACCCATTACTGCACTATTAAAAAAACCATTTAGTATATTTGCAGTACACTTAATTTTAAACTCATATATGGTGGAACAACGTCTTCAAAATTTCTTACTATCTATGTGAATGTTGATTATGCTGTTGATTTTGATCACGCAATGGTTATTATTTTTACATGGTGCACTTGCCAGTTGGAGCTCAAAGAAACAAGAATGTTGAATCGACAATATTACTTATTCAGAAAATATAGCGTCATATATGACATCTGAAGAAATTATATGGTGCCATTGTATCATTAAAGATCTTGGATTTCTTCAAAATAAACTAACTATTCTTTACTCTAACTTTCAGAGTACAATTCAACTTCCTCTTAATCCAAAATTTCATTCAATAATCAAACATGTTGATATTAAATATTACATGCTTAAAGAACGAGTCAAGAATCAAGTGTTACAAATTGATTACTTTTCTTCCAATGCCAATCTTGCAGATATTTTTACCAAAGCCTTAATACCTGAGAAATTCAAACAACTACAAGCTATTCTTACTTTGGACTGTACTTAAACTTTTCCATTTGAAGTAGGAGTATTACTCCAAACATAATGTAAATTAGAAAGTTATTCTTTAGTGGGATTTTAGTAACTTGTAAGTCCCTAGTAAAAAGAATAACTTCTCCAAAATAGAGTGTGGAGGTAGTGTTCAAATTGAATTGTTGCAGTATTCTTCTTGAAATAAAGGACGTTAATTGTTGATTCTAATTTTCTCAGAGTGCAACGGAAACAAAAGTTTCCTCCAGTAACCAAATGCACTTCTTTATTCCAGAAGTTGCCATCAATATGATCCGTGTCGTCCGATTTCTGGGCATGCAAGCCACTATAGCTGGCTCAAGTTGGGAGTTTATGACCGACGGTATACCTGTTTCAACTCAGCCCTAGCCTGCACAATATTATTTGAAAAGATAGTTCTAGCTCTCATTCAGTTGAAAACAAGCTGAATTGCTAGTCAAAGCTTCAACTTTCCTTCCACAGGAGGTTAAGCACTCTGGAAGGCTAGAGAGCGCAACATCGCAGCAATAAAGCACACTTTAAGGGCTAAAACAGTAACTTGGTTCCGTGTTTGTTGTGACATCATCTTTCAAGAGATATATCAATTGTAACACATTACGAGGACACGGATCAGGTCTATGATATCATGGCTTACTTCGGCTGCGAGGCAGCATGAGGTCACAACTTGTAGGAGCAAGAGATGGCAGCAGTGAATATTTAGAAGCCCTCTTAGCGGCAGATGAACAGCAATCTAAATCCACTTGCCCTGCTGTCTTTAATTATTATAGTCTGAAAACTGCAGTGATGGGAAAAGGCAAGTTTGGTTCGTACACAATCAATTATTGCACCGTAATATTCGAGTCCTCATTATAAAGTTGAGTTCCGACGCCGGAGATTCAAAGTTTCATGTGCATCGGCAACGGGCGATATCTAAGTATGATATTTACACAACCTGTCAATTTCTGGATGAAGGCGGAGCCCCAAATGCTTGGGTTAGGTGAAAGACCCTTGTGCTAGCTTGCGATGACACACTCCACATTCCACGATATTCTTCACTGAAGACCTTTAGATCATGATGGGACTGCTGTGTACTTCCTTCGATTTGATCTCACAAAGTATTATTTATCTGGAGCTGAAGTCCACCCAGGAGTTCGAATCATCCGTCAAAGAGCTGGATGCCAAGTAGGAGCCAACGAGGATTATTACATTGATAAATTGTGAGAAAATTTTTTCGACCTATTAGTCAGTGTGCCAAAGTCAACATTCAAGACACTCATGAGTAATCATAGTTATTGTAACTTTTTATTACATTGATAAATTGGAACTAAAATTATGATCATTTCTATATATATATATATATATATATACATATTATAATGACCTATATAACAACCCGAGAGGAAATTTGTTCTTTCGTAGGCTGGGTGTGATGAGCAAACGATGCACCAGTGAAGGGAGAGCATGCCCTTCAAGCTCCAAAAGAGCACCTGCCAGTCGCTGCTGTAAGTCACCAGGGATGGCACGTCAACAGCAACCAGCTCACAGTCTCTTACCAATATTCTGTATAATCGTTCGTACATTCATCTAAGAAACCATGATATCTGCACAAACAGCCTTGATCAAAATGATCCGCAACATCAAGACTTTGGAAAACCTGATATTCTCAAATCTTGTAACATCCTACATGATCCCCAACAAGTAGACATGCTGGGGGGTTTCCAGTGGCTCAAATAGTGCAGTTGCCGCTTATGCTTAAAAACGTCAGACCCAAAATGAAGGTTTTCAACATTACCTTAATTCCATCAATCAGGTGTTTTCATTAGAGGTAAGAAACATTAGATCACAGTATTGTCATTGAAAGATGCAAGAAATATTAGTACATCACTTCAGCCAATGCGATGGGGAATCGACAGTTTCGGTGTGGATTCATCTCAAACACATTCATGGTGGCAGTCGAATGACGTCTGCTCCATTATCCTTCTGTGGCCCTCAGTTTGGCCGAAACTTTTATAGTAGCAGAATCCTTCCTCTGCAGATCTACTGCCCGAGACACCACGCTTGTTCACAGCACCCCATCTTCAATTTCGTACAAACATTCCCTGTCTTCATGTGCAATTACGTCATGCTCATCGTTTTGGTCTTTAGCAACGGCCTGATATCCTTCAACCAAGGCATATCCATTGTTTCACAAATTCAACTCTAATGTTTATCCCGCATATAAAACAGGTAGAATTACACGTAACTACGCATATCCCGGAAATTACGGAAGGATCGAACCTATTATTCCAAATCTATTCGACTTAAAAATTTCCGCGATCCCTTTCACATCGTTACCCACTTCGTCACAAGATCCACTCGTCGTTTTCTCGGCCATTCCGTTTCCCATCGTCTTCTTCTTCTGCATGGTTCCACATCCATCCCCTTTCTTCCTCATCTTGGGTTCATCTGAATCTGCAGAACCCTGAACAGGATATAAATGTTCAGTACATTCAGTAGACATTGTTCGGGCTAAAATTGATGAGAGGTAAATTTAGGAGGCCGAAGAAGTACCCAAGCTAGTTATTCAACAATAGAGGTGTAGGGACTCTATAGCGTAAAGAAAAAGATGGAAACTACACAGTCATACAAAAAAACACAAATGAAAACCCAAGAAAATGAAACCTAAGCGGGTTTGGAATTGCGGGTCAATTTTAGAAACAACTACTGACAATCAAAAGCTTCTGCATTTGGTCCTTCTCCTATTTGTGTTGATTTAAACGACTTGAATGTCTTTCCTCTCCTCAGACCTGCATCTAAGGGATCTCCATTATCGGCCTTAGAGTATGGAGCGCTCTGGAACGTCATCCTCGACTTCTTCAGGCTCCAAGTCCAAGTGAGGCGGGTGCCAGTGGGAACCATACGTATTCAATCGCAATGAGGAATCCACCAATCTCGACCTTTTGCGGTAAATCTACTATCTATTGCTGCTTTCTCAGCTGGGTCGCTGGTGTCTCGGCATTCTGTACTAGAAACTGTAAAGGAAAACGAATCCACCATGGTAAATAGTGCTCACTGGATGAACATTCCGGGCAAGCGTTAGTGCTCACTAGTACTGGTGATAGTATTCTTAATTTTCTCAAGTTTAAAATTATTTTAGATAAATAGTAATTATTTAGCTGAGAAAACTCCGCCTAAGACTGAAATTTTACCTGGTCTTTTCAATCAGCAGGAGGCATGGCATGACAGGTGCAAAAATATCTACTGATGAAATCATTACACTCAAACACAATCGATGTAGAGTGTTTCATTCATTTCGTCTCATCCAGCAAAATCAAACACGTTAACCTGAAAATATAGACAGAATTCAATCGTTTTACATAAAAGTTATTCGTCCACAATCTGCAAGACGTCGAATCTGAGAACGACCTCCAAAAAGCACAAGAACAAAGTGGCGAGTCTAGGTCTGTGTAAAAAATCAATTCTCTTTCAAAAAACATCGCATAGTCATGATATTGAAGTAACTATGAATAAATAAATATGTATATATATATATATATATACATACTTATACGCTGAGGCCTGAGAGCTTATAATGTTCCCAACCAAGCCTACTCAAAGTGAAAAAGAGGGAAAGAACTTAGATACGTCATCTGAGTAGAATGCTTACCAATTAGCTGTAATTTGAGTACAAAATCCTTGATTAACCTGTCTTCTTTGGTGCTTGACTGTGAACAACAAAAGCAGCTTGTGATGCTTTCCATTGACAACTTTCTATCGCTGCAGGTGCTGCTGCTGAAGGTTCAAAATAGTTCGCTAAAAACTTTCCCCAGCTGTAAGGGATTCTGTCAACGCCATTTGTGCTCTGCGCCTTCTCCGTGACCCCTCAACCCCTGAACTCTAAAAGTACCACTCGTGCAATGTCACATCCATTTATTTATTTTTTAAATTCAATTTTAATTATTTTTTGGCCTGCTTCAATGACTTTTCAGTTTCTTCACATAATCTACCCACAACACATCACCCACAACTTAGAGTTCTGGCGGCGAACAATTGAGACTAACCTACGCACTGCAGGCTGTCCTCCTGAACAGAACAAAAAATGGATCAACTCTCTTGCAGCACCACTTTCGCTTTTTCCCGTCGCAGTCTGCCCACAAAAAATTGCCACAACATCAGAACGTGAAACAGTTACGAACGGTCGAGACTACACGATGCAGTGCTCCTCACATCTGCATTAGTAATGTGTCAGCATTCAGAACCTTATTTGAAGCGGAGGTTTCAACGTCAATGAAGTTATCATTTACGTCAGGGAGATCTACGATGGGCTCCAGCCCGTCGGCGAAGTCTTGGCCATCGCCGATTGCCTCACCCTAATCATAATCGCCAGCTTGCAACGACAAGTTGGAGGGCGGCAGGTGGGATAGCTCCACGATTATCTCGATCCCTTTGGTGAAGTCTGCACACCGGCTAAACGCTTCGTCCTCCTCACGACGAACACCTTGAGAAAACGAACTGGGAGATAGCTGAGGTAGATCCACCAGACTCTCCAGCTCTGAAGTGAAATCTTCTGATTTATCGATCTTATTCTCCATCCCATCATGTTGAAGATCAGCAGGCTCTGAAGATGATTTAAAGTTAAGGCGCATGTTCGTTGATGGGATCAAACCGCACTTTCGGTTCCTGTGCACCACTTTCCGCTGAGAAGAAGCAGAAGCGTTAGCTTGCACACCACTAGCCCCAACTATGACTCTGCCATCAGAAACGAGCGGCTGATTGGCCTCAAACCGAGCTAGTCGCCTCTCTGCTCTAGTAGCTCGTCCCTCCCTCGACGATCCTCTCACTCGATAGCTTGCTCCAGCCATTGTAACAAGACCTCTGCGGTGCCCACTGGGAGAAGGCTTGAAGTCCATCCACCAAGAGCACGCAAGAAGGCTCGTCGTGAAAGGGGGAAAGGCGAAAGGAGAAGCAAGCCACTTGGGATCTTCCATACCTGGGGATCTGTAATGCGCTGTCCTAGTGACCACGGAGACTATTGTTGACCAATGACGCAGCATCTTCCCTTCAGATTCCGCACAGCGAAACCAGCGAATATATATATATATATATATATACATATATATATATATACATATATACATATATATATATATAAACAGACATACACACATATCCCGAAGGCACCAGGTCTAAAGTTATTGAAGACTAAACATGTTATCAGGATGTAATTTACATAACTTGTAGTAGAGTTGATCAAAAAGTAATTTTAGAGATAATTTGATAATGTTCAAAAGAAGCGTACACAGTATCTCGTGTAGACATGCTTGGTTTTATTCTATTTATATACATATACCCCTTCTCAAGAGCCAAGCAGTCAGGCTGGAAGAAAAGCTTCATTTTACTGTCTTCGATCATCTCGATGCGCAGTTCAGGAATTGTGCCTGGTGTTGCAACCATTGTCTTCCCGAATTTTCTTTGCTTTACTTTGAAGCTCTTTGTAGATCTCGAGTACAGTAATAAAACCCTGTTTCGGCAGCCGCTGCACCGACGTTCACATGTCGAAATATTAGTGCGACTGCCTTCGACTTCTGCGTTACGGGGCAGCTTTCATGAGCGCCGAGAGTGGGTTCTAACTGAGCCTGCTTACAGCTTCTGAAAGCACGCTTCCAGTCTCAGAAATCGATACACCACCTCCCAAGCTCAATGTTCCACAAAATCGTGCACGTAAGGTGCTAGATTTGTCACGGCGGAAGGGCAGGACCATTATCCACTAACCACGTAAGGCTGGAGCCTCGCCTTCATTTTTATTGAATGCTTTGTCCATTCAAGGTACGTTTTAGATAGCTAGTTGGTAAAGTTCGTGGCACTGAAACTGACCGTCCCGAGTGCGGAAACTTTTCGTCATCCTGACACTCGTGGTTTTGTCCTTACCCATGCCTTCTCACAGCGCCATGCAGGTAGGCAAGTTTCATTGTTGTAGTCCTTCGCTCGAGCTTTCCCCCTGCTTAAATGTCCCTTCGCATTTCACCTTTCAATGGTCTAAATCGTTTTCTCTTTCAGATCGTAGTCAATCGTTACGAAGTTGGGTGAAGGCATGTTTATTTCCAGTAGCGTGGACTCTCGCACAGAGACTGGGAGTACAAATGTTGCACGAACCAGTGCGAGTGGGAAATGCCACACAATGCGAATTCTCGGGTGTTCCTATGCAGGATTTACGACGTGAGACGACTTCTGAGCCTAAGCTGCTCATCTACACTGCTGCCCAAAGGACGGTGGTGCAATCTCGAGGATGTCTCTACGGAAGGCAGCGCAGAGTTAATTCCTGCAGTCATCGTCAATAGTAGCGGCAATGCCAATCACCAACAGTTCCATATATTTGTCCGTTGGTCATAGAGGTGCCTCCCTTGTTTCCTCTACACTTTTTGCACGAAACAGTGGGATTACCTGCCTAAGCCCTGCTTTCCGGGAATTCAATTAGAAACGTTCAGTTGTTAAAATGAGATGGCCCATGAAATTGACACATTCATAACAGCCTAGAGGCGCAAGAGGGGTCGATGTAGCGGTCACGACCCTAGTATCAATACCTCGCCATACTGTGGGGTTAACTTCCATTCAAGCGTGAGGCTCTGGGTAACGCGATTCTGGTTAACGTATCTTCTTTCCTACGTGAAGAATGTAAGTTAGTAAAACCTGTTGAACCAGTCGTTATCTGCTCATGAGTTTAATATCGCTGAACCATTGTCCATGCATTATTCTAACAAATTGGATTTAACTTCTTTTCACTCAGACCCTGTTGGCATCAGAGAGTTCCTGGTACTTGAGAACGAAGCTTATGTAATAGCGTCAAGTACTTTATCCATTGATCTTTTCGCAGACTTCTCCGTTTTAATATCATCTGATCGATCACTCCAAATGTGATCTGTTTTGCAGTTGATAGGGTCCCTTTAATGGAGTCTAAAAGTGCAGGTCTTTCAGAAAGCATGTAATGGGCATTAATGGCATGCCTTGAAGCAGCCCTTTTCCTATTTGGCGCAGAGAAGAGCTTATTGAACACCAAGCATGAAAACTATCAGGAAGAACGATTCGTAAGGACTACAGTTTTCCACATTGTATTCAAAAATTAATTTCGCGTTTCCTGCATTCTGGCAGCATGTTGACAAGACCCTGAAAGCCCCCTTTCTTCAAAGAATGTGACACCGATTAATCACCTACATCAATTCGGATTTTTTTCGAAGAGGTGTAATTGGTTACCTGGTGTCGGTGACATATTCTAGGTAACCCCTTTTGCTAACAAAAGATATGCTTGATCAGTGATCAGGACCCCGAGCACATTGGATTTTATGTTTCCTGGGAAAATGCAGTTCTAGCTGTTATGAGGATGGTGAACTGGCGAAAGCAGTAGACAATGGTAGTCAACATCATGGAGACTCAGAAAATTGTATATTGTATGCAACAAAAATAGAATCAAACATCACCATATTATATTATAGAGACAGATGCAAAAATAGATCATATGACTCTATTGTCCATAGGATCCATTGATTGAAAGATAGGATTTTCATCAAGCTAATCACTATAGCCTGCCATCATCTAAAGAAACAAAACCTTTTTTCTATAAAGAAATAGGAACATAATCCAATACAACTTTGACTAAAGAATCTACACAATGTTGATATCCCTTTTAAGATCAAAGATCCAATACAAGATTGAAAAATCACTTCACTTTTTGGCAAAGCACTTTGAACCACAAGACTCTGAATAGGCTATTGAAAATTGCGATTGGAAAATAGTTATACATGATGAAGTAGATTCCATTACAAAAAATGGAATATGGATAATTATTGATCTATTGAAAGGAAAAAAAATTATTACATCAAAATGGATTTTTAAGGTCCAACCAAGAAACAACATCAAATTAGACAAGCAAAAAGCAAGACTAATTACAAGAAAATTTGAACAAATTCAAGAAGGTGGATTATTTTGACATTTGTATCTTAGTTGTCACATAGAATACTATCAAGTAAATCTTTGCATTTACAATATAAAAGAACTAGAGTTAAATAGAATATTAAATATATATATATATATACAAATTTCTCCTAGCTTCTAAACCACAATATAACAAGAAAAAGTCTAAAGATTGATATATGCTTTATATGGATTAAAACAAGTGCACATGCATGGTTCTCTCAAATTGATTTCTATCAAATGAATAAAGGTTTGATAAAAAATATAGAAAATTATAAATTATATTATTCCATTTAAAATAGCCTATATATAATTATATTACTTTATATGGATGATTTCATCATTATAAGAAATAATACTAAAGAAATATAAAAGATAATACTTCAATTCTTACAAACTTTTGAGGTGACTAAACTTGGAGAAGCTATTGTAGATCACAAAGCAAAAATAAAATAAAAATGTTCTAAAATATTGCTTTGTTAAGAAAAATATATTAACAAATTATTCCATTGATTTAATATGATGAATTGTAATCTAGCAAAAATTTCCATGAATTCTACTATATAACTTCAAATAGATATAAATCAACTATTAACTAATAAAACAAACTATCAATCAATAATTGGCAAACTTTTATATGCCTCAATGACGTAATGACTTGATATTAATTTTGCTATAAATATGTCACGAACATAGAAATACAGACTCGAAATCTAACAAGAAGTTCAAGAAGAACTGACAAGAACTAGATTAATCAAATGAGTAGAGGAACAACACCAGAGAGGTGAGCTAGAGCTGCAAGAGATGTGTTGTCGAGACTGAAGAACTCTTCAGCCTCGATCCCAATATGTACTCCTATTTAGGAAGCTTCTCAAGCAACTTCCATCAACTAGGAAGCTTCTCAAGTAACTTCCACTAACTAAGAAGCTTCTCAAGTAACTTCCACCAACTAGAAAGCTTCTCAAGTAACTTCCATCAACTAGGAAGCTTCTAGAAGGTTCTAGAGACTTCCTTCTAGAAGGTTCTAGAGACTTCCTTCTAGAAGGTTCTAAAGACTTCCTTCTAGAAGGTTCTAAAGACTATGTCTCTAACATCACCCCTTCTTTTAGCTTCGAGGTCTCTGAGAAGCAATATTATTGTTAATCAGTTCCAACGCAAGAAAATGAAGATCTGTTACATAACGTCTGCTATGAACTCCAACTGTTGTTCACGAGGTAAGTGTTTCATCGACCCTTGAAGCCAACGGTAGTAGCCCACGCCTTCGACTTCTGACCATGCATGAACTTCCATATCCTCATTGTGAAATTGTCCTGCAAACACGCCTTCTGGCTGACCATCATAAGCGAGCTCAATTTCAAATGCAATCACCAGTGATCGGTTACTTGGTATCCTCTGCCGTCGTCGTGGTGCACGTGGTTCTTCATCTCGAGGTCTACTTCGTGAGTCAGTCGGTTGAGATAGTCTGACTGGCAAAGTATCTATCTCTTGGTTATTCATATTAGAGGACCAAACTATGGCTATTGAAGAAATAACTACATCAACTATGAATTTTGGTGGTCCTCTCCCCCTTTCTTATATTCTTGAGTGAGCAAGCTTTAGAAAGAAGCTATCGTCGAACCGGCTTGGATTTATGAGGATGTCGTTGATGAAACTCCTATACCTTTTGTGGTGCATTGGCGAGATTTTCAGCTGGCTCCCACGTTCGGTCATTAATGTCGTAGCCGTACCAATGGACAAGATACTCCAACTTGTTCCACCTTCGCCGTGAATCCAACACCTTTTTGACCTCGTATTCCTTGTGGTTCTCGATCTCGATACTAAGTGGCAGACATTGCACTCTTCCAGGAAAAGACGACTCTCAATAAGGCTCCAATAGAAAAACATGAAAGACTAGATGTACCTTCATAGAAGTCGGTAATTCCAGACGGTACACCACTGGATTGATTTGCTTCTGAATGATATATGGTCCTAATCTTCGATAGTCCAACTTATCACATGGTCGCTTGGTCTTGATATTCTGTCGAAGAAGCCATACTTTATCTCCAATTTTGAAAGTAGGTGCTTGATTTCGAAATCTATCTACAGACGGCTTGTAGGATTCTTGAACAGATTATAATTGAAGTTTCAACATAGTTTGAAGCTCTGATAGTTGCTTCGTAAATCCTTCAGCTGCTAGATTGTTATTTATTGCCGGACTCAATAAATCAAGCTTTGGATGACATCTGTAGTCGAAAAAGAATGGTGTGTGTTGAGTCGACGCATGGAGAGTATTGTTATATGCAAACTCGGCTAGCGATAGATATGCAGTCCAATTGTCTTGCTGATAATTGATACTGCATCGTAAGTACTGCTCCAAGACTTGGTTCATCCGTTCCGTTTGGCCGTCAGTTTGAGGATGAAAAGCCGAAGAAAGCTTAATATCCACTTTTAGTATCCCAAACAGAGATCTCCAAAACTTTGACATGAATTGGGTTCCTCGATCTGATACGATATCATCGGGTAGTCCATGATATTGATACATATTATCGAGAAAGAGTCTTGCTATGACTTCACTGGATGATGTCTTCTTGCAAGGGACAAAGTGCGCCATCTTCATAAGTTGATCTACCACGAAAAAGATGCTATCAAATGAGTTCGATGATGGCAAGTCAGTGATAAAGTCCATGGAAACTGAAGACCATGGTCGACTTGGAGTCGACAATGGCTGTAGAAGTCCATAAGGGCGATGCCGAGGATTCTTGGATCTTGAACAGATGTCACAAGAGAGGACAAAATCTTTCACATTTGGGACCACCAAAAATCTCGAGAAATAAGTTTCAAGGTCTTGTTGAATCCAAAATGTCCCGCAGCTGGAAAATCGTGGCGAGATTGAAGAACTCGGAGTCGTACTGGTTCTTTTGGAATATATAACCATTCTTCAAAGTATAAAAGATCTTCCTCCACCTTGAACTTGTCGTCATTGGCATGCTTCTTGATATGAATGGCTATTGGATCTTTAATAATCATGGCACGTACCTGATTGAGGAAGTCAGCATCGATTGATACAATAGTAGTGCAAAGCCAAAATTGCTCTGGCTTCAATAACATCGTACATTGTTGATCAAACGCTACTTCTCTAGCCTTTAGTGCAAGATATGATCTCCTCGATAAGGCATCAGATAGTCCTTATTGCTTTCCAAGTCGATAAGTGATAACAAAATTGAACTTGGATAGGAACATATTCCACCGAGCTTGATGCCAATTTAGAACTCGAGCCGACATGAAATACTCCAAATTCTTGTGATCCGTGTATACGGTCATTAGATGTGCAGCTCTTTTGAGAAAGTGACACCATTCTTGGAAAGAATCCACTATAGCAAGAAGTTCCTTATCGTGGATTTCATAATTGATTTCAGCAGTAGAGAACTTTCGAGAATAGAATGCAATCAGATGGAGCTTCTTGTTTTCACCCATTTGTAAAAGTACAGCTCTCAAAGCAAAATCTGAAGCATCAGTTTCTAAATAGAAGGCCTTTGTAAAGTTTGGATGTACTAAGATTGGAGCGGTGGTAAATGCTATCTTCAGATCTTGAAACATCTTTTCCGCTAGAGGTCCCTATTCCAACTTATCATTGCATGTCAATCGAGTGAGAGTAGCAGCAACTTGAGAGTAATTCTTGATGAAGATCCGATAGAAGTTAGCAAAACTAAGAAAGCATTGTACGTCTCTAACTATCTTCGAAACTTCCTAGGACACGATTGCTTCCACTTTCTTGCGATCCATCTTCAAGCCTTGCGTAGTTGCAACAAATCTCAAAAATTCCATCTCTATTTGATGAAATAAACACTTCTCCAACTTGGCGTACAATCCTCGCTCACGTAGTTTCTCCAAGACCAGACGAACATGCTTCTCATACTCTTCCTCGTTTTTGGAGAATATCAAAATATCATCCAAATAGATGACAACAAAATCATCAAGGTGCTCTTGAAAAATGTCATTCATCATATGCTGGAAGACCGCTGGAGCATTGGTAAGACCAAAAGGCATGACATTGTACTCAAAATGGCCATACCTTGTACGGAACGCTGTCTTCCATTCATCTCATTCCTTGATTCGTACAAGGTTGTAAGCTCTCCTTAGATCAATTTTGTAAAGATCCTTGCACGTCCAAGTTGTTCTAAGAGACTAGAAATCAAAGGTAACGGGTAACGGTTCTTCTTTGTTACCTTGTTGAGGCCTCGATAGTCCACGCACATCTACAATGAGCCATCTTTCTTCTTTACAAATAAGATGGGTGCCCTAGTTGGCGATTTTGAATGATGGATGAAGTTCTTGGATAGATTCTTGTCAATGTACTTCCACAATTCCGCCAACTCTATCTACGATAGATTGTAGATTAGGCCAAAAGGTGATTGTACTCCTTCTTGCAAGTCTATAGCACAATCATATGAGAGGTGTTCTAGTAGTATGTCAGCATTCTTCTTTTGAAACATGTCTTCAAAATCCTTGTATTGCTCTGGTATACTTGTTGTCGACATCTTCTCCTTAATAGTTGGAGTTACATAAATGATAAATGGTGTGTCTTCCTTGGACAATCTTACAAACGCTCTTGCTCCAATAAATAAGGGTTTCTCTATTGAAGGTCTTCTACTAGGCTTGCTCTTGGGTGGTTTTGTGGGAAAGGTCATCTTCTGCAACCTCCAATCTATAGATGGATTATGCTTTTCCAACCAAGAATGACCAAGAATAACAGGATTTGATGGGGTTCTAATAACATTGAAAATAATATGACTACTATGTCCCTTAAATGTCACTTCTATAGGTTCTGATTCATGGATGACACTACCAGACAATAAAGGTCGTCCATCTATGACCTCAACGTGAATAGGTTTGGATTTTTGTACTAAAGGGATCTTATGATGCTTCGCAAATTCTTCATCTAAAAAACAAGCAAATGCTCCTAAATCTAGTAATGCTAAGATTCTCAGTTTTTGAGGGCCAATAAATAAAGGGATTGTAAAATAGAAGGCAGGTTGAGCGGAAAGAAAGGAACTTGGTTGTTGTTGTGATATTTTATTGTCCAGCCGCACGGTTCCCATTGTGGCTGGGCATCCTCGTTTTCTTGAACAAATGCGCCCCTAGATCTGATAGTGCATCGATTTTACTTTTTTGGGGCAGTTTCCAATTTTGTGGCCTTCTTCACTGCAATACAAGCATAGACCTTCCTCCATACGCCACTTTTTTTCTTGTAGAGTAAGGGATTTAAGACGTACCGTGTCAATTTGCATGTCTTCCACCTCTGAATGAGAATTCATGCTGCTTGCAGACATAGTTGGGACATGACGAACCATATGTTGTCTTGAGCGTTGGTCTTGGCAACGTTGGAATAGGTGATTATCATACTTTACAGCTTGGCTAATATCTTCATTGAACGTTTGTGGATCAGGAAGAGTTAATAGTAAATCCTTCATATCATCCCTTAAACCCCAATAGAATTGACTCATTAATGCTTCTTCATCCAAATTGATGTCACATGCTAATTACTTGAAATCTGATGCATAGACTGATGTACAATGCATCCCTTGTCATAGTGATCGGATCTTTATTGTAGCCCATCAAACCTTGTTGTGTTCACCAAATGCTTCCGCAAACGCCTCCAAAAAGGTTTCAAAGTTGTTTAATATGGATGATTATTTCTCAAACAAAGGAGCAAACCATGATAGAGCTTGCCATGTAAGTAAGGTTCCAACAAGCCCAACATGTGACTCCTCCGTTGGATAGCGTTTGGGCTGTAAAACTGTTATCAACCTAATTTGATTGAGGAATCCTCAAAACTTGGAACATGTACCATCAAACTTGTCCAGAAGGCTAACTCGGGGCTCCTTATGTTGTAGAACTAGCGGTGCTTGTCGAACCTGAGGCAAAGTTATTTCTCTAAGTGTAGAAGTTTGAGGCTGGTACAACCTAGATTGTGTTGTCCCAGATGCTCCATCATTATGAAGCCTTGCCAAGATTCCTTCAATCTCTGCAGTTCTTTGTGATAACGTAGCGAGGGCACTTATGATAGCATCCAACTTGGACTCTGAACTTTCTGTCATACTAATGTCTTGGCCTCCGACCATTCTTAGAGAAGGACAGAAATGACTCTACAAGAAGACAATATTGGTTTAGAAGAGGGTACTTTGCAACCTCTAAAATGCCTTAAGAGCTTCAAGAAAAGGGGTAATCTACTCTCTCCAAGAAGAATAAGACTCTAATATTGTAACAGAAGAAATATCAGTTTAGAGGAGGATAATCCGCATCCTCTAAAATGCTAGTACACCTTCAAGCAGAGGAGTAATCCACACTCTAACGAGAAAGAAACTAGCTCTGATATCTAAGGTGAGTATAGTCTCGACAAACTATCACGGACACAGAAATACAGACTTGAAATCTAACAAGAAGTTCAAGAAGAACTGACAAGAACTAGATTAATCAGATGAGTAGAGGAACAATACCAGAGAGGTGAGCTAGAGCTCCAAGAGTTGTATTGTCGAGACTGAAGAACTCTTCAACCTCGATCCCAATATATATTCCTATTTAGGAAGCTTCTCAAGCAATTTCCATCAACTAGGAAGCTTTTCAAGTAACTTCCACAAACTAGGAAGCTTCTTAAGCAACTTCCACCAATTAAGAAGCTTCTCAAGTAACTTCCACCAACTAGGAAGCTTTTCAAGTAACTTCCATCAACTAGGAAGCTTCTAGAAGGTTCTAGAGACTTCTTTCTAGAAGGTTCTAAAGACTTTTTCTCTAATAGTTGATACGCTCAATATCTATAAAAAAGATATCTAATTGCAACAAAATAAATTTTATATTATCTCAAAAGATTTGTTAATTTTTGTATATTTTTTTTTTAAGAGACGTCAATCTCATCTTTGTAAGCTATGTTCATACTAGACTACAATATCAAGTTTTATATACAAAACTAATATTTCTTCTATTAAAATATTAGAGTCTTATCTTTCTTGGAGAGAGTGGATTATCCCTCTTCTTGAAAATTAAAGGTGTTTTAGAGATTGCAAGGTACCTTCCTCTAAATCTATATTGTCTTTTTGTAGAGTTATTTCTTTTCTTCTTCTAGAATGGCCAGAGGTCAAGATATTAGTATGAATGAAAGTTTGGAGTCCAAGTTGGATGCCATTATGAATGCTCTTGCTACGTTATCACAGAGAATTACAAAAACTAAAGGAATTATTACAAAACTTCATGATGATAGAACATTTGGGATGGCACAATCAAAGATTCATCAGCTTCAAGCTTCAGCACTAAGAGAAGCAACTTTGCCTCTAGATGAGCAAAGACCATTGGTCTTATAACAAAAAGAGCCTCGAATTAATCTTGAAGATAAGTTTGATGGTATGTGTTGTCGTGTTGTAACACGAGTATGCCGTAAAAATATAAAGAAAAGGGACTTTTATTAAGGTTCAGTCACCCCATTACAGTCAGCCGGGGCATACTGAAATGCTTCGTTCGATTCCAATAACAGGAGTCAGCAGGAAGGGAATGGACCAATTCAAAGATGGATGAGCCTGGTTCGAAGAGCCAATTGGATCCAATTTCAAGACATCCAATCCAGGTCTTACTACGGGCCTCGTAGCCAATCTGACGCGAGGACCAATTTGACCCAATTACGGGAACATCCAGGTCTTATTACGGGCCTCTTAGCCAATATGAGACCTGAATTGGTCGGGCGACTAAATGTGGTCCCGATTACGGGGTTCCGATTCCGTTTCAGGCTGTTCCATTCTTTGTGCCATTCTGGGAACGTTATCTTCGGTAAAAAGAACTCTTAAAGAAAAAAAACGAGGGAAAAAGCTCTGACGGCGGGAGCCAATTCTTGATCCAAGATGGAAGATTGAGGAAATTCAGAGGCTAGGGTTTGAAAGAAGGGAGAATTAGGGTTAAAGGGGAGGATAGGTTAAGAAATGAAGTGGTGAGAATAAGGTTTGGGAGGAGGGGAGAAGAGATTTTTTTGAGAAGGGTCGAAGAGGAGCTTCATGCTTCGAGAAGGGAAAAAAAAAGACAGAGAATTGGATTTTTTTGTTTTTTTTTTTCTTCATAGGATTTTGGAAAGACAGAGGCAAACGTTGCTGAAGTCAGTGTTGTAATGGTGAATCGGGATTTTTAATGAAGTGGGTGTGATTATTCTTGACTGTTTTGTGAAATTGAAGTTACGTTTGTGATTGAAGAATTAAAAAGGTGTCTATAGGATTGAGTATGCGGAGTGAATGAAATTTGTTGGGTTAATCTAACGAGACAGTCAGTGAATACAAGATTGTGAGTATAAAGCGGTGTCGTGTTGTAACACGAGTATACCGTGAAAATATAAAAAAAGGGGACTTTTATTAATGTTCAATTACCTCGAATATTGGGAGCAACGACCAACTCCAGTACAAATACAGAGTGGCCAGGTTCAGTCACCCCGTTACAGTCAGCCGGGGCATACTGAAATGCTCCGTTCGATTCCAATAACGGGAGTTAGCAGGAAGAGAAAGGACCAAATCACACGACGGGTGAGCCTGGTTCGAAGAGCTAATTGGATCCAATTTCAAGAATCCAATCCGGGTCTTCTTACCCAATATGAGACCTGAATTGGCGGGGCAACCCAATGCAGTCTAATTACGGAAACATCCAGGTCTTACTACGGGCCTCAGCCAATTTGATGCGAAGGACCAATTTGATCTAATTACGGGGACATCCGGGTCTTACTATTGGACTCTTAGCCAATATGAGACTTGAATTGGTCAGGCGACTCAATGAGGTCCCGATTACGGGGTTTCGATTCTGTTTCAGGCTGTCTTGTTCTCTGTGCCGTTTCAGGGAACGTTATTTTTGGTAAAAGGATCTCTTAAAGGTAAAAATGGGGAGAAAGCTCTGATGGCGAGAGCCAATTTTGGATCCAAGCTCTAACAGTGGGAGCCAATTCCGGATCCAAGACGGAAGATTGAAGAAATTCAGAGGATAAGGTTAGGGGGAGAATAAGTTTTTGGGGAGGTTTTGAAGGATGGGGGGGGGGGGAGAGTTAGCTTCATGCTTCGGGCGGAGAAAGAAGAGAGAGAATTGGGTTTTTTTTTCTTCATAGGATTTTGGGAAGACTGAGGCAATCGTTGCTGAAATCAGCGTTGTAATGGTGAATCGGGATTTTTAATGAAGTGGGTTTGATTACTCTTGACTATTTTGTGAAATCGAGTTACGTCTGTGATGAAGAATTAAAAGGGTGTCTATAAGATTGAGTATGCGAAGTGAATGAAATTTATTGGATTAATCTAGCAAGATAGTGAGTGGATACAAGATCGTGAGTATAAAGCAGTATCGAAGATTAGCAGTTTGGGTTGTTCAGGGTTCTCTGTAACGTCTAGAGACCTACCAGCTGGGGCAAAAAGGATTTTGGCGAGGAGTCGAAGGACATCCGTATAGATTTACGATATATTCTTGTAATTATTTATATTCCAACAGTGAAAAACCGATAGACTGCTTGAATATTAGCGAATCTCCATACTACCTTCTACAGCCAGACGCCCGGCGCGTCTTCGAGCAGAAAAGCACGTAATTTGACATAAGTGGTGAACTCGACGTGAAAGCTTGAGGTGGAAGGTATTGGATTTTGTTTGATTTTATCTTTATTTTATGGAAAACGAAAATAAAAATTTTGAAAGATTTTTGGGAGGAGTTTCTGGTGGAGATTCTTCTAAAGGACAAGATATGCACATGGATCCATCTATTGCTAGTATGTTTCAAGCCTTCTCATTATGAATGCAGCAACAGCAAAGCAATGAACAAAAGAAAGCTTTGGCAACCAAAGCATTGTAAGCAGTGGTCAATAAAATTGATCAATTTGATGGGAGGAATATTTCAAGGTATTTAAGATGGTATGTTTGTGAAATGGAATTAAATTGGGTTTCTGAGAAGAAAATGGTTGAACTATTTAGACTTGCCACAATACCGGAGATAAGAGACCATATTACATCGATTACGGATCATTATGGGAATTCATGGGAGGTTTTTTCACATGCATTGAAAGATGAATATTTCTTGGAAGATGCTGATCGCGTTGTCGTATTACGTGCTTTTCTGCTCGAGAATGCGCCGGGCGTCTGGCTGTAGAAGGTAGTATGGAGATTCATCGATAGTCAAGCAGTCTATCAGTTTTGACTGCTGAAATATAAACGACTGCAACAATGTACCGTAAATCTATACAGATGCTCTTCGACTGCTTGTCGAAGTCCTTTTTGCCCCAGCCGGTAGGTCTCTAGACGTTACAGAGAACCCCAAACAACCCAAACTGTTAATCTTCAATATTGCTTTGTACTTACGATCTTGTATCCACTCACTGTCTTGTTAGATTAACCCAATAAATTTCATTCACTTCGCATACTCAATCCTATAGACACCCTTTTAATCCTTCAATCACAGACGTAACTTGATTTCACAAAATAGTCAAGAGTATTCAAACCCACTTCATTAAAAATCCCGATTCACCATTACAATACTGACTTCAGCAGCGATTGCCTCAATCTTTCCAAAACTCTACGAAGAAAAAAAATCCAAATTCTATGTCTTTCCTTCCCCGACCCAAAGCATGAAGCTCCTCTTCTCTAATCCCCTTGATCTTCAAAAACCTCCAATGAAAACCAAACTAGTAACCTTGCAAAAGCTTGAAACTAGCTCCCCTCCGATTTCCAGAGAAAAAAAAAACCCCCCTGATCTCTGATCTGAAAGAAAAAAAAAAAAACCCCCTAAAAACTGATTCCCCTTCAAACTTATTCTCTCCCTAACCTTATCCTCTTGAATTCCTTCAATCTTCCGTCTTAGATCCGAAATTGGCTCCCACCGTCAAAGCTTAGATCCAAAATTGGCTCACGTCATCAAGGCCTTCTCCTCCATTTTTACCTTTAAGAGATCCATTTACCGAAAACAACGTTCCCAGAAACGGCACAGAGAACAGAACAGCGTGAAACAAAATCAAAACCCCGTACTCGGGTCCACATTGAGTCGCCCGACCAATTCAGGTCCCATATTGGATAAGAGTCCAGTAGTAACCTGGATGTTCCCGTAATTGAGTCAAATTGGTCCTCACGTCAGATTGGCTAAGACCCGTAGTAAGACCTGGATTTCCCATAATTAGATTGCATTGAGTTGACTGGCCAATTCAGGTCTCATATTGAATAAGAGGACCCGGATTGGATTCTCAAAATTGGATCCAATTCGCTCTTCGAATCCGTCGTGTGAATTGGTCCTTCTCTTCCTATTGACTTCTGTTATTGGAATTGAATGGAGCATTTCAGTATGCACCGGCTGACTGTAACGGGGTGACTGAACCTGGCCACTCAGTATTTGCACTGGAGTTGGTCGTTGCTCCCAATATTCGAGGTAACTGAATATTAATAAAATTCCCCTTTCTTTTTATTTTCACTGTATACTTGTGTTACAACACGACATCCACCCCCTCTGAACCTGTGCATCCTCCGGTATGCACCAATTTACCTAATTGTTATTTGCTTCAGAATATATCCTCTACGTCTTTGTCCAGTTCGTCTTCGTCACCTTCATTATCCAAATCACTTTCATCTTCTTGCTGCAGAATCTCTATACCTTCATTAAGGTCTTTCATATTCATCTCCGTGTCTCTTCGTTTAAATATTTTTACTCGCTTCCCTGCAATTGGTATTTTCAATTTTGTACCATCTAACTCCTGTAATGAGTAAGTCGCATTATCATGAACAGTCGTTACCACATATGGTCCAAACCAACGTTTTGAGAATTTCTGCAAAGTACTATGTTGATTATCCAGACTATTGTCATAAACAAGTATCCAGTCACCTTCCTCGATTGCTTTTGGTCTCAATCGATGTTGCTTATCGAATCGCGCCTTGTTTTGTAACCTTGCTCTTTTTAACCTTTCCAATGCTATCTGGACATCTTTCGTTCTTTGCTCCAATTGTCGAATCCTAATAGCCAGAAGTTCTTCTCTTGTCAATCCATCTTCCCATGGTAGCATACTCCAAGTAAGTACCTTTTCTTCGATCGGCATAATTGATTTTTGACCTGTCATAAGTTCTACTGGCATATATCCTGTCACCGAACTATGTATTGTTCGATCAGGCCATAATGCAAATGACAATTGCCGTGGCCACTCTTTAACTTTCTCATTACAAGCTTTAACCAATGCTTTCACAATCGGCGGATGACCGTGTTCGCTTTTTGCATTCCCTTCCGGATTATAAGCAGTAGTTAGTGATAGTTTAACTCCACATTTTTCAAAGAACTTACGAGCTTCTTGTGCATTTAATTCTCCACGATGTACAGTGATTTTTCCTATGCATTCATAGCGGCAAATGACATCTTCAAGCAAAAACCTACAAATCCCCTCTGTAGATTTTGTCTTCAATGCTCTTCCTTCTACTTGATTTGATAAATCTTCACGAGCTAAAACCAAATATCTCATCTGCCACAACCCAACTGGCATAATAACCAAATCAACAACCCATTTAAAATGAATAGCCAGAGCATACGTAGGATGAATACCATCTCGATGTCGGTTATTAGAATATGATTGACAGATTTTACATGACTCTATAAATGAGAGCACATCTCGATACATATTTTTCCACCAATATCATTCCTTGAGTTTAGCAAAAGTAGCCCAGATTTCTCTATACCCTGCCCATAAACTATCATGAAACTCCTTTAATAATTTTAGTTTTTCTTCCTTTTTGCCTATCACTCGTTGTAGCATCCCAATTCCTTTCTTCGGTCTCTTCCATAAGAATCCATCTCGAAGCAAAAATCCATATGCTTTTTTTTCTTATTTGTTTGAATTTTTCTGTAGACCAATTCCCCTGCTTAATCAAGGTATTCAAGTAATGACCAATATCCAATAATTCTCCTTCATAAGATTCTTCAAGAAATAGCTTGTCTTCTTTGTTGAGATTTGATATTGAATAGAATTTCAATCCGACATCATCAATGTCTTCAACCATTTCGTCCTCCCTCTCGTATCTTACTCGAGATAGCATGTTTGCTACTAAATTGTTCTTCCCAGTAATATGCTTAAATTTCGGATTTAGTGACTTAATATAAGCAATCCATCTCAACATTGCAATATCAGGCGTTGAACAGTTAATAATCATTCCAAGCAATGGCAAGCAATCTGTTTCAATTACTACTATTGCCCCAATCAAATAGTCCTTTTCAGCTTTCATAGTCGAAACGACTCTCCAAAGTTCTCTTTTGACTTGCGAATATGCACGCTGACGAATACTTAAAACTTTAGCCCCAAATCGAACTGCAAATCTACTCCCATTCGAATCATCTTGACCCACCGCCCATCCAACGGCAATTGGACTAGCGTCTACAGTAAGAATCACTGGTCTATTGCACTTATAATCAACCTTCCTCAATATTGGAGGTGACATCAATAATTTCTTCAATCTTTGCATTGCCTGAATATGCCTTTCTTCCCATTCAAATCGGTAACCCTTGCGTAACAGTTCATATAATGGATCCACTATGTGAGCATAATGAGGGATCCAGATTCGATAAAATACACATGCACCCAAAAACCTGCGAACCTCTGTTAAAGAACCACAATCCTCTTTCATCCTTCAAATTGCATCAACTTTAGTCGGATCTAGTTTTCTTCCGTAAGATCCACATAAATGTCCAACAATCACAACTTCTCATACTCCAAATACGGACTTCATACCCGTTAATATAAGATGAACTTCTCCAAGCCGAGTTAAAATCTTTTCACAATCTTGTATATGATCAACAACATATTTGCGACACCCCCTCGTATCTAAAGTTTCAGCCTTGTTTCCTTTTCTGTACCCTTTTATAGGAACATCATCCAGAAAAGGCATAGTCTTTTCTGGAATAAAATCTCTCAATACCTTATTCATCCCATTCATCATATGTGCAACTGAGTTGGTCGCGCCTTGAGGAAGAGTGCACATTCTAACCAATCCAAGTGGTGTCCTCATTGTTGTCATATCTCTCCTTCCTTCGGCAAGTTGAAATTGATCATAACCTGAATACAAGTCACCCATTGAATAGATCGCCCTTCCTGCAAACGCCTCAATAAATTCATCCACAATAGGTCCAATTCCTGCATTCCTGACAGTTACTGCATTCACCGGTTGCATATCTTGAATAAACCATAGTGACCCATTCTTCTTAGGTACCGTAAACCATCGACTAGAATACGGTGCAAATGAGGGTTCTAATATTTTCATCTTCATCTTTTCTTTTAATAGTTCTACTAATTTAGGTAAATGTGCCCTCGATACAAGAATTAGTCTTAAATTTCAAGGTACATGCGGTACAGTGAAGATAATCATAGGTGTTATAATATTTGGATCCACACACCCAATTTCATGAGATTCGAAGGAAAACGATCTACCTTATTTAGCCAACATCTTTTTGAAGCAAGTAATTTCCTCCGACAATAAAGAACCATCAGAACCAATCTTCAATTCTTCAAAAGTCTCTTTAGTAAACTGATGTCCAATACTCATTGGATCTCTTAAACTTGCTTCTTTTGATGCTTCTTCCATTTGTTTTTTAGAATCCTCTGGTAATGGTCCGGCAACAGGCTTTACCTTCTTATCTGCCGTTTTATATCTCGTCTCTACTGTGACTTCTGGTGCTTGAAAAGATTCAAGCATGGTATAAACCTCTCTCGAATGAATCTCAACAATCTTATCATTATCTCCTAACCCAATAGATGTAATTAATTCCAATGAATCTTCTAGTCCATTTTCTTCATAAACACCCAAAAATCCTCTCATCATCTTGCAATGTACCTAACTTGCGTAATTGTCCTTCAATATCATATAATCTTTTTCTTTCTTTTCTTTTAAAATCATTAACTTTCTTATACATAATATTTCCATTCTCCAATATACCAATAAAACTCGCATCAAAGGTACCTTCATCTCGCGAGAGTACCTCCTCTTTTGTACCTCCATAATCTCGCTTTACAGTGGTACCTCCCCAAAATCTTTAAATCCTTCAACAATCTTTGGCAATGGTTTCTCCCTCAACCTATCTCGATTCCGTTCATGGTTAGGAGGTACTGTTAGAAATTTTACAGCTTTCCTCCCATCTTCGCTCTGTACCCTTGCATAAGCAGAACCATTGTCAAGTACTTTTGTTTCCATCCGTGTTGCCCTGATATAAGGTTGTCCTAAAATCAACGGATAAGACGTTGTATCTTGAACAAAGAAATGTTGCTCCGTCGCAACATCTCCAATCCGAATTTTGACATCCGAACAAGCTCCATATAATTCGCCCCATGTGTTATTGGCTGCTCGTATTGCCCATCCATGTTCCATATCAATTGGCCATTTTTGCTTCTTATAAAGATCTTTAGACATGAGATTTATTTCAGAACCATGGTCGAATAAAACAACAATTGGTTCTTCTATATCTCCTACTTTCACCAATACCTCAGTAGTTGCCCTTGCCCAATGCTTTCGAGTATAATGGCTCAAAGTTTCCATTTCCTTGTCACTAGAATCTTCGAAATGTACTCGCTGATTATACCCATTCTTTTCATTTGTTGGTTGCTTCTAACCAATATCAACCTCTTCTTTATGTCTACATATTCTTGCATCAATAGCATGACTCATTCCAGTTTTGCCCATTAATTACCTCTTTCGCTTAATGCTGTCAATGATAACATCATGAAACTCCTTCTTTGCAATTCTTAAAACTTCTTTCAATGTGAATTCCACCGTAGCATTTAATATACGTTCTTCCAACACCCCTTTCAAATTTGTTGCCACTTCAATGTCAGAAAGTAGCTTATAAGCAATTGATTTACCCTTATCTTTTGTCTCCATTGTTTTTTCTTCCAATGATGTTGCGGTATCCTTTACAAGCAATTCTTGTGAAGCTGCCTCTCGAGCCTTGTCTCCTCGAGTTTGCCTCTTAAAAGAATTTCCTTCTCTAGTATCATCAAAATTTTCTCGTCTTTTTTCTTCCATCAAAGCTTCATGTTGGCTCTTAGCAATATATGCATGAACTGAAAGAGACTCAACAGGATCCTCCCAACCTGTTCTTCCTCGTATTGTAGCTGCAGTTCTCAATAACGCTTCTCGAGGTAATTTCCCTTCTTACATTGTAGAAACGGCAGAAGCCCAAAACTCACTAGTTTCCGTACTTCCACCAATTTCATCATCTACTCTAGCACCATAACTTGCACTTTCTCGTACTGCTGTTTCATGCTCCTTTAAGTAATCTTGAACCAATGCTCTCATTCCTCCCTTGCCAAAATTGGTTTGAAGAAGATCCTCCCTATCTTTCAATGCTATCTTCCCATCTTTCCAGCAAATAATTCCCTGTCGTATCATATTATTAAATTCATTGCAATCTTTTCTAGTGTATGAAGCATCATCACACCAAATGCATCTTTGTACATATCTTTGTTTTGAAACATTCTTCGAATTGTTTATAGAAGTATTTTCTTCAAGTCTTGCCAATTTGATTTGAAGATCTCGCATTCCTCGTATAGTTTCTTCGATATCCATATCTGCTTTCTTTGACAAGGATGTCGAAGGTTGAACTGTAGGCATTGTTGGTGGTGTTGTACGTACTGGAGCTTTGGGTGCTTGTACTGTTTTTAGAATATTACTCCTATCCTTCCTCCTTTCTTTTTTTGTAAGCAACCCCACCGCATCTTCAACGTTCTTCCACTTTGTTTTCAATCCTTCATCTTCTTCTTTGTCTTCAAGAAGGGGTTCTAATTTCTCTTGCAATTCTCTATCAGCAGCTTGAAGAAATAGATCAACTTTGTTCGGCTCCAATGTCAATTTTTCTACCTTCGATAATTGAGAGTACTGCCTCTCAAATTCCCTTAGTAGCTCTGTTGCTGGCAAATTCTTATTGGGCCGTTCAATCCATCCCAGAAAGATCTTCTTAGTAATGCGATCAGTATCTTTGAAGGTAGAAAAATTGACATTGGAGCTGAACAAAGTTGATCTATTTCTTCAAGCTGGTGATGGAGAATTGCAAGGGAAATTAGAACTCCTTCTTGAAGACAAAGAAGAAGATGAAGGATTGACAACAAAGCAGAAGAACGTTTAAGATGCAATGGAGTTGCTTACAAAAAGAGAAAGGAGGAAGGATAGGAGCAATATTCAGAAAATAGTACAAGCATCCAAAACTCCAGTACGTACAACACCACCAACAATGCCTACAGTTCAACCTTCGACATCTTTATCGAAGAAAGCAGATATGGGGATGGAAGAAATTATACGAGGAATGCGAGATCTTCAAATCAAATTGGCAAGACTAGAAGAGAATACTTCTATAAATAATTCAAAGAATGTTTCAAAACAAGGATATGTACAAAGATGCATTTGGTGTGATGCTTCATATACTAGAAAAGATTGCAATAAATTTAATAATATGATACGGCTGGGAAATATTTGCTGGAAAGATGGCAAGGGAAAAATGAGAGCATTGGTTCAAGATTATCTAAAAGAGCATGAAACAGCAGCACGAGAAAGTGCAAGTTATGGTGCTAGAGTAGATGATGAAATTGGTAGAAGTACGGAAACTAGTGAGTTTTGGGCTTCTGCCGTTTCTACAATGTAAGAAGGGAAATTACCTCCAGAAGCGTTATTGAGGACTGCAGCTACAATATGAGGTAGAACAGGTTGAAGGGATTCTGTTGAGTCTCTTTCAGTTCATGCATATATTGCTAAGAGCCATCATAAAGCTTTGATGGAAGAAAAGAGATGAGGAAATTTTGATGATACAAGAGAAGGAAATTCTTCTAAGAGGCAAATTCGAGGAGACAAGGCTCAGAAGGCAGCTTCACAAGAATTGCTTGTAAAGGACACCTCAACATCATTGAAAGAAAAAACAAAGGAGACAAAAGATAAGGGCAAATCAATTGCTTATAAGCTACTTTCTAACATTGAAGCGGCAACAAATTTGAAAGGGGTGTTGGAAGAACGTATATTAAATGCTAAGGTGGAATTCACATTGAAAGAAGTTTTAAGAATTGCAAAGAAGGAGTTTCATGATGTTATCATTGACAGCATTAAGCGAAAGAGGTAATTAATGGGCAAAACTGGAATGAGTCATGCTATTGATGCAAGAATATGTAGACATAAAGAAGAGGTTGATATTGGTTAGAAGCAACCAACAAATGAAAAGAATGGGTATAATCAGCGAGTACATTTCGAAGATTCTAGTGACAAGGAAATGGAAACTTTGAGCCATTATACTCGAAAGCATTGGGCAAGGGCAACTACTGAGGTATTGGTGAAAGTAGGAGATATAGAAGAACCAATTGTTGTTTTATTCGACCATGGTTCTGAAATAAATCTCATGTCTAAAGATCTTTATAAGAAGCAAAAATGGCCAATTGATATGGAACATGGATGGGCAATACGAGCAGCCAATAACACATGGGGCGAATTATATGGAGCTTGTTCGGATGTCAAAATTCGGATTGGAGATGTTGCGACGGAGCAACATTTCTTTGTTCAAGATACAACGTCTTATCCGTTGATTTTAGGACAACCTTATATCAGGGCAACACGGATGGAAACAAAAGTACTTGACAATGGTTCTGCTTATGCAAGGGTACAGAGCGAAGATGGGAGGAAAGCTGTAAAATTTCTAACAGTACCTCCTAACCATGAACGGAATCGAGATAGGTTGAGGGAGAAACCATTGCCAAAGATTGTTGAAGGATTTAAAGATTTTGGGGAGGTACCACTGTAAAGCGAGATTATGGAGGTACAAAAGAGGAGGTACTCTCGCGAGATGAAGGTACCTTTGATGCGAGTTTTATTGGTATATTGGAGAATGGAAATATTATGTATAAGAAAGTTAATGATTTTAAAAGAAAAGAAAGAAAAAGATTATATGATATTGAAGGACAATTACGCAAGTTAGGTACATTGCAAGATGATGAGAGGATTTTTGGGTGTTTATGAAGAAAATGGACTAGAAGATTCATTGGAATTAATTACATCTATTGGGTTAGGAGATAATGATAAGATTGTTGAGATTCATTCGAGAGAGGTTTATACCATGCTTGAATCTTTTCAAGCACCAGAAGTCACAGTAGAGACGAGATATAAAACGGCAGATAAGAAGGTAAAGCCTGTTGCCGGACCATTACCAGAGGATTCTAAAAAACAAATGGAAGAAGCATCAAAAGAAGCAAGTTTAAGAGATCCAATGAGTATTGGACATCAGTTTACTAAAGAGACTTTTGAAGAATTGAAGATTGGTTCTGATGGTTCTTTATTGTCGGAGGAAATTACTTGCTTCAAAAAGATGTTGGCTAAATAAGGTAGATCGTTTTCCTTCGAATCTCATGAAATTGGGTGTGTGGATCCAAATATTATAACACCTATGATTATCTTCACTGTACCGCATGTACCTTGAAATTTAAGACTAATTCTTGTATCGAGGGCACATTTACCTAAATTAGTAGAACTATTAAAAGAAAAGATGAAGATGAAAATATTAGAACCCTCATTTGCACCGTATTCTAGTCGATGGTTTACGGTACCTAAGAAGAATGGGTCACTATGGTTTATTCAAGATATGCAACCGGTGAATGCACTAACTGTCAGGAATGCAAGAATTGGACCTATTGTGGATGAATTTATTGAGGCGTTTGCAGGAAGGGCGATCTATTCAATGGGTGACTTGTATTCAGGTTATGATCAATTTCAACTTGCCGAAGGAAGGAGAGATATGACAACAATGAGGACACCACTTGGATTGGTTAGAATGTGCACTCTTCCTCAAGGCGCGACCAACTCAGTTGCACATATGATGAATAGGATGAATAAGGTATTGAGAGATTTTATTCCAGAAAAGACTATGCCTTTTCTGGATGATGTTCCTATAAAAGGGTACAGAAAAGGAAACAAGGCTGAAACTTTAGATACGAGGGGGTGTCGCAAATATGTTGTTGATCATATACAAGATTGTGAAAAGATTTTAACTCGGCTTGGAGAAGTTCATCTTATATTAACGGGTATGAAGTCCGTATTTGGAGTATGAGAAGTTGTGATTGTTGGACATTTATGTGGATCTTACGGAAGAAAACTAGATCCGACTAAAGTTGATGCAATTTGAAGGATGAAAGAGGATTGTGGTTCTTTAACAGAGGTTCGCAGGTTTTTGGGTGCATGTGTATTTTATCGAATCTGGATCCCTCATTATGCTCACATAGTAGATCCATTATATGAACTGTTACGCAAGGGTTACCGATTTGAATGGGAAGAAAGGCATATTCAGGCAATGCAAAGATTGAAGAAATTATTGATGTCACCTCCAATATTGAGGAAGGTTGATTATAAGTGCAATAGACCAGTGATTCTTACTGTAGACGCTAGTCCAATTGCCGTTGGATGGGCGGTGGGTCAAGATGATTCGAATGGGAGTAGATTTGCAGTTCGATTTGGGGCTAAAGTTTTAAGTATTCGTCAGCGTGCATATTCGCAAGTCAAAAGAGAACTTTGGAGAGTCGTTTCGACTATGAAAGCTGAAAAGGACTATTTGATTGGGGCAATAGTAGTAATTGAAACAGATTGCTTGCCATTGCTTGGAATGATTATTAACTGTTCAACGCCTGATATTGCAATGTTGAGATGGATTGCTTATATTAAGTCACTAAATCCGAAATTTAAGCATATTACTGGGAAGAACAATTTAGTAGCAAACATGCTATCTCGAGTAAGATACGAGAGGGAGGACGAAATGGTTGAAGACATTGATGATGTCGGATTGAAATTCTATTCAATATCAAATCTCAACAAAGAAGACAAGCTATTTCTTGAAGAATCTTATGAAGGAGAATTATTGGATATTGGTCATTACTTGAATACCTTGATTAAGCAGGGGAATTGGTCTACAGAAAAATTCAAACAAATAAGAAAAAAAAGCATATGGATTTTTGCTTCGAGATGGATTCTTATGGAAGAGACCGAAGAAAGGAATTGGGATGCTACAACGAGTGATAGGCAAAAAGGAAGAAAAACTAAAATTATTAAAGGAGTTTCATGATAGTTTATGGGCAGGGTATAGAGAAATCTGGGCTACTTTTGCTAAACTCAAGGAATGATATTGGTGGAAAAATATGTATCGAGATGTGCTCTCATTTATAGAGTCATGTAAAATCTGTCAATCATATTCTAATAACCGACATCGAGATGGTATTCATCCTACGTATGCTCTGGCTATTCATTTTAAATGGGTTGTTGATTTGGTTATTATGCCAGTTGGGTTGTGGCAGATGAGATATTTGGTTTTAGCTCGTGAAGATTTATCAAATCAAGTAGAAGGAAGAGCATTGAAGACAAAATCTACAGAGGGGATTTGTAGGTTTTTGCTTGAAGATGTCATTTGCCGCTATGAATGCATAGGAAAAATCACTGTACATCGTGGAGAATTAAATGCACAAGAAGCTCGTAAGTTCTTTGAAAAATGTGGAGTTAAACTATCACTAACTACTGCTTATAATCCGGAAGGGAATGCAAAAAGCGAACACGGTCATCCGCCGATTGTGAAAGCATTGGTTAAAGCTTGTAATGAGAAAGTTAAAGAGTGGCCACGGCAATTGTCATTTGCATTATGGCCTGATCGAACAATATATAGTTCGGTGACAGGATATATGCCAGTAGAACTTATGACAGGTCAAAAATCAATTATGCCGATCGAAGAAAAGGTACTTACTTGGAGTATGCTACCATGGGAAGATGGATTGACAAGAGAAGAACTTCTGGCTATTAGGATTCGACAATTGGAGCAAAGAACGAAAGATGTCCAGATAGCATTGGAAAGGTTAAAAAGAGCAAGGTTACAAAACAAGGCGCGATTCGATAAGCAACATCGATTGAGACCAAAAGCAATCGAGGAAGGTGACTGGATACTTGTTTATGACAATAGTCTGGATAATCAACATAGTACTTTGCAGAAATTCTCAAAACGTTGGTTTGGACCATATGTGGTAACGACTGTTCATGATAATGCGACTTACTCATTACAGGAGTTAGATGGTACAAAATTGAAAATACCAATTGCAGGGAAGCGAGTAAAAATATTTAAACGAAGAGACACGGAGATGAATATGAAAGACCTTAATGAAGGTATAGAGATTCTGCAGCAAGAAGATGAAAGTGATTTGGATAATGAAGGTGACGAAGACGAACTGGACAAAGACGTAGAGGATATATTCTCAATCAAATAGCAATTGGGTAAATTGGTACATATCGGAGGATGCACAGGTTCAGAGGGGGTGGATGTCGTGTTGTAACATGAGTATACCGTGAAAATATAAAGAAAAGGGACTTTTATTAATATTTAGTTACCTCGAATATTGGGAGCAACGACCAACTCCAGTGCAAATACTGAGTGGCCAGGTTCAGTCACCCCGTTACAGTCAGCCGAGGCATACTGAAATGCTCCGTTCGATTCCAATAACGGGAGTTAGCAGGAAGAAAAAGGACCAATTCACACGAGGGGTGAGCCTGGTTTGAAGAGCTAATTGAATCCAATTTCAAGAATCCAATCCGGGTCCTCTTACCCAATATGAGACCTAAATTGGCTTGGCAACCCAATGTAGTCTAATTATGGGAAAATCCAGGTCTTACTACGGGCCTCAGCCAATTTGACATGAAGGACTAATTTGATCCAATTACGGGGACATCGGAGTCTTAGTACTGGACTCTTAGCCAATATGAAACCTGAATTGGTCGGACGACTCAATGTGCTCCCAATTACAGGGTTTTGATTCTGTTTCAAGCTGTCCTATTCTCTGTGCCGTTTCAGGGAACGTTTTTTTCGGTAAATGGATCTCTTCAAGGTAAAAATGGAGGAAAAAGCCTTAGTGGCGAGAGCCAATTTCGGATCTAAGCTCTGACGGTGGGAGCCAATTCCGGATCCAAGACGGAAGATTGAAGAAATTCAGAGGATAAGGTTAGGGGGAGAAGAAGTTTTTGAGGGATTTTTTTTTGAAGTTCGGCGGGGAGAGCTAGCTTCATGCTTCGAGCGAGGAAAGAAGACAAAGAATTGGATTTTTTTTCTTCATAGGGTTTTGGGAAGACTGAGGCAATCGTTGCTGAAGTCAGTGTTTTAATAGTGAATCGGGATTTTGAATGAAGTGGGTTTGATTACTCTTGACTATTTTGTGAAATCGAGTTACGTCTGTGATTGAAGAATTAAAAGGGTGTCTATAGGATTGAGTATGCGGAGTGAATGAAATTTATTGGGTTAATCTAGCAAGACAGTCAGTGGATACAAGATCGTAAGTACAAAGCGGTATTGAAGATTAACAGTTTGGGTTGTTCTGGCTTCTCTGTAACGTCTAGAGACCTACCGGCTGGGACAAAAAGGACTTCGAGAAGCAGTCGAAAGGCATCCGTATAGATTTACGATATATTCTTGCAGTCGTTTATATTCCAGCAGTCAAAAACTGATAGACTGCTTGACTATTGGTGAATCTCCATACTACCTTCTATAGCCAGACGCCCGGTACATTCTCCAGCAAGAAAGCATGTAATACGACACCGCAACCTCCAATCTATGGATGGATTATGCTTTTTCAAACAGGAATTATCAAGAATAATAGGATTTGATGGAGTTCTTATAATATTGAAAATTATATGACTACTATGGCCCTTAAACATCACTTCTATAGGTTTTGATTCATAAGTGACACTACCAGACAATAAAGGTTGCCCATCTATGACCTCAACGTGAACAAGTTTGGATTTTTGTACTAAAGGGATCTTATGACGCTTTGCAAATTCTTCGTCTAAGAAACAAGCAGATGCTCTTGAATTTAATAATGCTAAGGTTCTCAGTTTTTGAGGGCCAATAAACAAAAGGATTGTAAAGTAAAGGGCAGGTTGAGCAAAAAGAAAGGAACCTGGTTGTTGTTGCGATATTTCACTCTCCAGCCGTACGGTGTCGTATTACGTGCTTTCCTGCTCGAGAACGCGTCGAGCGTCTGGCTGTAGAAGGTAGTATGGAGATTCACCGATAGTCAAGGAGTCTATCAGTTTTGATTGCTGGAATTAAAACGACTGCAACAATGTACCGTAAATCTATACAGATGCTCTTCGACTGCTTGTCGAAGTTCTTTTTGCCCCAGCCGGTAGGTCTTTAGATGTTACAAAGAACCCCGAACAACCTAAACTGTTAATCTTCAATACCGCTTTGTACTTACGATCTTGTATCCACTGACTGTCTTGTTAGATTAACCCAATAAATTTCATTCACTCCGCATACTCAATCCTATAGACACCCTTTTAATCCTTCAATCACAAACGTGACTCGATTTCACAAAATAGTCAAGAGTATTCAAACCCACTTCATTAAAAATCCCGATTCACCATTATAATACTGACTTCAGCAGCGATTGTCTTAGTCTTCCCAAAACTCTACGAAGAAGAAAAACCCAAATTCTATGTCTTTCCTTCCCCGACCCGAAGCATGAAGCCCCCTCTCTAATCCCCCTCAAAAACTTCCCCCTCAAAACTATATCCCCCCTAACCTTATGCTCTGAATTTCTTCAATCTTCCATCTTAGATCCGGAATTGGCTCCCACCGTCAAGCTTGGATCCGAAATTGGCTCTCGTCGTCAAGCTTGGATCCGAAATTGGCTCTCGTTGTCAAATTTGGATCCGAAATTGGCTCACGCTGTCAGAGCTTTTTCCTCCATTTTTACCTTTAAGAAATCCATTTACCGAAAACAACGTTCCCTAAAATGGCACAGAGAATAGGACAGCCTGAAACAGAATCGAATCCCGTAATCGGGACCACATTGAGTCGCCCGACCAATTCAGGTCTCATATTGGATAAGAGTCCAGTAGTAACCTGGATGTTCCCGGAATTGAGTCAAATTAGTCCTCGCGTCAAATTGGCTAAGATCCGTAGTAAGACCTGGATTTCCCGTAATTAGACTGCATTGGGTTGACCGGTCAATTCAGGTCTCATATTGAATAAGAGGACCCGGATTGGATTCTCGAAATTGGATCCAATTGGCTCTTCGAACCCGTCGTGTGAATTGGTCCTTCTCTTCCTGCTGACTCCCGTTATTGGAATCGAATGGAGCATTTCAGTATGCCCCGGCTGAATGTAACGGAGTCACTAAACCTGACCACTCAGTATTTGCACTGGAGTTGGTCGATGCTCCCAATATTTGAGGTAACTGAATATTAATAAAATTCCCTTTTCTTTTTATTTTTACTCTATACTCGTATTACAACACGACAACGGTTCCTATTGTGGCTGGGCATCCTCGTTTTCCTGAACAAAAGCGCCCCTAGTCCTGACAATGCGTCGATTTTGCTTCTTGAGGTAGTTTCCAACTTTGTGGCCTTCTTCACTGCAATATAAGCATAGACCTTCCTCCATACGCCACTTTTTTTCTTCTAGAGTAAGGAATTTGACAAGTTGTCGTATTATGTGCTTTCCTGCTCGAGAACGCGCCGGACGTGTGGCTGTAGAAGGTAGTATGGAGATTCACTAATATTCAAGCAGTCTATCGGTTTTTGACTGTTGGAATATAAATAATTACAAGAATATATCGTAAATCTATACGGATGTCCTTCAACTGCTTGCCAAAATCCTTTTTACCCCAGCCAATAGGTCTCTAGACGTTCCAGAGAACCCCGAACAACCCAAACTGCTAATCTTCGATACCGCTTTATACTCACGATCTTGTATCCAGTGACAATCTCGTTAGATTAACCCAATAAATTTCATTCACTCCGCATACTCAATCCTATAATCATAATCAACCTTCTTCAATATTGGAGGTGACATCAATAATTTCTTCAATCTTTGAATTGCCTGAATATGCCTTCCTTCCCATTTAAATCGGTAGCCTTTGCATAACAGTTCATATAATGGATCCGCTATGTGAGCATAATGAGGGATCCAGATTCGATAAAATATACATGCACCCAAAAACCTGCAAACCTTTGTTAAAGAATCACAATCCTCTTTCATCCTTCCAATTGCATCAACTTTAGTCGGATCTAGTTTTCTTCCGTAAGATCCACATAAATGTCCAACAATCACAACCTCTCGTACTCCAAATACGGACTTCATACCCGATAATGTAAGATGAACTTCTCCAAGCCGAGTTAAAATCTTTTCACAATCTTGTATATGATCAACAACATATTTGCGACACCCCCTCGTATCTA
Source organism: Physcomitrium patens (assembly GCF_059467195.1). Taxonomy (NCBI): domain Eukaryota; kingdom Viridiplantae; phylum Streptophyta; class Bryopsida; order Funariales; family Funariaceae; genus Physcomitrium; species Physcomitrium patens. The sequence goes on from NC_143423.1 coordinate 731,952, forward strand.
AAGTTTCAGCCTTGTTTCCTTTTCTGCACCTTTTTATAGGAACATCATCCAGAAAAGGCATAGTCTTCTCTGGAATAAAATCTCTCAATACCTTATTCATCCCATTCATCATATGCACAACTGAGTTGGTCGCGCCTTGAGAAAAAGTGCACATTCTAACCAATCCAAGTGGTGTCCTCATTGTTGTCATATCTCTCCTTCCTTCGACAAGTTAAAATTGATCATAACCTGAATACAAGTCACCCATTGAATAGATCGCCCTTCCTGCAAACGCCTCAATAAATTCATCCACAATAGGTCCAATTCCTGCATTCCTGACAGTTACTGCATTCACCGGTTGCATATCTTGAATAAAACGTAGTGACCCATTCTTCTTAGGTACCACAAACCATCGACTAGAATACGGCGCAAATGAGGGTTCCAATATTTTCATCTTTATCTTTTCTTTTAATAGTTCCACCAATTTAGGTAAATGTGCCCTCGGTACTAGAATCAGTCTTAGATTCTAAGGTACATGCGGTACAGTGAAGATAACCATAGGTGTTATAATATTCGGATCCACACACCCAATTTCATAAAATTCGAAGGCAAACGATCTATCTTGTTTAGCCAACATCTTTTTGAAGCAAGCAATTTCCTCCGACAATAAAGAACCATCAGAACCAATTTTCAATTTTTGAAAAGTTTCTCTAGTAAACTGATGTCCAATACTCATTGGATCTCTTAAACTTGCTTCTTTTGATGCTTCTCCCATTTGTTCTTTAGAATCTTCTGGTAATGGTCCGGCAACAGGCTTTACCTTCTTATCTGCCGTTTTATATCTCGTCTCTACTGTGACTTCTGGTGCTTGAAAAGATTTAAGTATGGTATAAACCTTTCTTGAATGAATGTCAAGAATCTTATCATTATCTCCTAACCCAATAGATGTAATCAATTTCAATAAATCTTCTAGTCCATTTTCTTCATAAACACCCAAAAATCCTCTCATCATCTTGCAATGTACCTAACTTGCGTAATTGTCCTTCAATATCATATAATCTTTTTCTTTCTTTTCTTTTAAAATCATTAACTTTCTTATACATAATATTTCTATTCTCCAAAATACCAATAGAACTCGCATCAAAAGCACCTTTATCTCGCGAGAGTAACTCCTCTTTTGTATCTCCAAAATCTCGCTTTATAGTGGTACCTCCTCAAAATCCTTAAATCCTTCAACAATCTTTGGCAATGGTTTCTCCCTCAACCTATCTCGATTCCGTTCATGGTTAGGAGGTACTGTTAGAAATTATACAGCTTTCCTCCCATCTTCGCTACATTGTCGTGTCGTAACACGAGTATACCGTGAAAATATAAAGAACGGGGACTTTTATTAATGTTCAGTTACCTCGAATACTGGGAGCAACGACCAATTCTAGTGCAAATATTGAGAGGCTAGGTTCAGTCACCCTGTTACAGTCAGCCGGGACATACTGGAATGCTCCGTTCGATTCCAATAACGAGAGTAAGCAGAAAAGGAAACGATCAATTCAATGACGAGTGAACCTAGTTCGAAGAGCTAATTGGATCCAATTTAAAGACATCCAATCCAGGTCTTACTACGAGCCTCTTACCCAATATGAGACCTAAATTGATTGGGCCATCCTATGCGGTCTAATTGTGGGAACATCCAGGTCTTACCATGGGCCTCTTAGCCAATATGAGACCTGAATTGGTCGGGCGACTCAATGTGGTCCTAATTACGGGGCTCCGATTCCGTTTCAGGCTATTCCGTCCTTTGTGCTGTTCCGAGAACATCCTTTTGGTAAAAAGATCTCTTAAAGATAAAAACAGAGGAGAAAGCTTTGACGGCGGGAGCCAATTTTGGATCCAAGACAGAAGATTAAAGAAATTCAGAGGATAGGTTAAGAAATGGGAGGAGAGAGAATAAGGGTTTTTGGAAGGATCCAGGGAGAGCTAGCTTCATGCTTCGGGAGGGGAAAAAAGACAAAAAATTGAGGTTTTTTTTTTTCATAGGGTTTTGGAAAGATTGAGGCAATCGTTGCTAAAGTCAGTGTTGTATTGGTGAATCGCGATTTTAATGAAGTGGGTGTGATTACTCTTGACTGTTTTGTGAAATCGAAGTTACATCTGTGATTGAAGAATTAAAAGGGTGTCTATAGGATTGAGTATGCGGAGTGAATGAAATTTATTGGATTAATCTAACGAGACAGTCAGTGGATACAAGATCGTGAGTAGAAAGCAGTATCAAAGATTAGCAGTTTGGGTTGTTCGGGATTCTCTATAATGTCTAGAGACCTACCGGCTGGGATAAAAAGGACTTCGGCGAGCAGTCGAAGGACATCCGTATAGATTTATGATATATTCTTACAGTTGTTTATATTCCAATAGTCAAAATCTGATAAACTGCTTGAATACTAGCGAATCTCCATACTACCTTCTACAACCAGACGTCCGACGCGTTCTTGAGCAAGAAAGCATGTAATACGACACAAGTGGTGAATTCGACATGAAAGCTTGAGGTGGAAGGTATTAGATTTTGTTTGATTTTATTTTTATTTTATGGAAAACGAAAATAAAAATTTTAAAGGATCTTTGGGAGGAGTTTCTGGTGAGGGTTCTTCTAAAGGACAAGGTATGCACATGGATCCTTCTATTGCTAGTATGTTTCAAGCCTTTTCATTATCAATATAGCAACAGCAAAGCAATGATCAAAAAGAAGCTTTGGCAACCAAAGCATTGCAAGCAGTGGTTAATAAAATTGATCAATTTGATGGAAGGAATATTTCAAGGTATTTAAGATGTTATGTTCGTGAAATGGAATTAAATCGGATTTTTGAGAAGAAAATGGTTGAATTATTTGGACTTGCCACGATACCGGAGATAAGAGACCATATTATACCGATTACGGATCGTTATGAGAATTCATGGGAGGTTTTTTCACATGCATTGAAAGATGAATATTTCTTGAAGGATGTTGATCGCGTTACTAAGAAGTTGTTTCTGGAATGGATTGAACGGCCTAATAAGAATTTGCAAGCAACAAAGCTACTAAGGAAATTTGAGAGGCAGTACTCTCAATTGTCAAAGGTAGAAAAATTGACATCGGAGCCGAACAAAGTTGATCTATTTCTTCAAGCTGTTGATGGAGAATTACAAGAGAAATTAGAACTCCTTCTTGAAGACAAAGAAGAAGATGAAGGATTGACAACAAAGTGGAAGAACGTTGAAGATGTGGTGGAGTTGCTTACAAAAAAAGAAAGGAGGAAGGATAGGAGCAATATTCCAAAAACAGTACAAGCACCCAAAGCTCCAGTACGTACAACATTGCCAACAATGCCTACAATTCAACCTTCGACATCCTTATCAAAGAAAGCAGATATGGAGATGGAAGAAATTATACGAGGAATGCGAGATCTTCAAATCAAATTGGCAAGACTTGAAGAGAATACTTCTACAAACAATTCGAAGAATGTTTCAAAACAAAGATATGTACAAAGATGCATTTGGTGTGATGATGCTTCACACACTAGAAAAGATTGCAATGAATTTAATAATATGATATGGCAAGAAATTATTTGCTGAAAAGATAGGAAGATAGCATTGAAAGATAGGGAGGATCTTTTTCAAACCAATTTTGGCAAGGGAAGAATGAAAGCATTGGTTCAAGATTACTTAAAAGAGCATGAAACAGCAGCACGAGAAAGTGCAAGTTATGGTGCTAGAGTAGGTGATGACCTTGGTGGAAGTACGGAAACTAGTGAGTTTTGGGCTTCTGCCATTTCTACAATGCAAAAAGGGAAATTACCTCGAGAAGCGTTATTGAGGACTGCAGCTACAATACGAGGTGCAACAGATTGGGAGGATCCTGTTGAGTCTCTTTCAGTTCATGCATATATTGCTAAGAGCCAACATGAAGCTTTGATGGAAGAAAAGAGACGAGGAAATTTTGATGATACTAGAGAAGGAAATTCTTCTAAGAGGCAAACTCGAGGAGACAAGGCTCGGGAGGCAGCTTCACAAGAATTACCTGTAAAGGATACCTGAGCATCATTGGAAGAAAAAACAAGGGAGACAAAAGATGAGAACAAATCAATTGCTTATAAGCTACTTTCTGAAATTGAAGCGACAACAAATTTCAACTGCAAATTCGTTGCGAATCTTGAGATATCTTCAAAATCCTAACAGTTACTTCAAACCCTAATCTTTATATATCTACACATAATTTTCTTCATATCTCACAAACCATAAGTTTAAATGCCACGAAACTTATATAGATAGCTTCTTAACACAAATGTTTACATTCTTATAAAGTTTGAGCCAAAATTTCATTCGAAAACTCAAGTTATGGCTCCTAACACGACTTTGAACAAAACCGTTTACTTACTGCCTTTGATTGGAATGCGCTGTCTTTAACTCCCTATAACTCCTTCACATAAACTCCAAATGCAAATTTTCCTTCGCAAAAGATGTATGTCTTGAAGTTGCCCTTCCAGCCGCACCTTGCGATCTCCAAAAGCTTCCGTAAGACTCCTCTTAAACTCAAAAGAGTAACAGTAGGTCTCAAATTGACACCTTAACTTCAAACGGCTATAACTTATTCATCCTAACTTCAAACCCTATAAAATTTGCACAAAAATTGTAGCCAAAACCCCAAAATTAACAACCCTTGCCTCTGATTTCCTAATGGCCTCTTTGAAGTCCCCGAAAATCCTTATCAAGGTCGCGGGCAGCCTCCTAAAAGCCCATTGGGCATGGATTTCGACCAATGGGGATGAAGATCCTTATTTCTACCTTCATCCAACCATGCCTTGGTTTCATCCCTTCCAATTAACCTCCTATTAGTTTAAATCTTCATCTTTAGGCTTCTACCTTCTTCCAAGGCTTCATCCTAAACATTTAGGTCCTATATATATATATTTATATATATATATATATATATATATATATATTTAATATCAAAATCAAAAGAAATAAAGAAAAAAAGTAAAGTTTCTTATATCAACTCTTTTTAATTTAATCTACTAGCCACTCTAACACACATCTAGATTTATCAATATATAATATGTTTAAACTAATTTTTACATACTGTAAGCATTTATAATACGACATCGATGTTTTGTACTCGTGAATTGGGATTTTTAATGAAGTGGGTGTGATTACTCTTGACTATTTTGTGAAATCGAAGTTACGTCTATGATGGAAGAATTTAAAAGGGTGTCTATAGGATTGAGTATGCAGAGTGAATGAAAATTTTTGGGTTAATCTAACAAGACAGTCAGTGGATACAAGGTCATGAGTATAAAGCGGTATCAGAGATTAGCAGATTGGATTGTTCGGGGTTCTCTGTAACGTCTAGAGACCTACCGGCTGGGACAAAAAGGGTTTCGGTGAACAGTCAAAGGACATCTGTATAGATTTATGGTATATTCTTGGGATCGTTTATATTCCAACAGTCAAAAACCGATAGATTGCTTGATTATTAGCAAATCTCCATACTACCTCCTATAGCCAGTCGCCCGATGCGTTCTCGAGCAAGAAAGCATGTAATACGACAACGGTAGAAAAGTATATATTTTATACTATTTAAGTCAATTTCTTAAGATATATCATTTCAAATGATAGACTTATGATGGATCCTAAAAAAATTTAAACTATTATGGATTGGAAGATCCCATAAACGGTAAGAGATGTCCAATGTTTTTTGGGATTTATTAACTATTATCGGATCTTTATCAAAGACTTCTCTCAAGTTGTGGCTCTACTTACACATTTGACTTATAAAAACAAACTTCAATGGAATGAAGAAGCGAAAGTACCATTTGAAGCTTTGAAGACAACCTTTGTTTTTGCACCAATCTTGTATTGCATTGATTTTTCTAAACCATTTTTTATTAAAATAGAGGCATGAAACTTTGCTTTGGATGCTATAAGATCAACTATGAGATCTATAACAAAGAACTTCTTGCAATCATAGATTTATTTCAAAAATTATGCCATTATCTAAAAAGTGCTCCTAGCCCAGTCATCATATATATAGATCACAAGAACCATGAATATTTTATATCAACATGTGTTGTGAATCATCGCCAAGCTTGTTGGAATATGTCTTTGTGAAGATTTGAATTTAAGATCACTTATCGACTAGAAAAACAACAAGGTTTGTCAGATTCAATCTCTAGACAATCTTATCTTCTACCAAAAGAAAGAGATGCTGCTTTTGATCAACAATAAACAATTCTCTTGAAGCTAGAGCATCTTCATCTTTGAATAATGAAATCAATACTAATTATTGATTCAAATTTTATTAAGTAAGTTCAATCAAATATGTCTTTTGATTTTCTTAATTGTGATATTAAAGAAAATCCTTCAAAGTCTCATGATACTTTTAAGTTTGAATTCAAGAAAAATCTATTATATTTCAAGGAACGCCTATATGTTTGAGAAGGTGAAGCTCAATTACATATTTTTTAAGCTCGTCATGACTTTCCAATAGTACGATATTTTGGATACAATAAAACTTTGGAATTAATATCTAGGGATTTTTAATGGCGTCAAATGTGAAAAGTAATTAAAGATTTTGTACAATCTTATGATGTTTGCTCAAGATCAAAAACTCTTCATCATTGACATTATAGACTTTTTCAACCATTACCTATATCTAAGCAACCATGGTCTTTTATATTCTATGGATTTCATCACGGATCTTCTAATCTCAGGTTCTTATAATTTTATATTCATGATAGTAGATTATTTTACTAAGATTGTATATTTTATACCATGTACAAAATCTATCACAAGTGAAGAAATAGCTAAGGTCTTCCTTGGAAATATCTATTGCTATCATGGATTATCCAAAGATATTATATCAGATGAGAGAACTCAGTTTGTATCAAGATTTTGGCGGACTCTTTTTAAGCTTCTAAAAGTGGATATAAAACTATCTTTGGCATTCCATCCTCAAACTAATAGACAAATGGAGTATATTAATTAAGTTTTAGAGCAATATTTAAGATGTATTATCAACTACTAATAAGATCTTTCGATAATTCTTTTGCCATTAATAGAATTTGCTTACAATACCATGGTACATTCTTCTACAAAACAAACACCTTGTTTTGCTAATTATGATTATCATCCATGACTTGATATTTTTGACTTTTCAAAAGTTAATAATCTTATGATAAAAGATTTAATAATATATTTATCAGAGCTATATGCAATATTAAGACCACTCATCCTTGTGACAAGTTGGATTATCAAAGGCTTAGACCATTTTTTATTTCTATACAAATCAATCCAATTTCATATCGTTTATATCTATCAGAATCAATGAAAATCCATTCAATATTTTATATGTCTCTTTTCAAACCTTATAAGACAGTGGATATATCAAGAAGAAGAAAAGTTCTACCTCCTTATATAGAAGTAGACAATAATGAAGAATTCAAAGTAGAAGAAGTTCTAAATTCAAGGCAACACCAAAATAAATTAGAATATTTTGTCCATTATTGCAGATATGATATCAGTAAACATACATAGGAGCTAGTAGAGAATCTTACAAATGCAGCAAAGGCAATGGAGACTTTTTATTGGTAACTGTAGAATAAGTAGTTATTTGCTGAGTTGTAGATACTTAGTTTATAGTGTAAACAGGGATAAATGATTGTTGAAAAGGTAGTTCAGTAGGTAAAATGGATGAATAGTTAAGAAAAGCAGTTTTCATTAGAGTTGTAGCAGTTGTTATCTCGTGGTAGCATAAGGAGGATGGGAGAGAGGAAGTAGGGGCCAGACTGTGATAGTGTGAGCCGGGGTAAGCTTGGTGCTATATCTTTTCTTTTGTTTGTTATTTTCTTTGAATAAGAAGATTAAGAGTTTCTGAATATTGTGAAAGTGAATTATAGAATGGAAGTATGATTGTTATTAAATGGAAAGAAGAAAGATTGAATGCTGAAATCTGATTGTAGTTCAGCAGAGAGAATGAGTCTGTGTTTGTGTGAAACATTGTAATGTGAAGGCAGTTGATGGTGAAGAACTCCAGAGTTTGGATTATAGTATGATTATGACCTGTCATTTAGGATAGTGCGGGATTACATGTTGTTGTTATCAGTGATGGTGGAGTATTATTAGGAAGTGGAAAGCATTGTAGTGTTTCTTGGGTGTTTTAAGTAGTGCAGAATACAGTTAATTGTGTGACCCTAACGTGTAAGCTCATGCGGTATTCTTTCCCTGTGTTCGAATTCTCCTATACAGGTTTACTCTGATTAGATTAGTTAGAATAAGTAAAACGACAATCACATTTTGGCACCGCTGTCGGGAAAATTGATAATAGCATGGAGTGTTAGGTATTAACTGCCGGTTGAAGTAGATGGAAAATAGGTAGCAGTCGCAGAAGAATATAATGAAAGAGTATGGTTATTAAGAATGAGAACTTAACAGTAAAGAAAATACGACAGTCAAGAGAGAGAATAGAGAGATCGCAACCAAGAAATTTATTTCAAAACGAGCAACAAAGAAAGTTAAAAAGGAATCATAGACAAAGCTGGATTAGGCCATGGTTGCATGCTTGTCGTCATATTTGAGCATACCTAGAGGCTAATCGATATCTAATATTTCAAAAGTATATACCGTTAGAGAAATTGCCAAAAGCACTTGCGGAAAATTTGGTCAATAGGCCAGGGTTTCTTCTGAGATCGTTAACTGAGAGTGGAGGAATCACAGAAGAGTTGGGTACTCCATTGGGTACGTTTTCAATTGCGGAAACTGCCGATTCCATCAAAACTGGTTCCATAGAGTGGCATAAATTATTGGTCAATAAGGGCCAATTCAGTGTGTTTCAAAATCCATCATTCTCACCTCCTATTCAACCGATAAACTTGTTCAAGGATAATAATAGTAAATTGAGCAGGGTAGAAAGTTTGGAAAATATATTTGGCAGAGACGCAGACTATATTAACAAATGATTAAGTGTCACGTTGTCAAATTCAATGAGGACGGGAGGTCCAGCGGTTCCCATAGCAGTACAAATGGGTACTGTGAGTGATCGCAGAACTAGCGTGGCTCCATTACCTATCTTTAGGGGCTTTCTGGGTGCGGATCCAGATCAACATTTATCGCAGTTTTTGACAGCATGTGTCGCCAATAATGGGAGAACCAAGGATATTTGATTATGATGGTTGCCAGCAACCTTAAAAGATACAACGTTTGAATGGTATAATCGTCAATCACTTGGTCAATTTTTGAACTTGAAAGCATTGAAGAATGTATTTTTGACCCATTTTCGACCAATTGGTTTTGAAGACCGTCTTCGAGGAAGGTTAATGAACAGCAAAATAATCCTAGGAGAGGCGGTGGAATCGTACTATGGCCGAGTGGCTAATATACTTAGTAAATGGCCGAACCACCAAATGCCAGAGGTATTTATATTATCTATATTAATAAATGGTTTGTACCCACCATAGCTAAAAATGTTTGTCAAAGAAGCTCAACCAGTTACGGTATCTGCATCCCTTGATAGAGCCAAGGTTTGGGAGGAATGCCATTATGATCAGTTTTTAACTGCGAGTGCCACGATGATACCAGTTCAAAGCAATTATCAATATCCGGCTTTGAACGGATCAGTAGGTAGTTATCTACAGATGATCGAAACAGTGGCCTATTCAAGTGCCAATACTCAGGGACTAGTTAATGTTACCCCATTGCAAGCTTTACCACCGCAAGTCACAACAGCGTATGCTCCATATTTTCCATATCAAACACAAGAGTCAACTTTGACAGAAAAACAAATAATACCAGCTTCAAAAGATTCCAATGAAGCCTTGTTATTGAACTTGACGAAGAAAATGGAAGAAATGGCCATTAATATGGCCAAAGATAAAGAGAAGAGGCAAAAGCCAACTAATACGAGGACCAATGTATGGTGCAGTATTTGTCAGGGCCAAACCTAGTGGGTATATACCAGTGGAGACACCCAATATGCCTGATGGGGGTGCAAAAAGGCCATTGCGTTGTTTCCGTTGTAGACAGATTGGTCATTATGCCAATGAATGTCCCAATCCAAGAGCCAGTGACGATTATGCGCCAGTTTGTGGGAATTGCAAGCAGTCAGGGCATACGTATCAGCAATGTAATGCTCCATTCAATTTCAATAATCGAGATCAGCAGATCCAGAGTCCAGACAAAATAGAGGGGATAAATCGAGGTCCTCAAGACTCTCTAGTAAATCGGGTGGAATGTGTCCATACCGTTCTTGCTAGGAGTCAGCAAAAAAAAAAGGCCCAATTAAACATTTGGAAGATCCTAAAGCGAAGGGCCAATCACACCCAATTATGGATCCATCCCATTCAGGTCCTGACACTGGAAAAGTCCTGAGCCTTGATTTGGTTGCAAAACCCAATGAGGTCCCAATTACAAAGTTTTCAGTTCCATCTCGAACCGGTCTGTTCCCACCGTAGTTCCAAGAAGCATCATACTCGTTGAAAGATCCCCTTGGCAAAGGTAGTCCCAAGGAAGGTCAAGCTGCTATTCCAATTCTAAGGCCAGGGTGGCAGAATAATTTACCTCACGGAGTTAAACTCAAACCCATGAAACGGAAGAGGGCATTAAAAATTACCCTAAATATGGAACCCTACGATATTTTAAAGGATTTGGATGCTATTCGGCCTTCAATTTCTATGAAGCAACTTCTAGCAGTCGCACCAGAGTGTCGTTCCACCTTGAATTCATCCCTAACAAGACATCGGCATCGTAATATGGAAGTTTGTGAAGTTAGTTTGAACCCTGATCCAGGTGCACCAACCATTGATGTTTCGATTGATGGTCTTCTGATCTCTGGTGTCCAGGTAGATGGAGGTTCCAGCGTCAATTTAATGAACGCAGATACAATGGATGCTTTAGATCTCGAACAATTAGTCCCCACGATATTGGTATTACGGATGGCAGATCATAGCCGAGTTAAGCCAATGGGTATTTTACGGAGAGTTCAAACTATAATTGCAGGTATTGCATATGAAATTGACTACATTATCTTTCGCTTACAACGTTCGACTTTATCGTATCCTATTTTATTGGGACGACCTTGGCTGTATCAAACAAAGGTCAAGAACGATTGGGGTCGGGGTACTTTGACAATTGGTAAGGGCATAGATAAAATGGTGTTACAAATGTACCCAGTACGCTATCACGGGGAGTCTCAGTTGCCAGCATCTGAATTGACGTCGGACGAAGAGCTTAGTTCCGAGGATGACACAGAAGTACCGAGTATGGAGGCCAATGTGGAGGCAGCACTACACCCTGGAATGGTGTACCAATGTGGAGGTCCGGGGGAGTACTTGATATACTCGAAGGATTCGAAAAACTCTGCTTATGTTAATATTGACTGAAAACCTCCGCACGATGTGCACCATGTTAGTGCCCTCGAGACGGGATTCGTTACTTCGCATATGTTGGACATACCGAGTAATTTTAAATCATTGCGGGAATTGAAACAGAGTATTGTTGCTGAACCTGTATGTCAAACTATTAACTTAGCAACCACGGCCGAACCTCGGCTAATTAAGGTCTACGAAGGTATTAAGGAATAAGAGTTGACCTATTGGACAGACTTTTTCTTATATTATAAATCCGCTTTTGCTTGGACTTATGATGATCTACAAGGTATCCCCGCTGATGTTTGTGAACATCGTATCATATTGGAAGAAAATGCTAAACCGGTACGCCAGAGGCAACATCGCCTTAATCTTAAATATTTCCTTATGGTGAAGGAAGAATTGGACAAGCTTCTTGCGATGGATTTCATTTACCCGATACCGAATAGTGAGTGGATTTCTCCAATTGTGATGGTGCCGAAAAAGAATGGAAAAATCCGAATTTGTCAAGATTTTTGGAAACTCAATGCAGCCACCAAGAAAGATTACTTTCCGTTACCATTCATGGATAGTATATTGGACGCCGTCACCGGTCACGAATGCTATTCGTTTCTTGATGGTTTCTCCGAGTATAATCAAGTTCAAATTACAAAAGAAGACCAGCTCAAGACAACCTTTACTACGGATTAGGGCACATTTGCTTATCGCGTGATGCCTTTTGGGTTATGTAACACCCCAGCCACGTTCCAATGCGTGATGACTCAAGCTTTTCAAGACTATTTTTGGATATTTATGGAGATCTTTTTAGATGACTTTTGTACATTCAATACCAAACAAGATCATCTTTATTGTTTAGGCAAATGTTTGGCTCAGTGTGTCAAATTTGGGATATCGTTGAATTCGAAGAAGTACCAATTTGGTATTCCGTCCGGAAAATTATTGGGCCATATTGTTTCCAGTCGTGGTATTGCTACGGATCCTGACAAAGTGTAGCATATCATGAACTTGCCCAGATCGGAGACAGTCTCCAGTGTTCGAGGGTTCATTGGTCATGTCAGTTATTATCGACGATTTATAAGTTCGTTTGCGATTATTTATCAACCTTTAACGAACTTACTGAAGAAACCTCCGTCCGATGGTACTAGTCCCCTCTGGACCAAGGAGTGTACCGTAGCCTTCGAGGTCTTAAAGTCAAAATTGATCTCTGCACCAATATTGATGGCTCCTTGTTGGACAAAGCCATTTCATGTGTATGTTGATGCATCCAATGCTGCTATTGGCTTGGTGTTAAGCCAGAAGGATGATAAGGGATTAGATCATCCCATATATTATGCTAGTCGATAATTGGTGGCTGCCAAACGCAACTATACTACTACTGAACGAGAGGCGTTGGGTATGATATACTCGATTCAAAAATTTTGGCACTATTTGCTTGGATATCCATTTGTATTTTATGTGGATCATGATGCTCTCAAATATCTGATTAATAAGCCTCAATTGAGTGGGTGCATTGTTCGCTGGGTCTTACTCTTTTAGGAGTTCAATTTTATGGTGGTTGTCAGACTTGGGAAGCAACATACGAACGCGGATCATTTATCCCGGTTGTCTAATATTCTCAGCAACGAGCTTGTTTCCGATGATCTTCTCGATGCGCATTATTTGTGGTGGATGTGATATCCCCCAAGTATAGCAAAATTATTCAGTTTCTGACCTTCCATACTTTTCCGCCGACTTTCACGGACAAGCTTAAGAAGTGCCTTATTCTGAAGAGTGCCCTATACATGATGATTCATGATGCTTTGTATAAACAAGGCCGAGATGGTCTTTTACGGCGTTGTATCTTTCCCAATGAAGTACAGTCGATACTTACCGGTTGTCATTTGGATAGTTGTGGTGGTCATTTCGCGGGAGACAGCACTGCTCGCAAGGCTTTAATGGCCGGATATTGGTGGCCCACAATGTTTTTTGATGCCCACTAATTCGTTTGCCGTTGTGATCCTTGTCAACGAATTGGTCGACCTACGGGTACTTCCGCCATGCCGTTAGTCCCAATCTTAGCCTAGGTCCCGTTTGAAAAATGGAGTATTGATTTTGTTGGTCCCATTACACCTGCGTCAAAACTTGGTCAAAAGTGGTATATCTTAGTCGCCACAGATTATGTCACCAAATGGGTAGAGGCGATTGCTACCCACATCGATAATGCCAGTACGGTGGCAACTTTTTCTGTATGAGAATATTATCACTCGCTTTGGGTGTCCCAAAGAATTGGTCAGCGATCGAGGCACCCATTTCATCAATGCTACCATCGCCGCCTTGACGACCACATATGAGATCAAGCATCGTAAGACCACTCCCTATCATCCTCTCACCAATGGGCAAACAGGAAAGACCAATGGCATTTTGTGCAAAGTCTTGACTAAGACAATTTCAGGGGCCGGTACTGATTGGGAGACCAAACTCTTTGGAGCTTTGTGGGCTTATCGTACCGCCTATAAAGCAACTACCCACTCTACTCCGTTCCAATTAGTTTACGGTCAAGAGGCAACTTTACCTATCGAATTGGAGGTTCCCAGTTTACGTATTGTCTTAGACGAACGCCTCAGTGACATCGAGTCATTACACTCTCGGTTGATGAAATTGGAGGAATTGGATGAAATACGGGCTGTCGCTCTATTCCACATGGAAGCCACTCAAAAATGGAGGAAGAGTTACTATGATAGTAAACTGTGGCCAAAGTATTTTATGTCCAATGATTTGATATTGCTGTATGACAGCCGATTCAATTATTTTCTGGGAAAATTTCAAGTTCGCTGGCATGGACCATATCGCGTAATTGAAGGATTTTTCAATGGGTCTGTTCAATTGGAGGATTTCACGGGCCATCGTTTCAGTACCCGCATTAATGGGAATCATTTGCGGTTATATAATACCTAAAACTCGGGACAGGTTTTATTTCATTTGAGGGGAGGAGACTTCGAATGGACTCAGGAGGGACCTAATTATGGTATAAGGCGTAGAGGCGGCTGCAAGGATATTTAGTAATCACTATTGTGTCAGATGCGAAGGAAGTGAGAAATGGACAGTATGGATATCATGTTGTCGTTCTCATCACTAGGTAATAGAATAGGAGTGGGGCTCCTATTAAGGATTATTCTGTGGTGTTATATTCTGTTGTTGCTTATTTATGTTTTATTTTAGTGTTTCGGGCATACTGGAGAGTCGCATTGACAGTTAGGACCTGTAAGCGTTTGAGTCATGGCGATTGAAAGTACCAAGAGAGCTGTAGACAGAGATGAAAGTGGCCGAAATGTGAGAGCTAAACGCACAACAAAACCACCGTCTATGATAATCGTTACCAATATGGAGTCGATGAAGTTAGAAATCTGTTGGACGTAGAGAAAAATAAGGGATTTTTGGACTACGAAGCTGTTCCAGTTTTTGCACCATTCAGAGTGTTTACCATCAATCAATGTGTCATTAGTGGAGGAATACATTAAGAATTATGACCCCGAGGATGGATCGAGTGTCGTTCAAGGGCAAATTATTGGGATTGATGAAACAATCATGGAAAAGGTGTTGTTTCTTCCCATTGGAGAGATGGCAGTAGGGACTGATGAGTCAAGCGATTTCAGCCCAGGTAGATATTTCAAGGGAAGAATGTCATCTTTTGAAAGGAGCCAAGGATGGCGGACTCAGGAGGCCATTACACCAAAATATGTGGAATGGTTGCGGTTCGTGCTGAGGCGGTTAGGATTGTATCGACACCCCACTTATGTATCAAAACGATTATTGTATGTAGTAGTAGGAGCGTTTGAAGGGATGGTGTTCAACTGGGCGGCTTACGTAGCTACTCGTATTCATGCGGAGATAGGAGCCAAGTTCAAATTGAAAAAGTTCACATCCTTGCTTTGTTCAAATTATGTGTATGCTGTCATCGTGCACACATTGCGTCAACCACCGTTAAAAGAGAAAAACCCTATACCAGTGTCAGCACCTTTGGAGAGAGAACAAAATTTGTTGGCACAGAATCACAATACAGCAGATATAATACACGAAATTGGAGAATCAAGTCGTACATTGATTCAAGGGGCAGTTCCGGTTATCGAAGCGAGACGGGTTCCAAGTGGTGTTGTGGTGGAAGAGGAGAATCAAGTTCCATTATTGATAGATATCAACCAGTTGGCGTTTCCAGAAGGTCGATTATCTGAAAGAATATTTCTTAAAAATACCGTATTGAAGCACATTTTGCAAATACATTGTATGGTACGAGCATTGGATGTAGAAGACAGAAGTAAACGGGATTGGGAGGACAATAAAAAAAAGATATCGGATCAAAAACAAAAAATTAGGGAGCAAGAACTAAGGATTCAAGAAATTGAAGAAGCCAAATTGGTCCTGGAGCGGAAATTGGTTCTCCAATATGAGGCTTGGACAAAGGAAAAAGAACAAATTTCATGGATTGTGGAAGGACAACGGGACGAATTGATTCAGAATAGGAAGTCATGAGATTTGGAATGGGAGAATTTCAAATGCCAGTTGCAAGTGGAAGTGGACAAGACAGAGTTATTGGAGACAGAGAAAGCGTTATTGTGTGACCAATTGAGATGTGAAACGGGGAAAATGAGGTCTAAAATTAAAATTTTACAAAATGAGGTGTCAAAACTGACGGAAGAGTTAACTGTGAGGAGCCAATCTCAAGTGTCGATTGAAGATGTCCCAGAAGGGATGAGTCCACAGCAACATCAGTTGGAACTTCGCGATGTCCAGATCTTGAAACTGGAAGCTCAGGTCTGAGAATTGGAAGAATACAATGAAGATCTTTCAGCCTAGTTGAAAAAGGAGTCACTTGAAATATTGGAAGAGGATGAAGATGTACCACTAGAGCCAGAATTGGTGGAACCAATAACGGATAATGAAGTAATTGATCAATTCGGTGTATCAGATAAATAGAAATTTTGGAGAAGTTTTTTTTTAGTTATGTATCGGTTCTATGTTTGCGAGGACATTGCACAGATGGGAGTAGGGCTATGTAGAATAAGTAGTTATTTTCTGAATTGTAGATACTTAGTTTATAGTATAAATAGGGATAAATGATTGTTGAAAAGGTAGTTCAGTAGGTAAAATGGATGAATAGTTAAGAAAAGCAGTTTTCATTAGAGTTGTAGCAGTTGGTATCTCGTGGTAGCATAAGGAGGATGGGAGAGAGGAAGTAGGGGCCAGACTGTGATAGTGTGAGCCGGGGTAAGCTTGGTGCTATATCTTTTCTTTTGTTTGTTATTTTCTTTGAATAAGAAGATTAAGAGTTTCTGAATATTGTGAAAGTGAATTATAGAATGGAAGTATGATTGTTATTAAATGAAAAGAAGAAAGATTGAATGCTGAAATTTGATTGTAGTTCAGCAAAGAGAATGAGTCTGTGTTTGTGTGAAACACTGTAATGTGAAGGCAGTTGATGGTGAAGAACTCCAGAGTTTGGATTATAGTATGATTATGTCCTATCATTTAGGATAGTGCGGGATTACTTGTTGTTGTTATCAGTGATGGTGGAGTATTATTAGGAAGTGGAAAGCATTGTAGTGTTTCGTGGGTGTTTTAAGTAGTGCGGAATACAGTTAATTGTGTGACCCTAACGTGTAAGCTCATGCGGTATTCTTTCCCTGTGTTCGAATCTCCCTATACAAGTTTACTGTGATTAGATTAGTTAGAGTAAGTAAAACGACAATCACAGTAAAATCAAGATGAAAACCTTCTTTATAAAAATCAAGATGAAAACCTTCTTTATAAAAAAAATAAGATCTAGGCTAGATAACATTCTACTTTCAATTCTTGTTTGTAGCTTCTTTGTAGTTGTGATGTTGAAGAGGTGGAGAATCAACAACTAACAGATTTGATTGAAAAGCCTTCGTTTGCTCACTTGTCAGATAAGACATTACAATTGCCACATCCTTCAAGACAACATAATCGAGATAAAGATCTTCAAAAATAAAAAAATTCTTCTTCAAATAGATGGCGAAATACATTGCATTTGATATCATGATCTTAGAAGGAACTTCCAATATTGGTGATTTTACTAAAGATAGGAAAAATTCTTAATATTATTCTAAATATTTTATTTGAAAGAAGTTATGAAGGCTGCATCAATGATCAAATAATTGAGTGGTCTTCTCGCCCTCGTATGAGACACTATCGATGGTTGAGAGGCCCTATCAATCATCTTCAAAGAGAACAAAGATCAGAGTCTGTTGCAAATATAATTTTTCTCATATTAGATTTCCTCAACATATGATGATTATTCCTTGTGGAATTCGTCTTTAGAAGGGGAAGTAATATCACGGACATACACATATAAGCCTATAATTACATATATAAATAAATAGAAATAAATAAGAGTAAATAAAAATAAGTTAATTTAATATTATTTATTATGGAAGCTTCTTAGAAGCTTTATAGATGCTGCTTTGACTTTATAGATATCTTTAATTGAATTTTTGGATTAGAAACGTGGTTAATAAGTTGGCCATGTACCACTTATATTGTTAGCTTGAAGACCAAGCTAATTTTGTGGCTCAAATATAGAAAAACTTGCCTTATAAGTCAAGGCATGTGTCCTACAGAGTGAATACATATTAGAGGTCCTATAGAACATTGCCATATAGTCCCTACTTAGATAGTATATATAGAAACAAGAAAGATGACTTCTTCACCTTTATCAATTCCTTTCTTGCTTCTAATCTAGTTTCAAGAATCTCAAGTTTTCTTATCTTTTAGCAATAAGTCTTTTTAGTTTCTTTAAATATACATATTTTCTTAATTCTATTTTTTCACTCTTTTTTTGACATGGATTCCATTCGCTTATGTATCATCTTTTACTTCATGTCCTTGAAATTGAATTGCTTCAAAAATTTCATGTTTATAGATTTTTAAATCTAAATTACTCTTGCCAATTTTGTTTCAATTCAATTGGTAGATTTTGCAAGATTTTAAAAACCCTCACTAATTCTAAATTTCAAATATTGAAGACCTTAATCCAATATAATTCTTACTTCCTTTAATCTAATTGTTGTTATATTATGTGTTTTTTTGCTTGAATATACATTGAGTATCTAATTATAAAAAAAATAAAAAAATCAACTATAAGTCTATTAAATTTAATAAAATCTTAAAAAATAATTATATTATTTTTAAAAATCTTAATCAAATTTTAATCCATTTAAAAATTATATTTAAAAGAAGTTACAAAAAAATACAAAGAAGTCATAAATTAATCTCAAAAAAAATATCAAAGAAGTCTTAAAGAAGTATAAAAATAAAACTTTAAAAAAATATTAGAAATATAATGTTATAAAGAATTAATAAAGAATTCTAAATAAATATTAAAAATAGAATTTTTAAATAAATCCTATATCAAATCTTAATTAAAATCCTAATTGAATTTATTTAATCTTAATCAAAAAGCAAGACTAATTGCAAGAAAATTTAGACAAATTCAAGATTATGGATTATTTGACATTTGTATCTTAGTTATTACATGGAATACTATCAGGTCAATCTTTGTATTTACAATATAAAAGAATTAGAGTTAAATAGAATATTAAATAAAAAAATATATATACAAATTTTTCTTAACTTCCAAATCATAATATAAGAAAAAAAAGAGTCTACAAATTGATATGTGGTTTATATGGATTAAAACAAGTGCACATGCATGGTTCTTTCAAATCGATTTTCATCAAATGAATGAAGGTTTGATAAAAAAATATAGAAAATTATAAACTATACTATTTTATTTGTGATGGCCTATATGTAATATTAAAGTAAAAATAAAATAAGTTACTTTATAGAGGATATCAACTTAGATAAGTTACTAGTGATCAAAGGTTTGACTCTTGATATATGGTAAGGGCATCCAATGGACATAGGACAAAATCATGGACGAAGAGTCAAAGTCAAAAGAATAAAATATTAACAAGGAAATATCCAAAGACTAAGTATGAGCCATTAGTGTATGTCATAGGATATCCTTGAGGCTCGTGAGATGTCAAAAATATCCTACGGCCACATGTATAAAAGTCAAAGAGTGAAAGTTCTTTTTTAAGACAACAACTACTATCTATAAGTAATGGATACTGGAAGTGAGAGATATCTTATTCCACACTCTCTTTGTATGCAATCTTGTTGATATTAAGTGTTGTGTCTTTAAAGTACTTGTTCTTTAGTAGATTATGGACCCACTCACCTTTATTTGTGAGTTTTGAAGTACTTTGAAGTCTTTCTTATTATGAAGAATAGATCTTATGGTTGTTGCTGAAGTTTGAGTTTGCTCTCTTCTAACCCTTCTTATGCATCTAATTGTTGATATAGTTTTTGCTCTTACTTGTTGTTAAATGCATTGATAGTCTTGGTTGTTGTTAGACTCAATATAATGATGTTTTAGAACTTTAGTATTGTATTTCTTTGCTGATTTTCATCATTGGTACTCTAACTTTGTGCTTTCATATACTTAACTTCATAAAAAATTCTTCTATTGTTATAAAATATATTTTGTGTGGTTAAAGAAGTAATTGAAGAGGGGTGATTGAAGAGTGGCAAAGCTTATCCAAGAAGTTTAGATAGAGTATAAGACTTGTGAGAAGTCTTATATGTGAAGTTAAGAGTGATACAAGAGTGAAATCACTTGTATAATTATATAAAGGGCATTTTGGATTTCTAAGGCAATAATATCTTCTTGTTGATTTTGAGAGTTCTATCTTCTCTTTTGTTGATTTTTTTCACACATCCCTTCTTTAGACATGGCTTTAAGTGAAGGTGAGAGCTTGAGAGTGCTTGAAAATTTTAGAGGTGACAACTTTTACCATTGGAAGAAGAAAATGGAGCTTTTATTGGCTTCATTGGACCTTTGAAATATTGTTGATGAAAGTGAAGACCCTCTATGTAACAATGCTGATATCAAGGTGAAGAAAGAGTATAAATATTATGAAAAGAAGGCTTTTGGGATGATTGCAACAAACCTTGATGATGCCAACTTTTCACATGTTATAGCTTGCAATAGACCATTAGAAGCATGGAAGAATCTTTGCAACATCTATGAGAGTAGAAACCTTGTCAACATCCTTTAGATAATGGAGGTGAATATATGTCAAAGTATTTTGATGAATTCATCAAGATTCAAGGTATTGCAAGAGAAATTTCTACTTCTTATACTCCACAACAAAATAAAGATGCTAAAAGAGTAAATCGGACCATTGTGGAGATGGCAAGGAGTATGCTTCATATATAAAATCTTGGGCATGAGTATTGGATGGAAGCTGTAATAAATGCGGTGTACACAAAGAATAGGTGCCCTACAAATACACTTATATCAATGATTCTACAAGAAGCTTAAAGTGAGAAGAAACCTTATATTTTACACATGAGGATTTTTGAATGCATTGCTTATACAAAGATATCAGATATATTAGGTGCAAATTTGATGCAAAAGGTACAAAATATATATTTGTTGGATATTATGAAGGTACCAAAGCATATAGGCTAATGTGTTTAGAAACCAAGAAGATCATCAAAAATCGTAATGTAGAGTTTTTGGAGCATGAGAGTGCTTTTGAGTACTTGAAAAAGTATCCAAGTGAGAATAAAGGTATATTTGTGGACAAATCTTCAAGTTCAACATAGAAAAAAAAAAAAAAAAAAAAAAAAAAAAAAAAATGATGATGATGACAATGTACATGGAAGAAATAGAAGTCAAGATCAAGTGGCAAAGAAGGTAAATCATAGTGTGCATTCAATTGCAAGAACCAACAATGAAGACAATGAAGATATTGAAAGTGATGATGATAATGAGGAATATCAATCTTTAAATGAAGAAAGACAAGCATTAAGGAAGAAGAAGTTTAGAAGAGAGGATGGAATGCAAGAAGAAAGGTCTTCTTAAAACGAAAAGAAATATCCTTTGAGAGAAAAAAAACCATAAAGTGAATAATAAAAGGACCACATCTTTCTTCAACTAAATAAAGAACATGCCAATATTGCACTTCTTATTGATCCATTGAGTTTATATAATATAATGAAGTCTACAAATGCATTGAAGTAGAAGAATGCTATGGAAGAAGAATACAAATCACTTATGGACAATGAAACATGGGAATTGATTCAACTTCCACCAAATTGATCTTCAATTGGTTGTAAATAGGTATTTAGAATCAAAAAGAATACAATGGACAATATTGTGAGATACAAGTTTAAATCGGTTGCTAAAGGCTACTCAAAAGTTGGTATAGATTTCAATGAGACATTTGCTCTTGTGGTCAAATTTACCACCATTAGAACCATTGTGGTAATTGAGGTAGCATTGGACTTGGAGATGCTTCAAATAGCTATAAAGAAAGCTTTTTTGAATGAAAGTTTGAGAGAAGACATCTACATGGATCAACCTCAGGGATTTATTGAAGAAAACAAACAACACCTTGTTTGTAAGTTGAAGAAATCCTTGTATGGACTAAAGTAATCACCAAGGGCATGGTACCAATGCATTGATACATTCTCTATAAGTGAAGGATTTATAAAGAGTGAGGATAATCATTCCTTATATGTAATGCAATCAAATAGGTTCATATTAATTGTCATCTTTTATATTGATGATTTAATCATCTTAATCAATACATTGAAGATAATGGATTGATTGAAGATAAAGTTAAAAAAAGAATATGAAATGAATGATTTGGAAGAGCTTCATTATTATTTAGGAATAGAGTTTATAATAGATCATGCTCAGAAGATTATTACAATGAGCTTAAGCAAGTACATTGAAGAGGTATTGAAACAATTCAAGATGGAGGAGTGTAAGCCTATTGGAACATCATTGGAGACAAGCTTGAAGTTGATGAAGCTCATGGATGAAGAGTTTGCTAAAGTTGAAGGTCAAATGCAAGGCGTTCCACACAAGATAGCAGTGAGCTTACTTATGTATGCAATGGTTAGCACAAAGGTGGATCTTGCATATGCGGTGAGTGTTGTGAGATAATACATGTCAATGGCTGGACCAATCCATTGAAAAACCATCAAAAAGATCATGAGGTACTTAAAAAATACTTTAAATTTTAAATTATGCATTAGAGGTGATCACATTAGTTTGCATAATTATTGTGATGTGGATTGAATAGAAGATGCAAATAATAGAATGTTAACAATGGGATATGTATTTTTTGTTAGAGTAGAAGTAATTTCATGGAATTGCAAGAGAAAACCAACAATTGCAAGGTCAACAATGGAGGCGGAGTACATGGTAACAAGCCATGGTGTAATGGAGGCAATATGGTTGAGACAACTTTTAGAGGACATTAGAGATGTGCAAATAGAAGTAACTTCAATAGAGTGTGACAATCAAGGATGTCTTGCATTTACAAAGAATCCAAAGCATCATTCAAGGACCAAGCATATTGACATTCAATATTACTTTATAAGAGAGAAGATTGAAATGGGAGTGATTGATATGAAGTAATGTGCAACGGAAGAAATACTTGCTGATTTGTTGACAAAGGCATTAGTAAAAGATAGACACCACACATTGATAAAGGCATTAATAAAAGATATACACTACACGTTGACAAAGGCATTAGGATTAAAA
This sequence comes from Physcomitrium patens, assembly GCF_059467195.1. Lineage (NCBI taxonomy): Eukaryota > Viridiplantae > Streptophyta > Bryopsida > Funariales > Funariaceae > Physcomitrium > Physcomitrium patens. Next base: position 754,935 of record NC_143423.1, read on the forward strand.
GCCATTTGATCAATAGCAAAGTTGGAGTGTTAAAATAAAAATAAAATAAGTTACTTTATAGAGGATATTAACTTAGGTAAGTTGCTAGTGGTCAAAGGTTTGATTCTTGGTATATAATAAGGGCATCCAATGGATATAAGATGAAATCATGGACCAAGAGTCAAAGTTAAAAGAATAAAATATTAATAAGGAAATATCCAAAGACTAAGTATGAGCCATTAGTATGTATTATAGGATACCTTTGAGGCTTTTGAGATGCCAAAAGGATCTTATAGTCACATGTGTAAAAGCCAAAGAGTGAAAGTTGTTTTTTAAGACAGCAACCACTATCTATAAGTAATGGATACTGAAAGTGAGAGATATCTTATTCCACACTCTCTTTGTATGCAACCTTGCTGATGCTAAGTGTCATGTCTTCAAAGTACTTATTCTTAAATATGTAATTGTATTACTTTATATGGATGATTTTATTATTATAAGAAATTATACTAAATAAATATAGAAGATAATACTTCAAATTTTACAAACTTTTGAGGTAATTAAACTTGAAGAAGCCATTATAAATTTCATAGCAAAAAAAAAAAAAAAAAAAAAAAAAAATGCTTTAAAATGTGGCTTCATTAAAAATGATATATCAATAAATTATTCTTAATCAAAAAATAAGACTAATTGAAATCAAATTCTAATTGAAATCTTGATTGAAACCTTAATGAATTTTAATAAAATTTTAGGTAAAACCTTAATAAAATCTTGATGAAATTAAATTTTAAAAAAATTCTAATCAAATCTTAATCAAATCTTAATCAAATTTTTCTTAAATTTGAATTAACTTCTAATAAAATTTTAATCAAATTTAGAAAAAATCCTAGATCATAATTCAATCTTAAATAAATCCTAATCAATTTATAATCAAATTTTAAATCTTAAATAAAAATCTTAACAATCCTATAGTAGATTAAAAATTCAATAATTAATGATTAAACTATTGATTTTGATTCAAACTTTGTTCACCTTAAAATAACTAAATTAGCAAAAAGTGTCTAAAATTTGGAATATTGACTAATTTGGAAACAAAAAGTTCAATAATAATTAGTAAGAACTAGATTAATCAAATGAGTATAAAAATAATACTAGAGAAATGAGCTAAAGTTCCAAGAGGTGTATTGTCGAGACTGAGGATTCTCTCAGTCTCAGCTCCTATATATTACCAGTTAGGAAGCTTTTCAAGTAGCTTCCATGAACTAGAAAGCTTCTCAAGCAACTTGTACAAGTTACGAAGCTTCTGAAGTAGCTTCCACAAACTAAGAAGCTTCTCAAGTAGCTTCTACAAGTTAAGAAGCTTTTCAAGCAACTTTCACAATCTATGAAGCTTCTTAAGAAACTTCCACAAATTACAAGGCTTTTTGAAAATCTTCTAGAATCTTCTACCACTTCTTAATGTATATCCTTGACATCACCTCTCCCTTTAGATTTGAGGTCTTCAAGAAGCACTCCTATTACAAATCAGTACCAATATAAGAAGTTGAAAATTCATCGCATAATTTCTATAATATACTCCAATTGTTGTTTGTACGGCAAGTAGTTCATTGATCCTTGTAACCAATGATAGTGTCCTATGCCTTTGATTTTTGACCAAGCATGGACTTCTATTGTTGTGATGTAACACAATTAATAGGTGAAAGAGTGTGGAGATTATTGTAATTTAAGAGATCTTAGTTTAAAGTATTAGAAAAAATTATCTTAGAAATATAGTTAATAGTCAAAGGGAGAGAAAAATTAAAAGGTACCATTACTGCTTTTTAGAAAGGTGACTTCTACTTACTTTGTAGCACCATAAGTAAGGCAAAACAAAGTAGATTGGAAAAATAAATGATATGAACATCTTAAGAAGGAAGTTAAGAGTAAATTTTAAAAAAAATTACCTAGAAAAACTAGATATTGATACCCAGAGAGGGCCATTTATGAAGTAAGGTTGAAATCAGATACTGAGGCACAAAACCGAGTTTTGACAATGATTCTGGAGTTCTTTTGGAGTTTGAAGAATGAGATTCAATAGCAAACTAAATAAGCTTTCTATAAACGTTGATTTTGGATGATTTGGAGTTATTATGACTTTGTAATAGCTTTGCAAAGTCAAGGTTTGTTTTAGATGACTTAGGTTTTATAAAATAAAATAGGGTTTATGTTTTGGATGATTTCATGAATTCTATAGTAGATCTATAGGTAAAAATTTGTAGGTTTATGGTTATAGTTGTTTTTGATATGTATTATAAATTTGAGCTCAATCTAATGGTTGAATTGAGGAATATTGAGGTTTAAGTAGGTCAAGGTCTCAAAAAGTAGAATTTTAGGTCTAGTGAGTGTTTTTAAGATTTTTTGTTATCTACAAGTTGGATTCAAGTAAAACTTATGTGAGAGGATATAAGACTTGTTTTTCTATATATATAAAAATTTGGAGATCAATCGAATTGTGTAAATGAGAGATAATGGCTCTGAAAGATTGGCAACAAGATTGGAGAAGGAGGCTAGCCAATATCCAAGCACATTTTTGAAATTATCGTCAATTTGGTAATTCCGATCATTTTTAATAATTTTTTACTTATTTTTAACTTATTTCTTAAGAAGTGTACAAAATTTGAGTTAAGATTAATAATTTATTCATTAATTATTGAGGATTAAATCTATTATAGGAATTACTAAGGTTTGATTTAGGATTTGGAATTTGGATTAGGATTTAGTTTATGGTTTGGTTCAGGATTTAGGATTTGATTTAGGATTTGGTTTAGGTTTTAGGATTTGGATTAAAGTTTGATTTAAGATTTAAGATTTGGATTAAGGTTTGGTTAGGGTTTGATTTAGGATTAAGGATTTCGTTAGGATTTGGTTTAGGATTTGGTTTAGGTTTGGTTAGGGTGTAAGGTTTAAATTAAGATTTAGGATTTTATTTGGATTTAAGATTTAATTAGTTTTGGCTAAAGTTTGAATGAAATTCAATTAGATTTTAACTAGAATTAAATTAAGATTGAATTGTGATGTATTTGAATAATATTTGTAATCATTCTTTGAGGTTTTTGAATTTGATTAAGCTTGCTTAGCATTATTATGGTCTAATTAAAATATTATTAGTATTCTATTAGAATTAGGATTTTTTATTATAATTTCCATTCTTCCTTCCACATCCAAGTACCCAAAGCATTCTCAAGTAAGACTTCAAGTATTACAATACTGTGTCTTCATTATAAAAATGCCTTGCAAAAACTCTTTTGGGAAGATTATTGTAGGCAAGTTCTACCTCAAGCACAATCACTAGCAACTTATTACTAGATATCTTTTTTCATCTCTATGGTACAAGTGGTTCTTCATCTCGAAGTCATCTTCATGAAATACTTGGTTGAGAAGATATAATTGGTATGGTATCTATCTCTTGGCTATTCATATCACACCAAAAAAATACAAGTACTAAATATGGAAGAATGGACTCAAGTTACAGATTTATAGTCTTTAACTATGTCTTATAGATGTTCCTTCTTTCATTTCTTTGTAAGTCCAAGGATTAAGAAACTTCAAAGAAAAGAAACTTTACTAAAAAAACTTTCATCAAAAGGACTTAGGTTTCTGAGGATATCATTGATGATACTCTTGTATCTTTGTAACGCATTGATAAGATTTTTTGCTAGTTTCCATGTGCCCTCATTGATATCATAGCCGCTCCAATGTACTAGATACTCAAATTTTTCTCACTTATGCCGTGAATTTAGTACCTTTTCTATCTCATATTTCTCATGGTTCTCAATTTCAATACTACGTGGTAGTCATTGCACTCTTCCAAGAAAAGATGACTCTCAATAAGGCTCCAATAAAAAAACATGCAAGATTGGATGTACTTTCATAGCAGCTCGTAATTCCAAATAGTACGCCACTAAATTAATTTGCTTCTAGATGACAAATGGTTCCAATCTCCAGTAGTCCAATATATCACATGACCACTTGATTTTAATATTCCGTCGAAGCAGCCATATTTTATTTTCAATTTTGAAACTAGATGCCTGATTTCATTTATCTACGAATACTTTGTAAGCTTCTTAAGTGGTTTGCAATTGATGTTTCAATGTAGTTTGAAGCTCTGATAGTTGTTTCACAAATCCTTCAGTTGTCAGATTGTTATTAGTTGATGGACTCAACAAATCAAGCTTTGGATGATACCCATAGTTAGAAAAGAATGGTGTTTGTTGAGTTGATGAATGAAGGGTGTTGTTATATACAATCTCGACTAATGATAGGTATGCAGTCCAATTATCTTGTTGATAGTTGATGTTGCATCACAAATACTATTCCAAAGTTTGATTCACTTGTTTCGTTTGGCCGTCAATTTGAAGATAAAAAGCCAAAGAAAGTTTGATATCCACCTTCAATATCTCAAAAAAGGATCTCCAAAACTTTGATACAAATTAGGTTTCTTGATCCGACATGACATCCTCTGATAAATCATGATATTGATACATACTATCAAAGAAGAGCCTTACTGTATCTTTGCTTGATGATGTTTTCTTGCAAGGGACAAAGTGTGCCATCTTTGTAAGCTGATCTACTATAACAAAGATGTTGTCAAATGAATTTGATGGCCGCAGGTCCGTAACGAAGTCCATGGAAACTGAAGACCATGGCTGACATGAAATAGGCAATGGCTGAAGAAGACCATAAGGACTATGTCAAGGATTTTTGGATCTTGGACAAATGCCATAGGAGAGGACAAAATCCTTGATGTCCTTTGACATTTGGAATCGCTAAAAATCTCAAGAAATAAGTTCTAAGGTCTTATTAAATCCAAAATGCCATGTAGCTAGAAAGTCATGTCGAGATAAGAGAACTCGGAGTTGTATTGGTCCTTTTGGAATATACAACTACTCTTCAAAGTATAAAAGATCTCCTTCCATCTTGAATTTATCGTTATTAACACATTACATGATATTGAAGGCTATAGAATCTCCAATAGTTGCGGTACATACCTAATTGAGGAAATTAGCATTAATTGGTACTATAGCAAAACAAAGCTTGAATTATTCTATCATCGACAATATTACATATTGTTAATTAAATCCTGCTTCTCTAGCCTTTAGCATTAGATACGAACTCCTTGATAATGCATTGGATAGTCCTTGCTGCTTCTCAAGCCGATAAGTAATAACAAAGTCAAACCTGGATAGCAACATATTCTATTGAGCTTGATAACAATTCAAAATCCGAACCAATATGAAGTATTTTAAATTCTTATGATTTGTATATTCGGACATCAAATGCACAGCTCCTTCAAGAAAGTGATACCACTCTTAGTAAAAATCCACTATTGCAAGAAGTTTTTTATCATGGATTTCATAGTTGATCTTGGCAACAAAAAACTAATAAGAATAGAATGCAATTGGATGAAGCTTCTTGTTTGTGCCTATTTACAAAAGTATAGCTCCTATTGCAAAATTTGAAGCATTAGTCTCCAAATAGAAGGTCTTTACAAAGTTTGGATGTACTTAGATTGGAGCCATATTAAATACCGTCTTAAGATCTTGAAATGCTTATTTCCCAAGAGATCTCCATTTGAGCTTGTCTTTATATATGAACCAAGTGAGTGGAGTAGCAACTTGAGAATAATTCTTGATGAAGATTTGATAGAACTTAGCAAAGTCAAAAAAATATTGTATATTTTTAATTATCTTTAGAATATTCCACGATACAATTGCTTCCACCTTCTTAGGATCCATCTTCATACCTTTTGTAATTGCAATGAATCTCAAAATTCCATCTTATTTTGATTAAATAAATACTTCTTCAATTTGGCATAAAGACCTCGCTTGCGGAGTTTTTTCAAAGACCAAATGAACGTGTTTCTCATGCTTTTCTATGTTCTTGGAAAATATCAAAATATCATCTAGATAGATGACAATAAAATTGTCAAGGTGCTCCCAAAAGATGTCATTCATCATGTATTGAAAGACTATCAAAGCATTGGTAAGACCAAAAGGCATGACATTATATTCAAATTGGCCATACCTTGTATGAAAAGGTGTCTTTCATTCATCTCCTTCTTTAATTTGCATGAGGTTGTAAGCTCTCCTTAGATCAATCTTTGTAAAAATCTTTGAATGCTCAAATTACTCTAGAAGACTTGATATTAAAGGTAATGGATAACAATTCTTCTTTGTCACTTTATTGAGAGTTCAATAATCTACGCACATCCACAGCAAGCCATCTTTTTTCATTACAAATTAGATTGATGTACCAACTAGCAACTTTGAATGATAAATGAAGTTCTTAGCTAGATTTTTGTCAATGTATTTTTGCAACTCCGCTAATTCCATCTATGACAAATTGTAGATTTGGCCAAAAAGTGGTTGTGCTCCTTCCTACAAATCAATGGTACAATCATAAGGTCGATGCTCTGATAGTATGTTGGCATTCTTCTTTTGAAATACGTCTTCAAAATCCTTGTATAACTCCGATATACTTGATTTCAAAATCTTCTCTCTCTTAGTTGGAATCGCATAAATTACAAACAATGTATCTTCCTTGGATGATGTTACAAATATTCTTACTTCAATAAATAAGGGTTTTTTGATTCAAAATCTTTTAATAGACTTATTCTTGAAATATTCTATAAAAAATGTTATCTTTTGTAATCTCCAATCTATCAATGGATTATGCATTTTTAACCAAGAAAAATCAAGAAAAATCAAGAATAACTTAGTTTGATGGAGTTTTAATAATATTGAAAATAATATAACTACTATGGTCTTTAAACATCACATCTATAGATTCTGATTCATAGATGACACTACTAGACAATAAAAGTCATCTATCTATTACTTCTACGTGAATGGATTTAGATTTTTGTACTAGAAGAATCTTATGATATTTAGTAAATTCTTTGTCTAAAAAACAAGCACAATCTTTTGAATCTAATAACGCTAAGGTTTTTAATTTTTGAAGGCCAAAAGATAGAAGAATGGTAAAGCAATAGACAAGTTGAGCAAAAAAAGAGAGACCTGATTGTTGTTGTGGTATTGAATTGTCCAGCTGCATGGTCCCTATTGTGGCTGGGCATCCTTGTTTTTGTGAACAAATGTGCCTCTGGTCCTAACAATGAGTTGATTTTACTTCTTGGGGCAATTTCGAGCTCTATGGCCTTCTTCACCACAATACAAGCATAGTCCTTTCTCCTTATGCCGTTTTTTTCTTCTAGAGTTAGGAATTTGATACGTACCATGTCAATTTGCATGTCTTCCACCTCTGAATGTGAATTCAAGCTACTTACTAACATAGTTGGAGTGTAGTGTGCTGTATGTTATCTTGAGCATTGGTCTTAGCAACATTGAAATAGTTGATTATTGTACTTCACAGCTTGGCTAATGGCTTTGTTAAGTATTTGTGGATTGAAAAGAGATAATAAAAAATCCTTCACATTGTCCTTTAAGTCCTAATAAAATTAATTCATCAATGCTTCCTCATCTCAGTTCATGTCGCATGCTAATTGTCTAAAATTTGATGCATAGATTGACACGGAGCGTGCTCTTTGTTGTAGTGACTGGATCTTTGTTGTAGCCTATTGTGGCTTATTATGTTTGCCAAATGCTTTCACAAACGTCTCCAAATTTTTTTTGGAGTTGTTCAAAATTGATGATCTTTTCTCAAACAAGAAGCAAATAGAACCAAACAAATAACCAAACTTTATTGAAAAAAAGAGTTTGAAACCATATCTGACTAAATATCCAAAATGGCCTTGATCAGTCCTATTTATACTTTTTCAATTATCTTGTAACTTTCTAGAATGTCCTTAATAGTAGATCCAAATAAGATAACCTCCGTTCTAGAAGATTTTGGGAATGGGCTCTACCATAATAATTGTCCTAAGTTTTTTTAGAAGGTTCTATGGTAGATTCCATATAAACCACTATTCTAATTTTAATTCTAAAAACTTCCCAAAAATAATACCAATTACATATCTCTATATCAAAGTAATAAAAATATCCTATCAATGCCCTATTATAGCTAATATCCCTCTACTAATGCAAAATGTCGTCATTTTGCTCCCAGTGGTAATTTCAAATGGTTTTCTAATAATGAGTGAGGTTTTTTATAGGTTCCTAAGTTGTATTCACGATAGAATAACCTTTTCAAAGAACTTTATATTGAAGTTGCAAATATCTATTGCCATAACAAAAGTAGTAATTTTTCAAAATATTTTCCACTTCTTATTTTTACTGGTCATAAATCACAAATGGTAGTGGTGGTAGTGGTTGATGTTGATCCAAAAAGTACTTTGATTCAATATAAAACTCTTTGAGCTGCAAAATATAAAAGATCAATATTATACTATAATTATTTATAGTATAGAAAAATTACTTGAAACATATAATATGTTTATAAGTCTTGGTGTATATTATAATGGTTAATAGATTAATTTAAAGAGAGTGAATATAAGTAACTTTATTTTGAATTTTATCTATTTTGATTATGGCATTTAATAAATTATAGGATCTAAATATATAATATGAAGCCTTGAGAGGAGATTAGAATATAAAGACAAAAATTTCAATGCAATATGTAATATCTGAAATTACTACAAAAATGTAGAATGATCCAATCTATTGAGGTGTTAGCTTATGGATTTAAGTTCTTATAGCAAATAGAAGATTGGCATTGGAGAACAATACTTGATCACTCTCTTAGAAGGTCTTATATTGCTGATGGTTATTTTTAGATTACTTCTATTGATTCTATGTAATAAAAAGATGATGTACTACTTTCTACAAGGTTATTTTAAGCTTTTTTAGAAAGTCCTTTATTGTTGAATTGTTAGTATAGATGGAACAATAGAGAGTTGCTGACGTAAATAGATACTAACGGATATTAAAGAAGAATGGTGAATGATCTATACTTGCTTGAATATTATTATTATAGGCAAACTCTAAGGACATCAAATATTCATCTTAGTCATTGTGATGAATTGCCACAAATGTCTATAGCATATCCTCTAGGATCCAATTTCTACACCATTTGTGCATCTGTTTGAAGATAAAAGGTCATAGACATGATAAGTTATATACCTAGTAGCTTATACAAGGCCTACCAAAAATATCTCATGAAGTATGGATCTCAATCTAAAACAATAATAAAAGATAATCTATAGTTACAAAAGATAGTATCAAAGGAGATTTATGCAAGCATTGAAGCATTAAAATCAGAACGCATTACAACAAAGTGAAGTTGCTTTGAAAGACAGTCTACAAAGATAGCAATTGTAATATAATTATGAAGTATTTGTGGCAAACTAATAATGAGATCTATAGTTACCTTCTAAATTTTATAAAATTTACAAAATTAGCTCCAAAGTTATGAGATTAATCTTCTTCTCAGTTTTACTTTCTATATCTTGCATATCTTAGAAATGGCAAAATCAGTACATACTTAGATATAAGAAAAGTACTAAGTTTTGGATGAATTTTCATAATTCTTATCTATGCATTATATAAATTTATAAGTTCCATACTTCTCATCCTATATTAAAACAAAGTTGTATGATTCACCAACTTCTCTAATTTAATAAAATAGATTTACTTGAAGGATGATATCCATGAGAGTGTCTTTGTATCAATACATTGTCTTCAAAGGGAAGTACAAGGTCAAATTGATCCTTTAAAGGCAGTACAATTGGAGTAGTAGCAGTCATAATGAGCTCCACAAGTTTTCAAGTTTGTGAAGAAGAAACACATCAGTTTTAGAATTTAGAATTCCAAAGTTCAATAAATTCTTAATCCAAAATTTTATTTATGTAATAATTACATCATTGTATCTTTATTATAATGCTTCATTGTAAACAAACATCAATGCTTTTGTATTAAAATGATTCTCAAATACAAAACTAGTAGATAGAGCCTTTGTTTTGTAATTATAATATTATAAAAATTATCTTTTATTCAATCCTTTCAAACAAATATAGATTCTATATAAACAACATGATATGTAGAAAGTATCACTTTAGTTATTTCAAGCTCTAATACATAATAACAGCATAGTAATTACACTATTAAATTTATGAAATATGGAAAAACTAGTATGGACATTGTTTTGACTCTCACTTGATATGAACACAATTAATAGCTCCAATAATTAGTAATAATCACCCTTGAGATTTTTAACATATTTTTACTAATTTTAATACTAATATAATTGATTTATAGATTCAAATTAGATTTTTAAATTAACTATGATATTATTTATATTTTTAGGTTATTAATTAGTTAGATACTTCTAATTACTAAATTGAATGATTTTTAAAAATTCTGAAATTTGTAATTTTAGAAGGTCTATAATTTTTTTTATTTGGTTTAAATTCTCTTTTAATATTAAGATTAGAATTTTAATAGAATTTCTTTTCTAAGTCCTAGAAATTATATCTTAAATTAATCTAAAATCTTAGTTTTTAAGTCCAAATCTAATTTTTAATTTGACTATGATTAAAAAATTCTTTAAGTTTAATTTCTCTTTCTTCCTATTTAATTTTTAGATTTTTTTGTAAGATTAAATTTCATGTTGTACTTTAAATGGATTAAAAATATAAAGTCTAATTATTAAATTAATGATGATTTTTAGAAGATGGAGGTGAGCTAATTTTTGTCGTAGAATTTCTTCTTTTAGTGATTTTAATTCCTATTTGGAATTGAAAATTAAAAAAAAAAAAAAAAATCACATGTATATTAATTCAAGGCTAAATTACAATTGGATCTTGGATTTCTTAATATTTTGTATTTAAGGTAATTTAAATTTAAGAATGGAAATCATGATAGCTTTAATAGCAAGAATCCTTACAAATCTTCAAGTAGACTAATTAAAATTAGAATTATAGTTGAAACTTACAACTAAATTAGTAAATTAGTTAGTTTTTATAATTTAGAACTTGGATTTGAGCATTTTGATTATATATTTACTATATAGTTGTATTACATCACAACATCCACTATTTCTTAACTTGCACATCCTCTAACATGTACTAAATGAACCATATATCATAATTGGCATCACACCATCTCTTCATTTTTAAATCGAATTCTTCATTATTATTTTCACCATTTACTTTAAAATAATTATTTTCTTCAAAAATATTGATATTTTCAGCATGATCTTCTATATTAATTTTTTTATCTTGTCTTTTGAAAATCTTCACTCACTTTTTAACAATAGGTATCTTCAACCTTGTATCATTCAATCCTTTTAATGAGTCATTATTATCACATATCTTCCAAATCAATATTTTAAAAACTTCTATAAAGTACTATATTGATTATTTAAACTGCTCTCATAAACAAGTATCCAATCACCTTATTCAATTATTTTAGGCTTCAATCAATGTTGCTTATCAAATTGAGTCTTATTTCTTAAGTTTACTTTTTATAATCTTTCTAATACTAGTTCTACATCTTCTAATCTTTGTTCAAGTTGTTGAATTCTAATAGCTAACAATTCGTCTATTCTCAACCCATCTTTCTATGATAACATACTCCAAGTTGGCACATATTTTTCAATTAGCATAATTGATTTTTAACTTGTGATAAGTTCTACCAGTATATATCTTATCATTGAACTACGCATTGTTCAATTAGTCCATAATACATAAGGTAAAAGTTAAGGTCATTCTTTCATTCTTCTATCACAAGCTTTAACCAAGGCTTTTACAATTGGTGGATGTCTACATTCACTCTTTCCATTTTCTTTTGGATTATATGTATTAATCAATGATAATTTAATCTTACATCTCTTAAAGAATTTACAAGCTTTATGTGCATCCAATTTTCTATGATCTATAGTGATCTTTCTTTTTTATAGTGACGAATAACATCCTTAAGTAAAAACTTACAAATTTCCTTTATTGACTTTGTTCTTACTGCTCTGCCTTTTATTTGGTTTGATAAATCTTTATAAGCTAAAATTAAATATTTTATTTGCAATAATTCTATTGACATAATAATCAAATCTACAATCCATTTGAAATAAAAAGCCAAAAGATATGTTGGATGTAAATCATCTCAATGTTGTATATTTGAATACATCTGATAAGTCATATAAGATTTTATAAATAAAGTTACATCTTGATATTTATTTTTCTACTGATATTATTTCTTCAATTTATAAAAAGTAGCCCAAATTCTTCTATGTTCTATCTATGGACTATCATAAAATTCTTTGAGTAATTTTTGTTGATCTTTTTTGGTATGTACTACTTGTTGTGGTATTTCAATATTTTATTTTGGTCTCTTTTATAAAAATCCTCTTTGTAATATAAATCTATATGTTTTTTTTTTGATTTTTTAAAAAATTTTAATTAATTAATTAGTATGTTTGATTAATGTGCTTAAATTATGTTCAATATCTAATAACTCTTTTTCATAATTTTTTTCATGAAATGACTTATCTTCTTTTTTCAATTGTACAACCAAATAAAATTTTGTATCTATATCATCAATATCCTCAATCATCTCATCTTCTCTATCATATATTGCTTGAAATAACATATCTACTATTAAATTGTCTTTTCCTACAACACGCCTAAATTTTGGATTTAATGATTTGATATAAGCAATCTATCTCAACATCACAATATCTGGTGTTGTATAATAATCATTCCAAGTAAAGGTAAAAAATTTGTTTCAATTACCACCATTGTTCCAATCAAATAATCTTTTTCAACTTTCATAGCTAAAACAAATCTCCATAATTTCTTTTTCACTTATGAATAAACACATAGGCAAATACTTGATATATTAGTTCCAAATTGCACTGCAAATCTCTGTCCATTCAAATCATCTTGGTATATAGCCCATTCAATGGTAATTGGATTAGTATCCTTTGTAAGAATCATTGGTCTATTGCACTTATAATCAATTTTTTTCAATACTAAAGATGATGTTAATAATTTCTTCAATCTTAACACTACTTTAATATGTTTTTATTTCCATTTAAATCAATAGCCTTTGCATAACAGTTCATACAATAGATCTACTATGTGAGTGTAGTAAAGAATCTAAACATAATAAAATATACATGCACCTAAAAACCTATGAATATTTATTAAAGATATAAAATCTTTTTTCATTCTCTCAATTGTGTTAAGCTTGGTTGGATCTAATTTTCTTCTATAAAATCTACATAAACGTCTAATAATATTGACTTTTTGTACTCCAAATGTAGATTTTGCATCTAATAATATAAGATGAAAATCCTCAAGCCAAATCAATATTTTTTTATAATCTTGTATATGTTCATCAATATACTTATAATAGCCTCTCTTATCTAAAGTTTCATCTTTGTCTTTTTTTTTTGTATCTTTTTATGAAAAAATTATCTAAAAAAAGATATAGTATTTTTAAAAATAAAATCCCTCAACACCTTCTTTATTTCGTTCATCATATGCGATTGAGTTAGTTGCACCTTTAGGAAGAGTACACATTCTAACTAGCCTAAGTAGTATTCTCATTGTCGTTATATCTCTATTCTTTTCTACAAGTTGAAATTGATCATATCCCGAATATAAATCATTCATTGAATAGATTGTCCTTCTTACAAATGCTTCAGTAAATTTATTCATTATTGGTCCAATTCCTATATTTTTGATAATTACTACATTCACTAGCTACACATCTTGAATAAATCATAGTGATCCATTTTTCTTAAGCACTATAAATCATTGATTAGAATATGGTGCAAAAATGGGCTCCAAAATCTTCATCTTTATCTTTTGTTTCAATAATTCCATAAAGCTTGGTAAATGTGCTCTTGATACTTGAATTGGCCTTTAATTCCAAGGTATATGTGATACAATGAAAATAACCATAAGCATTATAATATTTGGATCTACATACCTAATTTTGTGAGATTCAAAGGTAAATGATCTACCTCATTTTGCCAACATCTCTTTGAAATAAATAATTTCTTTTGAAAATAAAAAATCATTAGAATCAATCTTTAATTCTTCAAAAGTCTTTTCAAGGTACTTGTGCCTAATATTCTTTAGATTCTTTAAGCTCTTTTCTTTTGAAGCTTCTTCTATCTATTCTTTAGAATCTTTTGACAAAGATCTAGTAATAGATTTCACATTCTTATATATTGTCTTATATTTTGTTTTAATCATAACCTCTGGTGCTTGAAAAGATTCAATCATATTATAAACTTCTCTTAAATGAATTTGTATAATTTTATTATTGTTATCAAATCTAATAAATATAATGAATATCAAAGGATCTTCTAATTCATTTTCTTTATAAATACTAGTAATCTTTTCATTATTTTTTAATATTCCTAATGCATAAAATTCTTTTACAATAGCATACAATTTTTTTTTTTTTTTTTTTTTTTTTAATTTTCAATCTTCTTATATATAATAATTCTATTTTTTAAAATATCAATAAATCCTACATCAAAGGCATCTATATCTTGTGAGAGTACCTCTCTTTTTATACCTCTATAATCTTACTTCATAGTGGTATCCCAAAATTCCTTAAATTCTTCAATAATCTTTAATAATAGATTTTTTTTTTAATTTTTCTTAATTTTGTTTATGATTTGGAAGCATAATCAAAAATTATATTGCTCTCATTATAAATTTATATATAAGTTGAATGATCATCAAGTACCTTTACTTCCATTTGAATTGTAATAATATATAGTTATCATAAAATAAAAAGATAAATTGTTGCATCTTGAATAAAAAAAATTACTTTATTGTAATATCACTAATTTGAATTTTCACATCTAGACAAGCACCATATAACTCACTTCATGTATTATTAGCTATATGTATTGTCCATCTATACTCCATATTAATTGGCCACCTTTGCTTTATATAAAGATCCTTAGACATAAGATTTTTTTTCAAACTATAATAAATCTATTAAAGTAAATAGAAGATAAGTTAAAAAGTAAAAGATATTATCTTAGATATATTATTAATAGCCAAAAGGTAGAAAAAAGATGAAGAAAAGTTACCAAAGTGGCGGCTAAGGTTATAAGTGGCAGCTATAGTTTAATTGGATGAAAGTAAGATGAACGCTAAGCAAAATGGATGTAACCTCTACATATAAATAAAAAGTATTGGAAGTGAGAGGTATCTCATTCCATATTTTTCTTGTATCTAACCTTGTTGATTTTTAGATACTTATATCTTGCTTATTGTGTTTCTTCAATAGGATATGGACCCACACACACTTTGTTGTGCTATTAAAGTAAGTTGAAGTCATTTGCTGGTTTTTGTTCTTGTGTAGAATTGATCTTATGGAGTTTGCTGATGTTAGAGATTGTATGATCTTATCTTATGTTTGGACTTGTGGACGTTTTGATTTGGGTCTTATAGATCTTTAACATAAGTTTGAAGGTTCTTAACTCATAGGATTGAGTGATTAAGACCTTATATAAAGACCTTTATAGTATCTTTGGTATTGTGGTGAGAAAGTGAGTTTTATAAGTAGAAGAACTTGATAGTGAGATTGATTGGAGTTCACATATTTGTTAAAAACTTCAAAAGTTGATTTGAGAGTGTTTGGAGTGAAGAAACATTAATTTTTTCATAAGAGGGCATTTTGAGATTTTGCTAGTGTAAAATTATTTTAGTGATTTTAAGTACATAGGGACTCTTTTTTTTGATATTTTTTGATAAACCTCTTCTAGGACATGGCTTGAAATGAGGGTGAAGATTTGAGAGTGATTGAAAAGTTTAGAGGTGACAATTTCTACCATTGGAAGGTCAAAATGAAACTTTTGTTGGTATCTTGGACCTTTGGAATATTGTAGATGAAAGTGAAGAGCTTCCAAGCATGCATGCTAATACTAAAGAGAGGAAGGACTTTACAAAATGTGAAAAGAAGGCTTTTGACATGATTACCACCAATTTGAATGAAGCCAATTTTTCTCACATCATTTCTTGTAAAAGACGAAAGAAACATGGAAGAATCTTTACAACATATATGAGAGCAAGAATTTATCCAATATCATCTTCACAAGGAAGAAATTCTTCACTTGCAAGATGGAAGAAGGTGAAGACTTTATGGCTCATGTCAACAAGGTAAAGATCCTTACTAATCAACTTGAAATTATTGACAAACCTTTAGAAGAGAGTGATATTGTCATGACCTTGCTTATAAGCCTTCCCAAGTCCTACAACTATTTTATTTTAGCATTGGAGTCCATCAAACTAAAAGAATTTATAATGAATAATGTGATAGCAAGACTTACCTATGAAGTGACCAAGAAAAAAGAAAAAGAATCCTAATATGAAGATTTAGCTCTCTTTTCAAGACAAGGCAAGAAAAATCATCCTAACCAATGTGGCAATGTAAAAATTTGCTTCATTTGTAAAAAAATAGGTCACTTTGCTTGAAATTGCTATAAGGCTAAGAAAAGAGATAGAGAAAGTGCAAACAATGCTTGTGATGAATATGGAGGTGATGATTATGCATTCATGGCAAGTAAAGGTACTTCCATGGCTGCCATGTCCAAGTGGATCATTGAGTCTAGTGCTACCAAGCACATGACTCCATACAAGTGTTCATTTGATACTTATGAAGAGATTTGAACAGCAAATATCCTCATGGAAGACAATGGCATAGTACAAGCTATTGAAATAGGCTCCATTGTTACAGGCATTGTTGTGAAAGGCAAAACCAAGAGAATTAGATTGAAGGATGTCTTACATGTGCCAAAGATAAAAAAAATCCTCATCTTGGTGAATAAACTTATTTTATATGGTTGTAAAGTGTAATTTCATAAGAATGGATGTTTTGTAAAAATGTTAGAGGGAGATCATATTACAAAGGGCTTTAGAGATGGCAACCTCTACTTCATGAAGTGTAAGAAGGTAAATAGAATTGAAGTGGCAGCATTTGTTGAATTTCCTCAAAATCAAGATAAGTTTGGTATTTGGTATTGACACCTTGGTCATTTGAATGCCAAGAGCATGAAGGAGCTCCAATCAATGGTAAGTTGTTTAAATATTAGTCATATAAGCCACAATGCTATGACACTTACTTATGAAGGTTGTATTCAAGGCAAACAACAAAGGACCTTATTTCCAAGTGGAGTTACAACACATGCGACCAAGTTACTAGAGATTGTCTATTCTAATGTTTGTGGATCTATAAAGATGCCATCAATAGGAGGTGCAAGGTATTTTATCACATTTATTGATGAATTTTTAAGGTGTGGATTTTCATCCTCAAAGCAAAGAGTGAGCGTTTTACATGGTTTAAGGAGTTTAAGGCACTTGTGGAGAAGCAATGTGAATGTAAAATCAAGGTATTACATACGGACAATGGAGGTGAGTATATGTCAAAGAAATTCAATGGTTTCTTAAAGTTACATGATATTGTAAGATAAACCTCCACTCTTTATACTCCCCAATAAAATGGAATTGCTGAAAGAGCAAATCAGACTATTGGGGAGATGGTAAAGAGTATGCTTTATACACAACATCTTGGACATGAGTTTTGGACGGAAGCAGTGGTGAATGTAGTGTACACAAGAAATAGGTGTCTTATAAGTGTACTTACATCAATGATGCTGGAAGAAGTTTAAAGTAGAAGAAAACCTTGTATTTCTTATATAAAGATCTTTGAATGCATAGTATATGCAAAAATACCAAATTTTATGAGATCGAAATTTGATGCAAAAGGTACAAAATGTGTATTTTTTGGATATTGTGAAGATACAAAGGCTTATAGGCTCATGTATTTGGAGATCAAAAAGATCATCAAAAGTCGTGATGTTGAATTTTTGGAGCACAAGAGTGCTTGTGAGTACTTGGAGATGTGTCGAAAAGGAAGTAATGGTGTATTTATAGACATATCCTCAAATTCAGCAAAGAAAGAAGAAGACAAAGACAATGATGGTTGTAAAGGTAGAAATGAAGATGAATAAACAAAGAAGGTAGATAAAAAGGCCTCTACAATTGCTAAGACCATCAATGAAGACCATGAAGATTTTGATGATGATGGTGATGAGTAATATGAACCTTTGAATGAAAAAAGACTATCTTCAAAAAAAAAGAATATTGGAGGTGACCATGGAGTGCAACAAGTTGAATCTTCTTCAAATAAAAGGAGATATCCTTTGAAATATAGAAAACAACATGGTGAATGGTGGAAGGACCACATGTTTTCTCAAGTAAATAAAGAACATGCCAATGTTGTACTTTCTTGCTGATCCATTGAGTTTATGTGATGCAATGAAGTCCACGGATGCTATGAAGTGAGAGAATGCTACAAAAGAAGTGTATAAATCATTAATGGACAATGAAATAAAGAAATTGACTCAATTTCCACCAAATCAAGCTTCAATTGATTGTACGTAGATATTTAGAACAAAGAGGGATGGAATGGATAATGTTGTGAGGTATAAGGCAAGATTCATTGCCAAAGGCTACTCACAAGTTACTGGTGTTGATTTCAATGAGACATTTGCTGCCATGGCCAAATTCACTACCATTAGAACCATTGTAGCAATTGGGATAGCAATGGATTTGGAGATGCACCAAATGGATGTGAAGATGGCTTTTTTGAATGGAAAATTGGAATAAGACATCTACATGGATCAACCTCAAGGATTTGTTGAAGAAAGCAAACAACACATTGTGTATAAGTTGAAGAAATATTTATATGGGCTCAAGCAATCTTCAAGGATATAATACCAATGTATCGATACTTTTTTTATGAATAAGGGATTTGTGAGGAATAAGGCTGATCATTCCATGTGTGTGATGCAATCAAAAGCCTTCTTGCTAATTGTTATTCTTTATGTTGATGATTTGATCATCTTGACCAATACTTTGAAAAAGATGGATTAGTTGAAGGTAAAGCTAATAAAAGAATTTGAAATGAATGATTTGGAAGAATGCTACTATTAGTTAGGAATGGAGTTTGTGAAAGATCAAGCTAAAAAAATCATTATATTGAGCCAAAAGAAGTACATTGAAGAAATATTGAAATAGTTCAACATGGAGGAGTGTAAGTCCATTGAAATACCTTTAGAGGCAAATTTGAAGTTGATGAAGCTCACGGATGAAGAATTTGCTGAAGTTAAAGAAGAAATGAATGATGTTCCATACAAGGCAGTAATAAGTTCACTTATGTATGCAATTGTTGATACAAAGGTAGATCTTGCATATACAATGAATATTGTGAGTCAATACATGTCAAAGGTTGGACCAATTCATTGGACAACCATTAAGAGGATCTTGAGGTACTTCAAATGTAATTTGAACTTCTAATTGTGCCTTGGAGGTGATAGTATTATATTGCATGGATATTATGATGCGGATTGGATTGGAGATGCAAATGATAGAAGATCAACAATGGAATATATATTCTTTGTTGGAGTGGGAATAATTTCATGAAATTATAAGAAACAACCAACAATTGCAAAGTCTACAGTGGAGGTAAAATACATGTCAGTAAGTCATGGTGCAATGGATGCAATATGGCTAAGATAAGTTTTAGAAGATATTAAACTTATACAATTGGAACCAACTGCAATGAAGTATGACAATTAAGGATGCCTTGCTTTTACCAAGAATCCAAAGCATCATTCAAGGACAAAGCACATTGATATTTAACATCACTTTATATGGAAGAAGATTGAGATGGGAGTAATTGATATGAAGTATTGTGCAACAAAATACATGCTTGCTGATTTACTCACAAAAGCATTGGTGAAGGATAGACATTAAAAATTGACAAAGAGATTAGGTTTATTAGCGTTTGATCAATAACAAAGTAGGAGTGCTAAAATAAATGGAGGATAAATTAGAAGGTAAAAGATATTATCTTAGATAAGTTGCTAATCATCAAAGAGTAGCAAAAAGATGAAAGAAAGTTATCAAGGTAGTAGCTAGGATTATAGGTGGTGGTTAAGATTTAGTTGCATGAAAGTAAGATGAATGTTAGCCAAAATAGATGTAACCTCTACCTATAAGTAAAAGGTGTTGGAAGTGAGAGGTATCTTATTCCACACTTCTCTTGTGTCTAACCTTGCTGATTTTTACTTACTTGTGTCTTGCTTATTGTATTTCTTCAATAAAATCAAAGCAATAATTGGCTCATCTATACCTCAAATCTTCATTTATGCCTCTGTAGTTGCTCTAACCCAATGCTTTTGAATATAATGACTTAAAACCTCTTTATTCTAATTATTTTGATCATTAAAACATATTCTTTGGTTATAATTCATCCCCTTACTTGTTGATTGTTTGCAACAATTACCAAATTCATCTTCTTCATCTTTATATATGTATGCATCAATAACATGAGTCAATCTAACTTCTTCAATTAATTTCTTCTTTTATTTAATATTATCAATAATAAAATCATAGAATTTTTTTTTGTTAATTTTTAAAATTTTCTTCAATATGAATTCAATCTTAGCATTGAATACACATTCTTCAAGCACTTCTTTTAAATTTATTGCCTCTTCAATATCAAAGAATGATTTTTAAGTTGTCATTTTATCTTAATCTTTTGTCTCTTTTGCTTTTTTTTCAAATATTGTTGAAATATCCTTTATAGGCAATTCTTGTGAATCTACTTCTTGAACCTTATCTCTTCAAGTTTGTCTCTTAGAAGAATTTTCATTTCTTATATCATCAAAATTTCCTCTCTTCTTTTCTTCCATTAAAGCTTCATATTGGCTTTTAGCAATATATGCATATATTAACAAAGCTTCTACAAGATCTTCTCAACTTGTAGTACCATAAATTATTATAGCAATTTTCAATAAAGCTTTCTATAACATCTTCTCTTTTTGCACTGTAGAAATGACAAAAGACCAAAGTCTATTTGATTGAATATTTTCCAAAAATTTGTATTTATCATGATTATCCACCCTAGTTTCATAATTTACAACTTCTATTGCTGTAATCCTATGTATTGCCAAATAATTCTTAATTAATACTTTCATACTGCTTTTATTAAAGTTGATTTGGAAAAGATCACCAATATCTTTCAATACAACTTTTCTATCTTTTCAATAAACAATGCTTCATTGTACCATCTCATTGAATTTACCACAATCTTTTTAAAAATGAGAATTATTATCATATCAAATATATCTTTGTACATATCTTTATTTAAAAGTAGTCTTTAAATTTTTTGTAGAAGTCTTTTCTTCAAATCTTATAAATTTGATTTAAAGATCTTGTATTCTATGTATAATTTTTTCAAATTCCATATCTTCTTTCTTTAGTGTAGTTAGTGGAGGTTGGACAATAAGTACTATCAATTGAATAGTAGGTATTGAAATCTTTAGTACTTGTACCACTCTTTGAGCACCAACCTAATCCTTTCTCTTTTTTCTTTTGGTAAGCAATTCAATAGCATCTTCAATAGCCCTCTACTATCTTATCAACTCTTCATCCTCTTCTTTGTCTTCAAAAAGAACCTCTAACTTCTCTTGTAATTTTCCATCAAAAGTTTAAAGAGACAATTCAATCTTATTTGATTCCAATGTTAATTTTTTTATTTTTGATAATTGTAAAAATTACCTTTCAAATATTCTTAATAATTCTATAGCTTGTAAATTTTTATTAGGTTGTTCAATTTAGAAATGTCCTTTCCATCAAATTGGTCAACCTTATTAACTACCGCTTATAATGCTTTGATTGCCAAAATCTCTTTGTAATCATTGCCCTATTATTATTGCATAAATAATATAAATGCTTGAAATATTTTTATGGTGTTTGGATCAAAGTACATACTTTATTCATTAGTAGAAAAACTACTTGAAGTTCCATCCAAAGCTCCATCAAAAACTCCACATTCAACCTTCTTGCCTTTCTACACCATCAATTTTAAATAACCACAAATATAATCTAATATCTTCCAATCCAAACTTTTATGTCAAGTTCATTACTTATGTTGTATTATGTATCATCATATTTGAGAATGCATCGGGCATTTGGTTGTGAAAGATGGAATTCTGTTTTATAAATATTGAAGAATCCTAATATGTTTCACCCTTATAAAAAAAAAATGCGATTTTAATTTTAGTTCAAAAGTACTTAAATCCAATAAAAAGTGCTTAAAAATACTCTTCTTAGTAATCTCAACTATACATAAATTCCAATTGCCTTATTACTTTCATAATTAGGTAATTTTGAATTTTCTATGCAAACCTTAATCCTAATTTATAAGCTTTAGTGACTTATAGCTCCTAATTTAACTATCTACTTATAACAAAATTTTGCATACAAATGCCATTACAAATCTTCTATGTGTTAAAAAAAAATTCATCTCAATTTAAGTTACACATTGTGAGAAAACGTCCAAAAATCACATTGATATTACTTGGCTACCAACTTAAAAGTTGATGCAAATGTTCCAGTAGTAATTTTCTCTTCTCCAACTATTAACTTCAATTCAAATTTTTTTTGTAGCTTGATCTTTAAGTCTTCTAACACCATGCCAAATTTTGCCTTGATTCAATTAGTAGATCTTTAGATATCATAGAAACTTTACTTGACTTTAAACTACCAACTTCGAATACCTTCTTGTACCAAAACCTAGATATCTCTCAATTTTACTATTATATTATCACAAAATTTTACATATATTTAGCACATCTAATTGACCAAGAACTTTCAAATTTTGAACTTTAGAAATGACACCAATTTCACAAACTAATTGAGAGTGCTAACCTTAATTATGTTGCATAAATCCCAAATTGCCAATACAAAATCTGATTTTGAACAATGATTACAAAGTCAAACCAAATCCTACAAAAAAAAAGCCTTATATTTCCATATTAAGCTTTAAGCTAACTCTCCAACTGTAATTGCTGATCATTAAATAAAACCTTATTTTGCCCTAGGTGGTCATTTTTGTGGTTGGAGGTCTGATTTTAACCTTGTCTCTTAAATGATCGACCCCTAAGTATCAATTTAACCTATCATAGGAAATTTTTAGTTCAATCTTAGCCTCAACTTTACTCTAGTATCAATCATGCTATTTATTTATTTTTTTTAACCTAATTTTACTAATTTATGGTCTTTTTAAGGTAGTAAAAGAGTCTCTACAAACCAGAAGGTAAAATTACTAACCAATCTTCAACCTACTAAATATTAAGATAAGAAAATAAACTAAAAGGCTTTTATTAAAGCCATGTTTAAATATCTTTAATTATTATTGAATTAAGATAATTAGATATTAATAAGAAATTTAATTTTAATTATATTTTTTAATATATAGTCGCATTATATTACAACACTACTACTTTTGGACCTCCTCCCACCTGGTTAAAAGGACTTGGGTGGCCAAGCTATCTCTTTTTTTCTCCCTTTTTTAAAGCAAAGCCCAGCCAATTTTTTTCTAAGCTTTTAATTGAAGAAATTTTCTCCCATCTTATCATTGCCTTGTCATTTCCTCTCAACCACTCAATTTTTTATGTATTCGAGCAATATTTGGTATTCATCTTCTTCTAGTTATGAAAATTTCAACAAAACTAGTCACAAATAATTTAAAACTTGGACAAATTTTTGACGAATTTCCAAGTGGTAGGAGGCCTATTGCCCTTTGCAGTATCAACTTCAAAAATTTGTGACTCGGTGACATCTAACTCAAATTTATTGTAACTCGTTATTATGAATTTAATTTGAACTCTTGTTTATTAGAAAATTTGAGTTTTTAACTTCCAAATTATAACTAATTTTTGATGATTTTCAAAGTGAAGACGGATCTGATGCCTTGATAGTTTAGAACAATTAACTTTGGAAAAACGTAGCTTTATACCTACTAATGTTTTGTCATCAAATCTTTTTTGGAGAAGAAATTTATTAAGTATAGTTTTAGAAAAAATTAGAATTTTTAACAATAAATTACTAACCAACTTTTAGTAAATTTTCAAGAAAAAGAGATCTATTGCAAGGCAGCCAAAAATGCTCTACTTGGAAAAAATCAACTTTTAGTTAATAATTTTAACTTAATTTATTTTATTTTATTCTATTTTTATTCATAATTTTTAGAATTTATTTATTTTTATTATTTATTTATTTATTTATTTTTATTATTTATTTATTTATTTATTTATATATTAATGATTTAAGTACTCACATTGATTAATATTAAATTTTAATCTAAATCACAATTGAATCAAATTGAACTTAAGTGAAGAAAGAAAAAAATCGCTCATACTTAAAAAGAATAGTATTGTGATTTTTACACTTTGGAGTGGAATAATTGCACTTTAAAAGAGCAATATTGTGATTTTTACAAACTTATAGTTCTCCTTTTTTTTCCTTTGATTCCATCCAAAGCAGCTGGCATATCACCAATTAGCAACACAAAATATGTAAGATTATATCAATATCGCTTCAAAAGATTCAACAAGTGTACACATTTGTAATCTAGACTTCATGAGTTGTGTAAAAATTTGTTATGAAAGAATCATGCTGTATGCATTTCATGAAGTTTTATATTCGAATAAAAATATTGCTTTATTTTTAAGTCAAATATATTATTATTGTGAATTGATTATTGTCTTCTATTGCTAATTAGGTTCTTCCAATTGAAATATTATAATTACCTAAAGCAATGAAATATTTTATAAAATATTTTTAACATATAATTTGAAGATTAAAATATCAAATCATAGTTGGCATAGAATTTACCTAAGATTAATACATATATTTTGTTGTATAGAAAAATTTAAAAAAAATATTAAATTTAATAATTCTTCTAATAAAATTGTAAATAATTGATGACACATAATCTACTTCTTTGATAATAAATTCATTAATTGATTATTATTAATTTTTCAACCTTTCATGAATAAATTGAATAAAAAAATTAAATAATAATATTATTTAATAAATTTAAATAGCTTTATTAGAATTTTACAAAAATATCATAGTATTTATTTTAGTTAATTTTTTTTTTTTTTTTTTTGTCTTCATTGCTTCTTTTGTTACTCCTTCATGTAGTGGTATTGATGGAAGAAAGAAAATCTATTTTTTTTGTAGATGTTATGGACCATGTAGTGTTTTGGAGTAATAAAGAAAATATCTGTGCACTTATAATAATTGATTCATGATATATCTAATGCATAATTTATATTAAAGAAAGACATATAAAGCAATACGACTTATATCTTTATATCTTTGCAATTGAATATAGGAGTAATTAGAAAACTTAGAAAATTACAACTAGCTTAAGTTAGATTTTTAGCATTTAATACATATTATTGACATTTTGTGGTCTCATCAAGTTCTATTTAATTGTCATATTGGATCTACATTAACATGTTATGTTCTTTGATATATATATCCTATTCTATCTTTTGAAAAGTATTAACTTGTGTTCAAAATTAATTTCAATTTCATTGAATTTGACTTTCTATAAAATTTGTCTATATTCAATGAGTCCTATTTAAATGACTTTTATAGTATAATAGTTGGTCCATACCTTAGATTTAAAAATAGAATTCTCTTATTAAATCTATATTATTCAAATATGCAATCTACATAATAAGAATAAAATGGTAAAATTTCTCTCAAAACAAGTATGTATAGATTGGGCAAAAATTAGTGATACTCAAATAAAGATGGCCTTGGTTTTTGGATATGATATTTCTATCTATTTTTATTATATATATTAACAATTAAATCTTATTTGATGAGTAACAACTCTTAGGATTAAAAGTTATTTAATTCGTAAGATTATAAAAAAATTAATATTTTCATCTATAAAATATTTAGGTATAATTTTTGAAGCAACTCTAGTAAGTTTTATGCAACCTTTTATTCTATTTATTTTTATTGATTTTTATAAGAGTACTCTTAATTGATTAATAAATTTTGATTGTAGTATAGTCTTGATAATTTTTTAAACTACTTCATTAGATCTTAATAGTAATTCATTTTTCAAATAAGAACTATTCATATTTTTTTATTTTTTTGTATCAAATATAAAATTTTAAAAAAATTATAGAAAGACTACCACTTTTAAGAGTATACAAACCTATTACATTGTAAAATTTTAGAAATTAAATTACTTTTTATTTTAGTTGAATCCAAGATCTAAGAAGGTTATAGCTTAGATAAATCTAAACATTTGTATTATTTGAATGTAATTTGAATTATTATTTGGCTTCTTTCAATTATAGAAGTTGATAGGATTATTAAATATATGTTTGATTTTTTAGAATCTTGTGGCATAGAGCAAGGTGTTATTAATTAAAGAAATATAACAATTTAAAAGAAAATATATTAAATTCTATTACATAGATCTATTCCAAATTAAATAGTACAAGTCTATATTTTAGAAAAAATAATAATATTATAGATTTTTATACTTTTTTTTATCTTATTTCAATTCTTAGAATATGAACTCTATTTATACTTTGTATAGAACATCCATTTAAAATCAAACTACTATTTTTTAAGAATCACTAATTTTATATGCATTATTTTCTACTTAAAAAATTATTATATATTTAAATAACCTATTTATAATGTATATATTACTTGTTTAGATAAAAAAAAAAACTATAATTTTATTTTTTGAATCAATTAAATCTAATCTTTTATTTTTTTTAGATTTATATTAGTCTACTTTGAAATATATTAGTCTTCAAATGTTATTCCACAAAAAGCTTCAAATTATAGTTTTAACTTTATAAATAGATTTTATTATATTTATCTATATAAAAATAAAAATAAATAAAAATAAAAATAGGATGCTATTATCAATAACTTTTCTAACTAAGTTAAATCTTATTGAACACTAATAATTAAATTTGAATTAAAAAATTTCAATTAAGAACTTGTAAATATTTAATGTTTTTATTGATAGGTCAAATGATGTATCTAGGATTTTTTTAGATTGTTAAAAGATACTTATGTCTATTGAATTTTTTTAATCCATATAAGGCTTATTGTATTCTTATATTGCTAATTTTTATGGACATACACATGTAGACCAATAATTACCTACATGATTAAATAGAAGTAGATAAAAGTAGATAAAAGAAAGTTAATTTCATAATATCTTATATAGAAGCTTCCTAAAAGCTTCATAGACATTTCTTTGAATTTATAGGTATCTATGATTGACTTTTTAGATTAAAAACGTGGTTAATAAATTAGCAATGTATTACACATGTTGGTAGCTTGAAGAACAAGCTAATTATTTAGTATATACATAAAAAACTTACCTTATAAGCTAAGACATGTGTCCTACAAAGTCAACACATATTAAAGGTCTTGTAGAATATCACCATGTAGTTCCTAATTAGATAGTATATATAGAGGCAAGAGTGAAGCCTTCTTCTTTCTTGTCAATTCCTTCCTTTTTTCTAATCTAGATTAAAAAATCTCTAATTTCTTTGTTTTTTGGCAATAGCCATTCTATTTTATTTTTTTTAATATAAATATTTTTTTATTTCTAATTTTTTATACTCCTTTATTTACTTTCATCAAGTTTTCATTCTTAATACTAATTTGTAATCAATTTAGACTAATTTATTTTTAAATTAAAAGCTAAATTGAACTTTTAAATAATGTGTATTAATATGGATAAACAAAATTCTTTGCTATTAATTATGAAAGTAGAATTATTTATATATTGATAGATATAAGTTTTTAAATTATTATATTAATTATTTTTAAAAAAATAATAAACAAATAAGTAGCTAATAGGTAGTAGGTATCTTTGTCTAACACTTCTTTGTGTATGAAATTAGTATGTCTTGATTTGACATATTAACTTTCTTACTTCCAATTCTTTAAGTGAATTTTGAACTTATATCATGTTGAAGAACTCTTAAAATAAAGAACTATAAGTATATTATTTTAAAAAAAAAAATAATAATAATAATAATTAATTCATATGTAAAGACATGATTTTTGATCATGAAGTTAATGGAAATGCTCTACTAACTCACAAATCTATATCCATAGATGAAAACTATATTGACAACTCAAGAACTATTATTTGCATAAAAATTCTTATAAACTATCAAATTTTAATGCAAATAAGTATTAAATTATATTTTGATTATTAAAATGAGAAATAAAAATATCGTCTTTATTTATTTCTTAAGAAGATATCTACCTTCAAGTTGCTTAAAATTCATTGTATATATGTAATATTAAATTCCATATATAATGCTTAATAATTTAGCAACTTTGATCTTTATTTATATAATATCACTAATATTTATGAGCCTTAAATGGCAATGTAGAAGATCAATTTTTATTTTATTTCTTACAAATATAAATTTAAAATATTAAACCAATCATTTTAATAGTCTCTTACATAATCTCATATAAATTCTTTATGCTTTTGAAAACTTCCAAATAATATCAAATAATGCAATTCTTAGATCAAATCAAGAAGGTTTATTATAATTTGGTTCCTATCTATTTTGTAAAAATATATTGCAACATAATATAATGGAGAATCACATAAATTAAACATAAATATTTAAAAAATATTAATTAAAAATATAAGTCAAAATCAAATCTTGAGATACAAAACCTTACAATTACTACAATTTTAAGATTCTTTTGTTAATTAAAAAGTAATATTAAAAAATACTATAAAATAGATATTAGTTTATTTTTATAAGATATTGATAAAATAGACTAATAGTCTATTGAACAGTTAGTTCAATAAGACAAATGGTTAATTTATTTATTAAAAGCGATTATTATAGGATTACAATTAGAATCTGGAAATCAATAGCAATTATATAGGAGTTGTAGAAGTTTGTTGAGGTGCTAGACTGTGATAGTCATGAACTGGGATAAGCTCGGTGCTACCTCTTTGTTTTCTTTATTTCTTTGTTGTTGAAGAATAATGAATAGTTTCTGAATACTAAGAAGTGAGTTTGTGGAATAGATTAAAAATTGATTTATGAGTTATTGATTATGTAACTGGAGTATTATGTGATTGAATTATATGAGAAGTTATTGGAAGATTGATTATAGATGGAAGATTATGATTATTGTTTATTGAGAGTTGTATGTGTATTTTGGACTAAGAAAATTTGTGATTACAAAAATTATATGAATTTAGATTGGTTGGAGTAAAGTCTGTTTTTTTTGTGTTGGATGGAATTTTTTGAATTTAGAACAGTCTTTTGAGAATGTAGGATTGCACATTGTGGTTATTAGTTGATGAAGGAGTATTTTTACTAGAAGGAAGCATTGTAGTATTTCTTGGTGTTTTAGTGGTTTGGATTACAGTTAATTGAGTGACGGTAACTTGTAAGCTCATGTACTTAGTATTTCCTTGAGTTCAGATTCCTCTATTCATGTTTATTCTGAAAAGAATTTGTAAAATAAGTAAAACAACAATAATAAATATACTTTAAGAAGTTTGTTTAAGGATTTTTTGTGTACAATTTTGATTATTATTGAATTTGTATGAACTATACAAAGTCAAAGATGTTTTAGATGATTTGGGATTTTGAAAAATAAAAAATATATATATATATATATATATATATATATTTTAATTATTAATAAGATTTTTTTATCTTAAATAATTTTTTAATTATATTAAAATAATTTATTTTTAAGAAAATAGTATATTAAGTTAGCAACATTTCTATCAATTTTGAGAAAAAGTTAATAGTTTAAAAAGAACTATTTTTGCTAAAAAATTAACATTAAAGGTAGAAAAAGAAATCAATTTACATAAAAAAAAATTAAAATTTTTTTATCTAATTGATAAATTTGATTTTATATATAAAAAAATTATGTATTTATTATTACATTATTGATTGAAATGTGTAAAATCTTTGAAGCAAGATCAATGGTTTAATTAAAAATTATTGAAGCTTGAAACTACTAAAAGGATTAATTAATGTTCGTTAGGGTTCAATTAAGGCTTTGTTAGGATTTTTAATATTTGTAGGATTTGTTTGTGATTTTATTAGAGTTTTTTTACGATTTTAATAAGATTTATACAAGATTTTATAATAATTTTCTTTATGATTTTTTTAAAATTTTTTAAAAAAGAATTTTATAAAGATTATTTACAATTTCTTTAGAGTTTTTCATGATTTATTTATGATTCTTTTTAAGATTTTTAGAAAATTTCTTTGAAATTTAATTAATATTTAATTAAGATTATAAAGGCTTAATTAGAATTTATTTAAGATTTTATTAAGATTATTAGGTTCTTTATTATTTATGAAAATTAAGTTTATCTATTATAGCTAAGTACATAATACCACATTAGAGATACCTATATAATCTTGAACTCTTAAACTTCTAAACTCTAAACTATAAATAAAAAAATAAAAAAAACCATAATCATTCATGTAATCCTAAATTGAAAACCTTCAACCTTAATTTTAATAACTACATATAAATTATTATTTTCAAGAAAAATATACTAAAGAATCTATAATAATTATATTTAGTACTTACTTAGACTCCAATACATTGACTTTTTCTTCATAAATTTATCTAAATTTATAAAATATTTTAAATCATAATAAAAGCTTTGATCATTAAATAAAATTCATAATCTTAGTATATTTATATTTAGATAGTATTAAAAGTTTGCTTTTAACAATTTCACCAATTAAGATGTATAAGTAGAATTTACAATATATTAAGTAAAAATTCAACAATAAAGATATAAAAAAATTAATCACATCCACATAATTCTTATATTATTGTATAATATATATATCTTTTCAAGACTAGATTATATATTCTCACTAACTTATTATAGAATTATTTATTAATTATTAATCAATTTTAAAATATATATTTTTAAAAATTGATTGACTATTTCTTTTGATGATGATGTCAAGCTTGAGCACCCTCCTATATCAAAGGTAGTCAAAGATGTGAGGTTGCCCAACTCATTTGGCAATGATGTCAAGTTTGAGCAATCACTTATATCAAAGGTAGTCAAAGATGTGAGGTTGCCCAATTCATTTGGCAATGATCTCAAGCTTGAGCATTTACTTATATTCAAGGTAGTCAAAGATGTGAGGTTGCCCAATTCATTTGGCAATGATGTCAAGCTTGAGCACCCTCCTATATCAAAGGTAGTCAAAGATGTGAGGTTACCCAATTCATTTGGCAATGATGTCAAGCTTGAGCACCACCTGATATCAAACATAGTCAAAGATGTGAGGTTGCCCAATTCATTTGGCAATGATGTCAAGCTTGAGCAATTACTTATATTCAAGATAGTCAAAGATGTGACGTTGCCCAATTCATTTGGCAATGATATCAAGCTTGAGTAATTACTTATATTCAAGATAGTCAAAGATGTGAGGTTGCCCAATTCATTTGGCAATGATGTCAAGCTTGAGCAATCACTTATATTCAATGTAGTCAAAGATGTGAGGTTGCCCAATTCATTTGGCAATGATGTCAAGTTTGAGCACCTTCTTATATTCAAGGAAGTCAAAGATATGAGGTTGCCCAATTCATTTGGCAATGATGTCAAGCTTGAGCACCAACTGATACCAAAGGTAGTCAAAGATGTGAGGTTGCCCAATTCATTTGGCAATGATATCAAGCTTGAGCAATTACTTATATTCAAGGTAGTCAAAGATGTGAGGTTGTCCAATTCATTTGACAATAATGTATAATTTTCTATCCTTAAATTAGTCAAAGATGTAATATTATTTAATTCATTTGACATTGATGTCAAATGGTTGCAATTACTTATATTCAAAGTTGTCAAAGATGTACAATTGCCGAATTCATTTGACAATGATGTCAAGCTTGAATATTTGTTTGTTCTTAAGGTAGTCAAATTTGTGAGATCGTATAATTCTTTTGGTAATGATTTCAAGCTTTTGTAATCATTTATATTAACAATAGTCAAAGATGTGGGATTTTCTAATTTATTTGGCAATGTTGTCAAGCTTGAACATTCTCTTGTATCAAAGGTAGTCAAAGATGTGAGGTTACCCAATTCATTTGGCAATGATGTCAAGCTTGAGCACCTTCTTATATTCAAGGTAGTCAAAGATATGAGGTTGCCCAACTCATTTGGCAATGATGTCAAGTTTGAGCAATCACTTATATCAAAGGTAGTCAAAGATGTGAGGTTGCCCAATTCATTTGGCAATGATCTCAAGCTTGAGCATTTACTTATATTCAAGGTAGTCAAAGATGTGAGGTTGCCCAATTCATTTGGCAATGATGTCAAGCTTGAGCACCCTCCTATATCAAACGTAGTCAAAGATGTGAGGTTGCCCAATTCATTTGGCAATGATGTCAAGCTTGAGCACCAATTGATATCGAAGGTAGTCAAAGATGTGAGGTTGCCCAATTCATTTGGCAATGATGTCAAAAGCTTGAGCACCCTCCTATATCAAAGGTAGTCAAAGATGTGAGGTTGCCCAATTCATTTGGCAATGATGTCAAGCTTGAGCAATCACTTATATTCAAGGTAGTCAAAGATGTGAGGTTGCCCAATTCATTTGGCAATGATGTCAAGCTTGAGCACCCTTCTACATTAAGGTTTTTCAAAGCATGAAGACTTCTTATTGATGTTGGTAATAACCTTAAACTTCTATAATATTTTAAATTAAGTATCTTCAAAGAAGTCGTATACTCTATTTCATTTGGTAGCATGATTAAGTTTGAGCATCCTTCTAAGTCAAGTTCCAATAATGTAGAAATTTTAAAAAATGAATTTGGAAATTTCTCTACAAAAGAATAATTTCTTAATTGAAAGACATTTAAACTTTCAAGTTTAGTTCAAATCTCTTTGTCATATGTAATTTGTAATGCTTGATGTACTAATTCTTCATTTAATTCGTATTCCCCTGACATATCTAGTAAAAAATATTTTAAACTAAGAGAATACTTTATCAATACAAAGAAAATGCTCAATATCTTTACAACAATTTTGGAAGTAGAAACACCAACATTATAACTCAAAAATCGAAGTGATGAAAAAGAAGCACTTCTTATTTTATTTATATTATTATTTTTTATATTATTGTAAAATAATCCTTCTAACTGTAAATCAACACAATCAAATATATATTTAAATTAGAATTTCTACATAAGTAATGCACTCAATGTATATACAAATCTAATTACAATACAAGATTGATTTTTCTTATATTACAACTTTATATCAACATATATCTCAAAAACACAATAAACATTATATAATACATATAACTAAATAAAAAATTTAACCTTTACATAATATTTCTTACATATTATCATTAGTTTTTTACATGCCATTTAGTTAATAGTTAAGTAAAATTACCTTGTTTGCTGATCTATGAAATGGATCTACATTTAAATTCCATATTCTTGTGTATTTATACTCCATCTTCTTTTCAACAATACTTTTACCCATGTCTTGTAGTTGATCATGAACTCTTATAATTCCATCTTTGTCTACTTTAACCAATGATTGGTTAATCAATGTATCTAACATAAGTTCTACATCTTGTTCAAAGATGTTTTTTTGACTATTGGTCCATATTCGCAATGCTCTTTCTTTTGACATGCCTTGTGGACACATGTCACTACAAAAAAAACAACATATGTCCAAAAACATATTCTTTTCTTTAACTTTCAAATTCTCAAAGCTCACTCTTAATATCTTCCAAATCTTGTAGTTACTATTGTCTTCATCTCCATCCAACTCTCTTCCCTTTTTTAACTTTTGTAAAGCTCGCTCCCAACATCTTAATCTCTTATTCTCTTTTAAAAATGCTCCCATAACTTTCAAACTCAATGGTAGGCCATTGCAAGCTCTTACAATTTTTTTGGCAATCTCGTTAAGTTCATTGGGGAGATTTTCTTGGCCACAAGAATATGTAATAAACAACTTCATACTTGCTCCTTCATCAAGTTCTTCAACATTCATTTTATAAACTTCTTTACCACAATGCTTCATTGCTTTTGAATCTCGAGTTGTTGCAATCAATGTACTACCATTGTTAGCAAATATGTCATCCATAGGCACAACATCTTCAATTTGATTTTGATTCTTCACATCATCAAAGACCAAGATAGTTTTGTTCTCTTCTAAGAATGATTTCAACATTTTTTGAGCTTCTTTTATATCCTTTGGTTTTGATTTGACTTTAAATTGTTCCAAAATATTGCAAGAAGTTGTATAGCAATCACCACCACTTTCAATGCACTCAACAAAGCATGAGGCATTATACATGTCTTTTACACTAGTTAATATAGCCTTAGCTATTGTGGTCTTGCCTATTCCGCCCATTCCAACAAGATACAATGCCTTCACTTCATTTGCACATAGTTGTTTTATTTGTAATAAATATTGTGCTCTACCAACAATTTCTTCCTCAAATATATCAACCTGAAATTAAAAAATTCATACAAAAATCAATAATAAAATCAAAATGAAGCATATACTACATATCAGCCTAGTCTTACTAACTTGAGTTTGTAGTAAGATATGTAAACATTATTATGGCATAGAAGACTGTACAAGTTTAAAATACTATCAATATAATCAATTCTATACATAATCTCTATAATTATTTGTACAAGTCTTACCAATGGCAATCCAATATGTATTTGTTGAAATTCTATATTTTGATGATAGTTGTTTTTTGATGCTCCAAACTTTGGAGCATCTGCTACACCAATTCCAGCTAAATACTTTTTCTTTAATAACTCCAATCTTTCACAAATATTTGCAAACTTTGGTCGATGCAAAGAATTCAACCTCCAACATTCTTGGATAAGCTCAATCAAGTCATCACAATTTGAAGGTAAGTTTGGTCTTTCACCTTTTTTAATTCATTCTAATATCTCTTTCATCTCACAAATATCATGAAATGGATCTTTTTTTGAAAGAATCTTAGAACATATCATTGCAAATGAATAAACATCAACTTCAAAATGACATATTTCTATTTTTTGAAATTTATTTCTCAATACCTCTGGAGCCATATATTTGAGACTACCATAAATATAATTATTCTTTGTGGCTTTTGGATTTCTTCCAACTTCAATCTTGGACATTCCAAAGTCAATCACTTTTACAATAGCATGTCGAACAATCTTATTCATAATCTTCGTCTCCACAATGTCAACCAAAATATTCTCAGGTTTTAGATCTCGATGTGCAATATGCATGTCATGTAAGTAACACATCCCTTTTGCAATTTGATGCATAATGTCAATAAGAAAAATATAAGATACTTCTTTTTCTTCTTCCAACATATTGCTCAAATTGTTTTGCATCAACTCCATTCCAATATACAAATATTCTTTTTTGTCTTTTGTTACAATAGACTCAATGCTTCCATTGGCACTACCTTTCATTGCAAAATAATATGTTATCAAGTTAGGATGGCTCAAACTTCCTAGAATGCTCACTTCTTTGATGAAAATTTTATCAAGTTTAACATCCATCTTTTTAGTTGCACACACAAGTTCCAACCACTTTGATTCATAAACTTCACCACAATTTCCTTTATTTATGCATTTTGTAATTGTAAGACTCTTCATGTCTGACAAAAATTTCAAATTATCCAACTCTCCACCTTCTATGCAAAGCAAGTCTTCAAATCTTTGTAATAGATGCTTTGCTAATCCATAATATTCAAAATCTTCTTTTCCAATTTCATGAATCAATTTCTTCCATAAAAACTCAACATCCTCTTCCACTTCATCATGTGTTGCAACATTAAAAGTTGCAAAAGTATTCTTTTCAACTTTGTTGGGATAATGGTTCAAAACATCACTTGCTATATCACAACAACATTTTAAATCCAAAAGTAGTTCTCTAAAAGTGTCTTTGTTATTTAATTGGAAGATAGCTTCTTTGCACCAATTTTCTTTTCCACAATTTTCTACTAGAAAATAAGATTTATTTAAAACAAAAAATAACTCACTCAATAAAGGTCCAAATTCCAATCCATCATTAGTGCAAGTCATTAGGTGGTCAAAAACCATCGTAACATGTTCAATTTTCTTAAACAAATTAGCACATTGATTTCTGTTCAACAAGTTATTTTTCTTCAATAAAACCTTGAATGCTTCAACATAGACTTTAGAACCTTTCCAAGTATCTCCACAAATACCTTCCATATTTAAATTTTTTTCATATTGTTCCATTGTTCTTGAAGATCTTTGCATGAAAAGACCATGGAAATAGCTCCAAACCATGAATATATATCGCTTCAATGATTCCAAAAGATATTCCATAATGTATTAATAAAAATAATTTCCAATTTCACCTTCTCGCCACCTATAGCAAATTACACATTAGATTTTCAAAATGTTTAGTATTTCAAAATATTAATCAAACTCTTTTTTTACATTGTCCCACAAACCATACAATCTTCCGTCTTACAAATTGAATCTATAATTCTAAAACTGAACCATCAATCTCAAATAAACCTAAAACCAACACTTCATTTCTTCACATATTTTAATAACCTCACTTCAACCTATAACTTTGATGCAAAAACTACTCATCTCAAATCCAAAAACATCAAATGACCACTGACCACCACCACAATGTCTAGAGATCGCAGTTCCTGCTCCTTGATTACATCAAAAGAGGTTTTCAGTATCCACTCAAACATGGAGAAGCACCACCATGTTCTCAGACATGAAGGTACTCATGCGTGTGATTGTGAGTTTAGTACACGCTACTTCCTATTCGAGACAGGAACAAAAGACCTGAAACCATCAATCGAACCATCAGAAGCTACACAACTCATAACAACTCAGAATTTACTCATGATAGATACTTCACTTAACGCCGGTGTCCGAATTTCTAATCTAAGTAGCAAAGTTCCTGGTAAGCTGATTTGTAAGGGCAATAAGTCCTAAAATGAAAACAGATAGGGACAGAATTATAAACTGAGATCAAAGCTTTGTATGCTGTAGAGAGATGGCAATTTTTTAGGTGGCGCCACTCGAAGCCTCCCAGAACTAGGAGAAACTCTCATTTCATGCCCAACATTTTGAGTTGTGTATCAGCACTCGGACAAACACATACCTCAGTATACCTCAAGCACAGAAAGAAGAAATGCAAAGAAAAGATCACACTTCAGACGTCAGAAAACGGATGTGAATAAATTGAGGCACACTACCAATCTCCTCACAAGCTTAACGTTTTATATATAATGTCACACTTCAATGAGCTCCGAAAGAAACCCCCCCAATTATGGCGCTTCTAGGAAAGAGAATAAGCAACATAACTAGTGGGTCGCTAGCCTCTAAGCCTTGTACAATTCGTTCCTTCATCGCCAAAATGTAAGCGAGCTTTTTCCACGATTTAACATATCAGCAAAATCTGCTTTAATGACTACATTTGGTTGCCACATATATGCGAAAAGTGCGGCCACGCGACCGGGGAAATCAAGACATTTCCACAGAATTCATGCAGACGCGAATTCAAATGACTAGGACAAGAAGAAAAGCATAAACAGCTGCCTTTACTGTAAACACGCCGAACCAAAGCCTGCAAAACTTGCACGGTCGAACTCACCAGAGAAGGGGTTGATAAACCAGCCACTCGCCAAAACAATTCCCTCTTTTCACAGAGCCTTCAATTCCGATTCGATTCTTCCTTCCCTTGGTGTCACTAACAGACAAGAGCTCTAATGTTGTCAACGGAAACACCAACCAAAAATAAATTGAGGGTCTCTGGTGATCTTCTCTTGAACCTTCTGATTATCCCCAGGAGACCTGCGCACTGCTGAGAACACCGTGAACTCTACGTCCAACCCAACAGAGACCCTATTCCGACACACCAATCCTGCAACCCTGAGTTCTAAATCTCTGATCCCTAGCTACTTCCTGAGACAGAACGGTAAAAAAAATCCACTCAACAGAACTGCTGGCGCCGCGACATCCCTCATAGGATCTCAAGGCCAGAATCTGTCCCGACACTCTACGTGTCCGCCTCTCCGTAGACCCGATTGCATCATCTCCATCCCCTTCCCATGCCACTATTTCACCTTCGCCACAAAATCCGGCCGAAAAACCTAATCGCTCAAGAGAATGCAACCCACAAGCACCTGTTCTCTCCCACTCGCGTTCACACTCCAACAACAGCCAACTTGTCTCCACACAATATCATGCCTCAAGGCATCTCCACCGATTGCCTTAATACCCACTTGATGAGTTTTCCCTGCGAGGGGCTCTTTTCACAAATTTGGGCGCCTTCGGCCTAATTACCCCACCGTTGCCCACGCCATGCAAGAAGTCCGGATTTCGAGGAAGCTCATGCTTCGTCCACAAAGCACCACCTGCCACTCTACAAGCCGCTACACACGCTGCCTACCCTGCAAGTACATTGGCAAGGCGGGAGAGACTCCCCCTCGTCATTACGTGTCTCAGAAACCTCACAACTCTATCGCCATCGTGGGCCGTCGGATCGCTGCTACCGCTCAGATGCAATCTCAACCGCTGATCGGATTTCTAGGAAGGGAGGGGGGAACATTGGGGAACCAGGGGAGGGGGGGCAGTTGGAGGGCGGCAGGTTGGGAACTCAAAAGCCATTCCTCATTGGGCCAATTCACATAAATGTGTGTTGCTTGTTGTTTAGGGGTTGCTTCACAACATATCAGTCAGTTTCGAGGGTCTTCGCAGAACGGCAAAATCTGTCGTTTACCTAGCTTCCTCAGAAAACAGTGGTGAGGAATTCCCTCCGCGAATCTATGCTCGCCAGTGTGCGATTCTTGCAAAGAAAGCCTCGGAAACTTTGCTTGTCGTTGACGAGTTTGAGAGCATCATCCGCCAGCAAGAGCGTCTCTTGGGAGGATCCGAACGAAGCAGCACTACTCCTTATTGGAATGTAGCAGCCACAGAGCTTCGCCATGTGCTGAAAGCTGCGGAGTCTCTAACGAGAAATTGCTGCTCTAAAGTAACTACACGTATTTCTGACACTAAAAGAATTATGTTTCTTATTGCCAGAGCAGCTAAAAGAATTATTGTCTGCAATTACAAAGAGAAGCTAATGCAATTGAGCATGCACTATTAGTTTGCAATTCCCTTCCAAGAGGTGGAGTAGATGAGGTAATTCTCCTAGGCCTAGATAAAATCTTTTGAATAAAAAGTTAAATAAATGAATTTAAAAAAAATTGAAATACATCTTTCTTCTTTAAAAACCTTGCATACAAAACAACCCACTCTTTTTGCTATTATTGAGGTATTCACTTTTCAAACCAAATCAATATAGTTTTTATAATACTCGCAAAAAAAAAAGGAATTTTTACCTCAATCTATAGACTTATCCCTCATTCATAAGAATATCACTATAAGAAATTAATAGTTGATATAACAAAACATATTTGAATGTTGTTGTATTATAATTGCTTATAGTATGTAAAAATTAATTAAGACAATAATATGTTCATAAGTCTTGGTGTATGCTAAAATGGTTAATAGATTAATTTAAAGAGAGTGGATATAAAAAATTTTAATTTAAATTTTATCTAGTTTGATTATAGCATTTAAAAAAATTATAGGACCTAAATGTTTAATATGAAGCCTTGATAGGAGATTAAAGCCTAAAGAAAAAAATCTTATCTAATAGGAGGCTTATTGGGAGGGATGAAAGCAAGGAATAGAAATCTTCATTCCTATTGGTCAAAGGCCATGCCCAATGGGCTTCAAGGAGGCTGCCCGAGGCCCTATTAGGGATTAGAGTTTTTTTATTGAAGTAATTTGAGCTTTGGAGACTATGGTCATCAAATTTAGGTTTTTTGAGTATAGATTGGATGTAAATTTTGTATGATTTGGAGTTTTTATGGAGGAGTTATTGACTCTCAAATTTAAGGTGTCAATTTCATACCTACTATCACTCTTTGAGGCATAACATATGTTTACAAAGAGCAATGAAGGATCGGCAATTGAGGTTGGAGAGAGCTTTTCTTGGACTACATTCTTCATATATTGTTTGATGAATTTAAAATTCAAATAAAGAAGTTATAAAGAGTTAAAATCAACACATCCAAATCAAAGGCAGTAATTAAGTGATTTTATTAATAGTAATGATTGGAGCCATATTTTGAGTTTTTAGACAAATTTTTGGCTCAAACTTTTTGGAAAAGCTAGATTATTGTGTCAAAAAGATATACATAAAAATTTTGTGGCATTTGAGTCCTTATTTTGTAAGATATGAAGAAAATTGCATGCAGATGTACAAAAATTAGGATTTGAAGCAGTTGTAAGGATTTTGGTGATATCTTAAGCTCTGTAATAAATTTGTAGTTGAAATTTGTTATGGTAGTTTTTAAAAGTACATCAATACTTCATGTAAAGTTTGAATGTGTTTGAACAGTCCGATTAGAAGATATGAATTTTTGAAGTTTGAAAAAAATATCCCATAAGGATATTTAAGGATTTAAAAGTTTTATCATATTTTGGATATTTTTGGAAACTAAAGACTTATATATTTGGTATAATAGCACCTAAAATTAATATACATATAAATATATATATATATATATATATATATATATATATTTTTATATATAAATTTGGTCTTTCTTATCTCAAGACTTAATTGAGCAATTATAGGCAACTAAGAGCCTAGTAGTTTCTTGAGGCAAACTCTCTCTACTCTAACAACGTTGTTTTAATCGGCAAAAGAGCCATGCATAAGCAGAGAAGAGTAGCTAGAGAACTTAAACAAAGAATGTTGTAGATTAAAGAACAAGTTCTCTGGAAGTAACTTGGACAAGGAAAAAATTGCCATCCATAGTTGATGCAGCTATGGTATTACAATCTTAGACCTAATTATAGCTTATGTAAAGGTAAAAGCAAAAAAAATCCTTTCATTGAATTCTATGTGAATGCAATCTAAATTGAATTCTATAGTAGTTTACAAAACATGGCAACGTACTTATATTGAAGTTATCCAAAGCAAATTTTCTTAAAAGAGGTAGAATCTAAGAACTTGATTGGAATAAGATCTTATATTGGCCCTATCTTAGATTCTCTTTCCTTAAGTATTGTTCCCCTCTTGTATTCTATGTTATTTCTTTCTTAATATTATTGTTAAAACAAGACTAGTCTATCTTGAGAGTCTAAGATCATTTTAATCTAGAGCAACATAAAACCTTATTACAAAATGTCAAGGACAAGAACTCGATGAAAAAACAATTCAAAAAAGTGAGCCTTCACTTAAAGAAAGGTAACAAAATATATATAAACAAGTATATATATTGAAAGAGAAATTGGAATGGCTATTGCCAAAAGACAAGAAAATTAGAGACCCTTGAAACTAGACTAGAAGCAAGAAAGGAGTTGACAAGAGTAAAGAAGCCTTCACTCTTGTCTCTATATATATTATCTAACTAAGAGCTACGTGGCGACGTTCTATAGGACCTCCAATATGTGTTGACTTTGTAGGACACATGCCATGACTTACAAGGCAAGTTCTTCTACGTGTGGGCCACATAGTTAGCTTGATCTTCAAGCTAACAACATATGTGGCACATGGCCAACTTGTTGATCACGTTTCTAATCCAAAAAGTCAATTAAAGACACCTATGAAGTCAAAGCAGCATCTATGAAGCTTCTAGGAAGCTTTCATATTAAATACTATAGAATTAACTTACTTTTATATACTTTTACTTACTTCTACTTATTTGTATATATAATTACTAGCTTACATGATTATGTCCGTGACATTACCTCCCCTTCTAGGCACAAGTTCCACGAGGAGTGGTCATCATATGTTGAGAAAATCTATGATGCGGCGAATTATATTTGTCACATACTCTGATCTTTGTTCTCTTCAAAGATGATTGATAGGGCCTCTCAACCATCGGTAGTGTCCCATACCAGGGCAAAAAGACCATCTAGTTATTTGATCATTGTTGAGGCCTTCATAACTTCCTTCGAATAGAATATTTGGAACACCATCAGGAGTTGTTCCTACCTCTAGCACAATCACAAAACATCGAGAGTCCCTTCCCAAATCGTGATACCAAACGCATTGTATCTTGCCATCTATTTGAAGAAGAACATGTCTTTCTTGAAGATCTTCATCTCGATTACGTCGTCTTGAAGGTTGTGACAATTGTAATGTCTCGTCCTGCAGGTCAGCAAATGAAGGCTTTTGAGTCGAATCCATTGGTTTTTGGTTCTCCATCTCCTGAGCATCACTACTACAAAGAAACTACGAACAAGAATTGAAAGTAGAATGTTATCTTGCCTAGATGTTGTTTCTTTTATAAAAAGATTTTCATCTTGATTTTGATGGATGTTGTCGATGAAAATCCTCCAACACCTTTGCTGCATTTGTAAGATTCTTTATTCGCTCCCATGTGCGTTCACTAATACCATATCCGCGCCAATAGACAAGATATTCTAATTTATTTTGGCGCCGCCTTGAATTTAAGACTTCTTCTACTTCAAACTCTTCATTATTGTGCACTTCTATAGGAGGAGGTGGAGCTTGTCATCTTCTTGGTATGTCTATTATCTTGTATGGTTCAAGAAGAGACACGTGGAATACAGGATGGATTTTCATTGACTCCGATAGATGTAAACGATATGCAACTGAATTGATTTGTGTAGAAATAAAAATAGCCTTTGATAGTCCAACTTATCACAAGGACGAGTGGTCTTGATATTGCGACGAAGTAGCCATACCTTATCACCCAAGATGAATGATGGTTGTTTCTTTCGATAGACATCCGCATTGACCTTTTGTTTTTCTTGAGCCTCTTTTAATTGCGCCTTCATGGTTACATATAGCTCTGATAAATGAATTACCAAATCTTTCGCATCAAGATTATCAATTTTTTAAAAGTCAAAAGTATCAAGTCATGGATGATAACCATAATTAGCAAAGAAAGGTGTTTGTTTTGTAGAAGAATGTACCGTGTTATTGTAAGCAAACTCTGCCAATGGCAAAAGAATTGTCCAATCATCTTGTTGGTAATTAATGGTACATCTTAAATATTGCTCCAAAACTTGATTAACATGCTCCGTTTGTCCATCAATTTGAGGATGGAATGCCGAAGATAGTTTTATATCCACTTTAAGAATCTTAAAAAGAGTCCGCCAAAATCTTGATACAAATTGAGTTCCCCTATCTGATATAATATCCTTGGATAATCCATGATAGCGATAGATATTGTCAAAAAAGAGCTTAGCTGTTTCTTCACCTGTGATAGATTTTGTACATGGTACAAAATGTGCCATCTTGGTAAAATGATCTACTATCACGAATATAGAGTCATAAGAACCTGAAATTGGAAGATCCGTGATGAAGTCCATAGAAACAGAAGACCATGGTTGTTCTAGAATGGATAATGGCTGAAGAAGTCCAAAAGGTTGATGACGAGGAGTTTTTGATCTTGAGCAAACATCACATGATTGTACAAAATCTTTAACTTCCTTCCACATTTGAGGCCACCAAAAATCCCTAGATATCAGCTCTAAAGTCTTATTATATCCAAAATGTCCTACTGTTGGGAAGTCGTGACGAGCTTGAAGAACACGTAAACGTGCATTTCCTTCTGGAATATATAGGCATCCTTCGAAATAGAGTAGGTTGTTCTTGAATTCAAATTTAAAGGGATCATGAAATTTAGAAGAATTATTCTTGATATCATGAACAAGAGGGTCTGAAGACAAACTTAACTGGACTTGCTTAAGAAAAGTTAAATCAACAGTCAATGTTGATTTTATTACTCGAAGATGAAATCACTCCGGCCTCAAGAGAACCATTCTTTGTTGCTCAAAAGCTGCATCTCCTTCTTTTGGTGCAAGATAAGAACGTCTAGACAAGGCATCGGACAAACCTTGTTGTTTTCCTGGCCGATAAGTGATGATGAACTCAAATCTTAATAAAGACATGCTCCAATGAGCTTGGCGACGATTTAATACGCGTGCTGACATAAAATATTTGAGGTTCTTGTGATCCATTTACACGGTGATTGGATTGGAAGTGCCTTCTAGATAATGATGCCATTCTTGAAAAGAATCCACAATTGTAAGGAGTTCTTTGTCATGGATCTCATAATTGATTTTTGCTGCTGAGAATTTTCTTGAATGAAAGGCTACTAGATGAAGTTTGTCATCTGTTCCCATTTGTGATAAAACCACACCCAGAGCAAAGTCCGATGCATCTATTTCCATAAAAAATGCTTTGGAAAAATTAACACGATATAAGATTGGTACAGAAACAAACGCTATCTTCAAAGATTCAAAAGTAACTTCCGCTTCTTCATTCCATTGGAGTTTGTCTTTACAAGTCAAACGTGTAAGAGGAGCTGCAACTCGAGAGAAGTCTTTGATGAAGATCCGATAATAGTTGGCAAATCCCAAAAAACATTGGACATCTCTTACCGTTTTTGGAATCTTCCAGTCTATAATAGTTTGAACTTTCTTAAGATCCATCATAAATCCATCATTTGAAATGATGTAACCTAAGAAATCGACTTGAGTACTATGAAACACACACTTTTCTATCTTGGCATAGAGTCCTGCATCTTTTAATTTTTGTAACACATGACGAATATGAA
Source organism: Physcomitrium patens (assembly GCF_059467195.1). Lineage (NCBI taxonomy): Eukaryota > Viridiplantae > Streptophyta > Bryopsida > Funariales > Funariaceae > Physcomitrium > Physcomitrium patens. Next base: position 799,440 of record NC_143423.1, read on the forward strand.
GTTTATGTTCTTCTCGATTCTTAGAATAGATCAAGATGTCGTCTAGATAACAGACCACAAAATCGTCCAAAAACTCTCAAAAAACATCATTCATTAGATGTTGAAAAGCTGCTGGTGCATTTGTAAGTCCAAAAGGTATGATGTTGTATTCAAAATGTCCATACCTAGTTCGAAATGCAATCTTCCATTCATCTCCTTCTTTGATGCGTACTAGATTGTATGCTCCTCGAAGATCTATTTTTGTATAGATCTTAGCTTGATTCAGCTGATCAAGAAGTCCGAATATTAAAGGTAGTGGATACCTGTTCTTGATGGTAATCTTGTTGAGTCCTCGATAATCAACACACATCCGCAATGATCTATCTTTTTTCTTCACAAATAGAATTGGAGCTCCTGTCGGAGATTTAGAATGGCGTATGAAATTCTTGGCTAGATTTTCTTCAATATACTCCTTGAATTCAGCCAACTCATTTTGTGATAAACTATAGATTGGTCTGAATGGCAGTTGTGCTACTTCTTGAAGGTCAATTGAGCAATCATAGGGACGATGTTTCGAGAGTGTATCCACATTCTTTTTTTTAAATACATCTTGAAATTCTTAATATTAGCTTCGAATGCCACTTGAAGTCTTTTCACCAGTAGAAACGGGTGTGGCAAAATAATATATGGTGATTCTTTCATATCAGCATGCAAGAAAGCTTTTGTACCTATAAATACGGATTTAATTGAACTGGACTTATGACTCTCTACTTGATTAACTACACTGTTAGTTATAATTTTAGAGAAAGTAAGAGTTCGGAAAATCCAATCTATTTGAGGGTTGTATTTTTTTAACCACGATAAACCTAAAATGACTGGATTAGAGGGAGAGCTAATGATATTAAATACTACAAAACTATTATGACCATTGATTATTACTTCTATAGGAAGGATTTTGTAAGTAATATCTCCAGAAGACAATGGACAACCATCTATGACTTCTACATGAATAGGTTTAGTTTTCTTTACTAAAGATATGCTATGTCTTTTAATAAATTCTTCATCTAAAAAACACGCTGAGGCTCCTGAATCTAACAAGGCACAGACTTTGTAATGTTTAGGTCCTAAAATAATATTTAATATAAAACAAGGAGAGGGCTCTGAAGAGAGAATAGGACCTTTATTACATGTTGTGCAAGGTTTCAGCCGCACGATGTCGTGTTGTAACATGAGTATACCGTGAAAATATAAAGAAATGGGACTTTTATTAATGTTTAGTTACCTCGAATATTGGGAGCAACAACCAACTCTAGTACAAATACTGAGTGGCTAGGTTTAGTCACCACGTTACAGTCAGTCGGGGGATACTGAAATGCTCCATTCGATTCCATTAACGAGAGTCAGCAAGAAGAGAAAGGACCAATTCACACGACGGATGAGCTTGGTTCGAAGAGCCAATTGGATCCAATTTCAAGAATCCAATCTGGGTCCTCTTACCCAATATGAGACCTGAATTGGCCGGACAACGCAATGCACTCTAATTGTGGGAAAATCCAGGTCTTACTACGGGCCTCAGCCAGTCTGACGCGAAGGACCAATTTGATCTAATTACAGGAACATCTAGGTCTTATTACGGGCCTCTTAGCCAATCTGACGCGAGGACCAATTTGACCCAATTACGTGAACATCCAGGTTACTACGGTTATCTTACCCAATATGAGACCTGAATTGTTCGGGCGATTCAATGGGGACCCGAGTACGGGGTTTCGATTTTGTTTCAGGCTGTCCTATTCTCTGTGTCGTTTCAGGGAACGTTGTTTTCAGTAAATGGATCTCTTAAAGATAAAAACGGAGGAGAAGGCTCTGACGGCGAGAGCCAATTTCGAATCTAATCCTTGATGGCGAGAGCCAATTTCGGATCTAAGCTCTCACGGTGGGAGCCAATTTTGGATCCAAGACGAAAGATTGAAGAAATTCAGAGGATAAGGTTTAGGGGGGGAGAGTTTTTTTTGGGAAGAGTTTTTGTAGGGATAGGGGAGAGCTAGCTTCATGCTTTGGGCGAGGAAAGAAGACAGAAAATTGGGTTTTTTTTTCAGAGGGTTTTGAGAAGAGTGAGGCAATCGTGGCTGAAGTCAGTGTTGTAATGGTGAATCGGGATTTTTTTAATGAAGTGGGTTTGATTACTCTTGACTGTTTTGTGAAATCGAAGTTACGTCTGTGATTGAAGAATTAAAAGGGTGTCTATAGGATTGAGTATGCCGAGTGAATGAAATTTATTGGGTTAATCTAACAAGACAGTCAGTGGATACAAGATCGTAAGTACAAAGCGGTATTGAAGATTAACAGTTTGGGTCGTTCGGGGTTCTCTGTAACGTCTAGAGACCTACCGGCTGGGGCAAAACGGACTTCGACAAGCAGTCGAAGGGCATCCGTATAGATTTACGGTATATTCTTGTAGTCGTTTATATTCCAGCAGTCAAAAACTGATAGACTGCTTGACTATTGGCGAATCTCCATACTACCTTCTACAGCCAGACGCCCGGCGTGTTCTCGAGCAAGAAAGCACGTAATACGACATAAGTGGTGAACCCGACGTGAGAGCTTGAGGTGGAAGGTTTTGGATTTCAGTTGATTTTATCTTTATTTTATGGAAAACGAAAATAAAAATTTTGAAGGATTTTTGGGAGGAGTTTCTGGTGAGGATTCTTCTAAAGGACTAGGTATGCACATAGATCCATCTATTGCTAGTATGTTTCAAGCCTTCTCATTATCAATGCAGCAACAGCAAAGCAATGATCAAAAGGAAGCTTTGGCAACCAAAGCATAGCAAGCAGTGGTCAATAAAATTGATCAATTTGATGGGAGGAATATTTCAAGGTATTTAAGATGTTATGTTCGTGAAATGGAATTAAATCGCGTTTCTGAGAAGAAAATGGTTGCACTATTTGGACTTGCCACGATACCAGAGATAAGAGACCACATTATATCGATTACGGATCGTTATGGGAATTCATGGGAGGTTTTTTCACATCCATTGAAAGACGAATATTTCTTGGAAGATGCTGATCGCGTTACTAAGAAGTTGTTTCTGGAATGGATTGAACGGCCTAATAAGAATTTGCAAGCAACAAAGCTACTAAGGAAATTTGAGAGGCAGTACTCTCAATTGTCGAAGGTAGAAAAATTGACATTGGAGCCGAACAAAGTTGATCTATTTCTTCAAGCTGCTGATGGAGAATTGCAAGGGAAATTAGAACTCCTTCTTGAAGACAAAGAAGAAGATGAAAGATTAACAACAAAGTGGAAGAACGTTGAAGATGCGGTGGGGTCGCTTACAAAAAGAGAAAGGAGGAAGGATAGGAGCAATATTCCGAAAACAGTACAAACACCCAAAGCTCCAGTACGTACAACACCACCAATAATGCCTACAGTTCAACCTTCGACATCCTTATCAAAGAAAGCAGATATGGAAATGGAAGAAATTATACGAGGAATGCGAGATCTTCAAATCAAATTGGCAAGACTTGAAGAGAATACTTCTATAAATAATTCGAAGAATGTTTCAAAACAAGGATATGTACAAAGATGCATTTGGTGTGATGATGCTTCACACACTAGAAAAGATTGCAATGAATTTAATAATATGATACGGCAGGGAATTATTTGCTGGAAAGATGGGAAGATAGCATTGAAAGATAGGGAGGATCTTCTTCAAACTAATTTTGGCAAGGGAAGAATGAGAGCATTGGTTCAAGATTACCTAAAACAGTATGAAATAGCAGCACAAGAAAGTACAAGTTATGGTGCTAGAGTAGATGATGAAATTGGTGGAAGTATGAAAACTAGTGAGTTTTGAGCTTCTGCCGTTTCTACAATGTAAGAAGGGAAATTACCTCGAGAAGCATTATTGAGGACTGCAGCTACAATAAAAGGTAGAACAGGTTGGGAGGATCCTGTTGAGTCTCTTTCAGTTCATGCATATATTACTAAGAGCCAACATGAAGCTTTGATGGAAGAAAAGAGACGAGGAAATTTTGATGATACTAGAGAAGGAAATTCTTTTAAGAGGCAAACTCGAGGAGACAAGGCTCGGGAGGCAGCTTCACAAGAATTGCTTGTAAAGGATACCTCAACATCATTGGGAGAAAAAACAAAGGAGACAAAAGATAAAGGCAAATCAATTGCTTATAAGCTACTTTCTAAAATTGAAGCAGCAACAAATTTGAAAGGGGTGTTGGAAGAACATATATTAAATGCTAAGTTAGAATTCACATTGAAAGAAGTCTTGGGAATTGCAAAGAAGGAGTTTCATGATGTTATCATTGATAGCATTAAGCGAAAGAGTTAATTAATGGGCGAAACTGGAATGAGTCACGCTATTGATGCAAGAATATATAAAGATGGAGAAGAGGTTGATATTGGTTACAAGCAACCAAAAAATGAAAAGAATGGGTATAATCAAGGAGTACGTTTCGAAGATTCTAGTGACAAGGAAATGGAAACTTTGAGCCATTATACTCGAAATCATTGGACAAGGGCAACTACTGAGGTATTGGTGAAAGTAGGAGATATAGAAGAACCAATTATTGCTTTAGTCGATTATGGTTCTGAAATAAATCTCATGTCTAAAGATCTTTATAAGAAGCAAAAATGGCCAATTGATATGGAACATGGATGGATAATTCGAGCAGCTAATAATACATGGGGCGAATTATATGGAGTTTGTCCAGATGTCAAAATTCGGATTGGGGATGTTGCGATGGAGGAACATTTCTTTGTTTAAGATACAACGTCTTATCCGTTGATTTTAGGACAACCTTATATTACGGCAACACGGATGGAAACAAAAGTACTTGACGATGGTTCTGCTTATGCAAGGGTACGTAGCGAGAATGGGAGGAAAGTTGTACAATTTCTAACAATACCTCCTAACCATGAACGGAATCGAGATAGGTTGAGGGAGAAACCATTGCCAAAGATTGTTGAAGGATTTAAGGATTTTGGGGAGGTACCACTATAAAGCGAGATTTTGGAGGTACAAAAGAGGAGGTACTCTCGCGAGATGAAGGTGCCTTTGATGCGAGTTTTATTGGTATATTGGAGAATGGAAATATTATATATAAGAAAGTTGATGATTTTAAAAGAAAAGAAAGAAAAAAATTATATAATATTGAAGGACAATTACACAAGTTAGGTACATTGCAAGATGATGAAAGGATTTTAGGTATTTATGAAGAAAATGGGCTGGAAGATTCATTGGAATTGATTACATCTATTGGGTTAGGGAATAATGATAAGATTGTTGAGATTCATTCAAGAGAGGTTTATACCATGCTTGAATCTTTTCAAGCACCAGAAGTCACAGTAGAGACGAGATATAAAACGGCAGATAAGAAGGTAAAGCCTGTTGCCGGACCATTACCAGAAGATTCTAAAAAACAAATGGGAGAAGCATCAAAAGAAGCAAGTTTAAGAGTTCCAATGAGTATTCGTATTCAGTTTACTAAAGAGACTTTTGAAGAATTGAAGATTGGTTCTGATGGTTCTTTATTACCGGAGGAAATTACTTGCTTCAAAAAGATGTTGGCTAAACAAGGTAGATCATTTGCCTTCGAATCTCATGAAATTGGGTATGTGGATCCAAATATTATAACACCTATGGTTATCTTCACTGTACTGCATGTACCTTGGAATCTAAGACCGATTCCAGTACCGAGGGTACATTTACCTAAATTGGTGGAACTATTGAAAGAAAAGATAAAGATGAAAATATTGGAACCTTCATTTGCGCCGTATTCTAGTCGATGGTTTACGGTACCTAAGAAGAATGGGTCACTACGGTTTATTCAAGATATGCAACCGGTGAATGAAGTAACTGTCAGGAATATAGGAATTGGACCTATTATGGATGAATTTGCTGAGGCGTTAGCTAGAAGGGCGATCTATTCAATGGGTGACTTGTATTCAGGTTATGATCAATTTCAACTTGCCGAAGGAAGTAGAGATATGACAATAATGAGGACACCACTTGGATTGGTTAGAATGTGCACTCTTCCTCAAGGCGCGACCAACTCAATTGTGCATATGATGAATGGGATGAATAAGATATTGAGAGATTTTATTCCAGAAAAGACTATGCCTTTTCTGGATGATGTTCCTATAAAAGGGTGTAGAGAAGGAGACAAGGCTGAAACTTTAGATAAGAGGGGGTGTCGCAAATATGTTGTTGATCATATAGAAGATTGTGAATAGATTTTAACTCGGCTTGGAGAAGTTCATCTTACATTATCGGGTATGAAGTCCGTATTTGGGGTACGAGAGGTTGTGATTGTTGGACATTTATGTGGATCTTACGGAAGAAAACCAGATCCAACTAAAGTTGATGCAATTAGAAGGATGAAAGAGGATTGTGATTCTTTAACAGATGTTCGCAGGTTTTTGGGTGCATGTATATTTTATCGAATCTGGATCCCTCATTTTGCTCATATAGCGGATCCATTATATGAACTATTACGCAAGGGTTACCGATTTAAATGGAAAGAAAGGCATATTCAGGTAATGCAAAGATTGAAGAAATTATTGATGTCACCTCCAATATTGAGGAAGGTTGATTATAAGTGCAATAGACCAGTGATTCTTACTGTGGACGCTAGTGCAATTGCCATTGGAAGGGTTGTGGGTCAAGATGATTCAAATGGGAGTAGATTTGCAGTTCGATTTGGAACTAAAGTTTTAAGTATTCATCAGCGTGCATATTTGCAAGTCAAAAGAGAACTTTGGGGAGTCATTTCGGCTATGAAAGCTGAAAAGGACTATTTGATTGGGGCAGTAGTAGTAATTGAAACAGATTGCTTGCCATTGCTTGGAATGATTATTAACTGTTCAATGCCAGATATTGCAATGTTGAGATGGATTGCTTATATTAAGTCACTAAATCCAGAATTTAAGCATATTACTTGGAAGGACAATTTAGTAGCAGACATGCTATCTCGAGCAAGATACGAGAAGGAGGACGAAATGGTTGAAGACATTAATGATGTCGGATTGAAATTCTATTCAATATCAAATCTCAACAAAGAAGACAAGCTATTTCTTGAAGAATCTTATGAAGGAGAATTATTGGATATTGGTCATTATTTGAATACCTTGACTAAGCAGGGGAATTGGTCTACAGAAAAATTCAAACAAATAAGAAAAAAAGCATATGGATTTTTACTTCGAGATGGATTCTTATGAAAGAGACCGAAGAAAGGAATTGAGATGCCACAACGACTGATAAGCAAAAGGGAAGAAAAACTAAAATTATTAAAGGAATTTCATGATAGTTTATGGACAGGGCATAGTGGAATCTAGGCTACTTTTGCTAAACTCAAGGAACAATATTGGTGGAAAAATATGTATCGAGATGTGCTCTCATTTGTAGAGTCATGTGAAATCTGTCAATCATATTCTAATATCCGACATCCAGATGGTCTTCATCCTACGTATCTTCTGGCTATTCATTTTAAATTGGTTGTTGATTTGGTTATTATGCCGGTTGGGTTATGGCAGATGAGATATTTGGTTTTAGCTCGTGAAAATTTATCAAATCAAGTAGAAGGAAGAGCATTGAGGACAAAATCTACAGAGGGGATTTGTAGGTTTTTGCTTGAAGATGTCATTTGCTGCTACGGATGCATAGGAAAAATCACTGCAGATCGTAGAGAATTAAATGCACAAGAAGCTCGTAAGTTCTTTGAAAGATGTGGAGTTAAACTATCACTAACTATTGCTTATATTCCGGAAGGGAATGCAAAAAGCGAAAGCGATCACCCACCGATTGTGAAAGCATTAATTAAAGCTTGTAATGAGAAAGTTAAAGAGTGGCCACGGCTTTTGTCATTTGCATTATGGACTGATCGAACAACACATAGTTCGATGACAGGATATATGCCAGTAGAACTTATGACAGGTCAAAAACCAATTATGCCGATCGAAGAAAAGGTACTTACTTGGAGTATGCTACCATGGGAAGATGGATTGACAAGAGAAGAACTTTTGGCTATTAGAATTCGACAATTGGAGCAAAGAACAGAAGATGTCCAGATAGCATTGGGTAGGTTAAAAAGAGCAAGGTTACAAAACAAGGCGCGATTCGATAAGCAACATCGATTGAGACCAAAAGCAATCGAAGAAGGTGACTAGGTACTTGTTTATGATAATAGTCTAGATAATCAACATAATACTTTGTGGAAATTTTCAAAACGTTGGTTTGGACCATATGTAGTAACAACTGTTCATGATAATGCGACTTACTCATTACGGGAGTTAGATGGTACAAAATTGAAAATACCAATTGCAGGGAAGCGAGTAAAAATATTTAAACGAAGAGACACGGAGATGAATATGGAAGACCTTAATGAAGGTATAGAGATTCCGCAGCAAGAAGATGAAAGTGATTTGGATAATGAAGGTGACGAAGACGAATTGAGTAAAGACGTAGAGGATATATTTTGAATTAAACAGCAATTGGATAAATTGGTGCATACCGGAGGATGCACAGGTTCAGAGGGGGTGGATGTCGTGTTGTAACACGAATATACCGTGAAAATATAAAGAAAGGGGACTTTTATTAATGTTCAGTTACCTCGAATATTGGGAGCAACGACCAACTCTAGTGCAAATACCGAATGGCCAAGTTCAGTCACCCCGTTACAGTCAGCCGAGGGATACTGAAATGCTCCATTTGATTCCATTAACGAGAGTCAGCAGGAACAGAAAGGACCAATTTCCACGAGGGGTGAGCCTAGTTCGAAGAGCCAATTGGATCCAATTTCAAGAATCCAATCCGGATCCTCTTACCTAATATGAGACCTGAATTGAACGGACAATCCAATGCAGTCTTATTATGGGAAAATCCAAGTCTTACTACGGGCCTCAGCCAGTCTGACGCGAAGGACCAATTTGATCTAATTACGGAAACATTTAGGTCTTACTATGGGACTCTTAGCCAATCTGACGTGAGGACCAATTTGACCCAATTACGTGAACATCAAGGTTACTATGGTTATCTTACCCAATATGAGACCTGAATTGTTCGGGCGACTCAATGTGGATCCGAGTACGGAGTTTCGATTCTGTTTCAGGCTGTCCTATTCTCTGTGTCGTTTCAGGGAACATTGTTTTTGATAAATGGATCTCTTAAAGGTAAAAACGGAGGAGAAAGCTCTGACGGCGAGAGCCAATTTCGAATCTAAGCCTTGATGGCGAGAGCCAATTTCGGATCTAAGCTCTCACGGCGAGAGCCAATTTCGGATCCAAGACGGAAGATTGAAGAAATTCAGAGGATAAGGTTTAGGGGAGGAGAGTTTTATTTGGAGAAAGTTTTTAGAGGGATAGAGGAGAGCTAGCTTCATGCTTCGGGTCGGGGAAGGAAAGACATAGAATTTGGATTTTTCTTCTTCGTAGAGTTTTGGGACGATTGAGGCAATCGCTGCTGAAGTTAGTGTTGTAATGGTGAATCGGGATTTTTAAATGAAGTGGGTTTGAATACTCTTGACTGTTTTGTAAAATCGAGTTACGTCTGTGATTGAAGGATTAAAGGGGTGTCTATAGGATTGAGTATGCGGAGTGAATGAAATTTATTGGGTTAATCTAACAGGACAGTCACTGGATACAAGATCGTAAGTACAAAGGGGTATTCAAGATTAACAGTTTGGGTTGTTCGGGGTTCTCTGTAACGTCTAGAGACCTATCGGCTGGGGCAAAAAGGACTTCGACAAGCAGTCGAAGAGCACCCGTATAGATTTACTGTACATTGTGGCAGTCGTTTATATTCCAGCAGTCAAAAACTGATAGACTGCATGACTATCGACGAATCTCCATACAAAGTTCTACAGCCAGACGCCCGACGCGTTCTCGAGCAGGAAAGCACGTAATACGACACCGTTGTCGTATTACGTGCTTTCTTGCTTGAAAACGCGCCGAGCATCTAGCTATAGAAGGTAGTATGGAGATTCGCCAATAGTCAAGCATTCTATCAGTTTTTGACTGCTAGAATATAAATGACTGCAAGAATATACCGTAAATCTATACGGATGCCCTTCAACTGCTTGTCGAAGTCTTTTTTGCCCCAGCCGATAGGTCTCTAGACGTTACAGAGAACCCCGAACAACCCAAACTGTTAATCTTCAATATATCTTTGTACTTACGATCTTGTATCCACTGACTGTCTTGTTAGATTAACCCAATAAATTTCATTCACTCCGCATACTCAATCCTATAGACACCCTTTTAATTCTTCAATCACAGACGTAACTCGATTTTACAAAACAGTCAAGAGTATTCAAACCCACTTCATTTAAAAATCCCGATTCACCATTACAACACTAACTTCAGCAGCGATTGCCTCAGTCGTCCCAAAACTCTACGAAGAAGAAAAATCCAAATTCTATGTCTTTCCTTCCCCGACCCGAAGCATGAAGCTCCTCTCTCTAATTCCCTTGATCTTCCAAAAACCTCCAATGAAAAACCAAACTAGTAACCTTGCAAAAGCTTGAAAACTCGCCCCCCCCGATTTCCCTCAAAAAAAAAACCCACACCCTCCAAAACTATATCCCACCTAACCTTATCCTCTGAATTTCTTCAATCTTCCGTCTTAGATCCGGAATTGGCTCCCACCTCAAGCTTGGATCCGAAATTGGCTCTCGCCACCAAGTTTTCTCCTCCGTTTTTACCTTTAAGAAATCCATTTACCGAAAACAACGTTCCCTGAGACGGCACAGAGAACAGGACAGCCTGAAACAGAATCGAACTCCGTAAACGGGACCACATTGAGTCGCCCGACCAATTCAGGTCCTATATTGGTAAAGATGCCCGTAGTAACCTGGATGTTCCCGTAATTGGGTCAAATTGGTCCTCGCGTCAGATTGGCTAAGACCCGTGGTAAGACCTGGATTTCCCGTAACTAGACTGCATTGGGTTGCCCCACCAATACAGGTCTCATATTGGGTAAGAGGACCCGGATTGGATTATCGAAATTGGATCCAATTGGCTCCTCAAACCCGTCGTGTGAATTGGTCCTTCTCTTCCTGCTGACTCCCGTTATTGGAATCGAACGGGGCATTTCAGTATGCCCCGGCTGACTGTAACGGAGTCACTGAACCTGACCACTCAGTATTTGAACTGGAGTTGGTCGATGCTCCCAATATTCGAGGTAACTGAATATTAATAAAATTCCCCTTTCTTTTTATTTTCACTGTATACTCGTGTTACAAGACGACATCCACCCCCTCTGAACCTGTGCATCCTCCGGTATGCACCAATTTACCCAATTGCTGTTTGATTCAGAATATATCCCCTACGTCTTTGTCCAGTTCCTCTTCGTCACCTTCATTATCCATATCACTTTCATCTTCTTGCTGCGGAATCTCTGTACCTTCATTAAGGTCTTCCATATTCATCTCTGTGTATCTTCGTTTAAATATTTTTACTCTCTTCCCTGCAATTGGTATTTTCAATTTTGTACCATCTAACTCCCGTAATGAGTAAGTCGCATTATCATGAACAATTGTTACAACATATGGTCCAAACCAACGTTTTGAAAATTTCCGCAAAGTACTATGTTGATTATCCAGACTATTGTCATAAACAAGTACCCAGTCACCTTCCTCGATTGCTTTTGGTCTCAATCGATGTTGCTTATCGAATCGCACCTTGTTTTGTAACCTTGCTCTTTTTAACCTTTCTAATGCTATCTGGACATCTTCCATTCTTTGCTCCAATTGTCGAATCCTAATAGCCAGAAGTTCTTCTCTTGTCAATCCATCTTCCCATGGTAGCATACTCCAAGTAAGTACCTTTTCTTCAATCGGCATAATTGGTTTTTGACCTGTCATAAGTTCTACTGGCATATATCTTGTCACCGAACTATGTGTTGTTCGATCAGCCCATAATGCAAATGACAAAAGCCGTGGCCACTCTTTAACTTTCTTATTACAAGCTTTAATTAATGCTTTCACAATCAGTGGGTGATCGCTTTCGCTTTTTGCATTCCCTTCCGGAATATAAGCAGTAGTTAGTGATAGTTTAACTCCACATCTTTCAAAGAACTTACGAGCTTCTTGTGCATTTAATTCTCTACGATCTGCAGTGATTTTTCCTATGCATCCGTAGCAGCAAATGACATCTTCAAGCAAAAACCTACAAATCCCCTCTATAGATTTTGTCCTCAATGCTCTTCCTTCTACTTGATTTGATAAATCTTCACGAGCTAAAACCAAATATCTCATCTCCCATAACCCAACCGGCATAATAACCAAATCAACAACCCATTTAAAATGAATAGCCAGAGGATACGTAGAATGAAGACCATCTCGATGTCGGATATTAGAATACGATTGACAGATTTCACATGACTCTACAAATGAGAGCACATCTCGATACATATTTTTCCACCAATATCGTTCCTTGAGTTTAGCAAAAGTAGCCCAGATTCCTCTATGCCCTGCCCATAAACTATCATGAAACTCCTTTAATAATTTTAGTTTTTCTTCCCTTTCGCCTATCACTCATTGTGGCATCTCAATTCCTTTCTTCGGTCTCTTCCATAAGAATCCATCTCGAAGTAAAAATCCATATGCTTTTTTTCTTATTTGTTTGAATTTTTCTGTAGACCAATTCCCTTGCTTAGTCAAGGTATTCAAATAATGACCAATATCCAATAATTCTCCTTCATAAGCTTCTTCAAGAAATAGCTTGTCTTCTCTGTTGAGATTTGATATTGAATAGAATTTCAATCCGACATCATCAATGTCTTCAACCATTTCGTCCTCCCTCTCGTATCTTGCTCGAGATAGCATGTCTGCTACTAAATTGTCCTTTCCAGTGATATGCTTAAATTCTGGATTTAGTGACTTAATATAAGCAATCCATCTCAACATTGCAATATCCGGCGTTGAACAGTTAATAATCATTCCAAGCAATGGCAAGCAATCTGTTTCAATTACTACTACTGCCCCAATCAAATAGTCCTTTTCAGCTTTCATAGCCGAAACGACTCCCCAAAGTTCTCTTTTGACTTGCGAATATGCACGCTGACGAATACTTAAAACTTTAGTTCCAAATCGAACTGCAAATCTACTCCCATTCGAATCATCTTTACCCACCGCCCATCCAACGGCAATTGGACTAGCGTCTACAGTAAGAATCACTGGTCTATTGCACTTATAATCAACCTTCTTCAATATTGGAGGTGACATCAATAATTTCTTCAATCTTTGCATTGCCTGAATATGCCTTTCTTCCCATTCAAATCGGTAACCCTTGCGTAACAGTTCATATAATGGATCCACTATGTGAGCAAAATGAAGGATCCAGATTCGATAAAATACACATGCACCCAAAAACCTGTGAACCTCTGTTAAAGAATCACAATCCTCTTTCATCCTTCCAATTGCATCAACTTTAGTCGGATCTGGTTTTCTTCCGTAAGATCTGCATAAATGTCCAACAATTACAACCTCTCGCACTCCAAATACGGACTTCATACCCGATAATGTAAGATGAACTTCTCCAAGCCGAGTTAAAATCTTTTCACAATCTTGTATATGATCAACAACATATCTGCGACATCCCCTCGTATCTAAAGTTTCATCCTTGTCTCCTTCTCTGCACCCCTTTATAGGAACATCATCCAGAAAAGGCATAGTCTTTTTCGGGATAAAATCTCTCAATACCTTATTCATCCCATTCATCATATGCGCAATTGAGTTGGTCGCGCCTTGAGGAAGAGTGCACATTCTAACCAATCCAAGTGGTGTCCTCATCGTTGTCATATCTCTACTTCCTTCGGCAAGTTGAAATTGATCATAACCTGAATACAAATCACCCATTGAATAGATCGCCCTTCCAGCAAACGCCTCAGCAAATTCATCCACAATAGGTCCAATTCCTGCATTCCTGGCAGTTACAGCATTCACCGGCTGTATATCTTGAATAAACCGCAGTGACCCATTCTTCTTAGGTACCGTAAACCATCGACTAGAATACGGCGTAAATGAAGGTTCTAACATTCTTTCAATAGTTCCACCAATTTAGGTAAATGTACCCTCGGTACTGGAATCGGTCTTAGATTCCAAGGTACATGCGGTACAGTGAAGATAACCATAGGTATTATAATATTTGGATCCACACACCCAATTTCATGAGATTCGAAGGCAAACGATCTACCTTGTTTAGCCAACATCTTTTTGAAGCAAGTAATTTCCTCCGGCAATAATGAACCATCAGAACCAATCTTCAATTCTTCAAAAGTCTCTTCAGTAAACTGATGTCCAATACTCATTGGATCTCTTAAACTTGCTTCTTTTGATGCTTCTCCCATTTGTTCTTTAAAATCTTCTGGTAATGGTCCGGCAACAGGCTTTACCTTCTTATCTGCCGTTTTATATCTCGTCTCTACTGTAACTTCTGGTGCTTGAAAAGATTCAAGCATGGTATAAACCTCTCTTGAATGAATCTCAACAATCTTATCATTATCCCCTAACCCAATAGATGTAATTAATTCCAATGAATCTTCCAGCCCATTTTCTTCATAAATACCCAAAATCCTCTCATCATCTTGCAATGTACCTACCTTGCGTAACTGTCCTTCGATATCATATAATCTTTTTCTTTCTTTTTTTTTAAAATCATCAACTTTCTTAACAGTGGTACCTCCCCAAAATCCTTAAATCCTTCAACAATCTTTGGCAATGGTTTCTCCCTCAACCTATCTCGATTCTGTTCATGGTTAGGAGATACTGTTAGAAATTGTACAGCTTTCCTCCCATCTTCGCTCCGTACCCTTGCATAAGCAGAACCATCGTCAAGTACCTTTGTTTCCATCCGTGTTGCCGTGATATAAGGTTGTCCTAAAATCAACGGATAAGACGTTGTATCTTGAACGAAGAAATGTTGCTCCGTCGCAACATCCCCAATCCGAATTTTGACATCTGGACAAGCTCCATATAATTCGCCTCGTGTGTTATTAGCTGCTCGTATTGCCCATCCATGTTCCATATCAATTGGCCATTTTTGCTTCTTATAAAGATCTTTAGACATGAGATTTATTTCAGAACCATGGTCCACCAAAGCAACTATTGGTTCTTCTATATCTCCTACCTTCATCAATACCTCAGTAGTTGCGCTTGCCCAATGCTTTCGAGTATAATGGCTCAAAGTTTCTATTTCCTTGTCACTAGAATCTTCGAAACGTACTCGCTGATTATATCTATTCTTTTCATTTGTTGGTTGCTTGTAACCAATATCAACCTCTTCTTCATCTCTACATATTCTTGCATCAATAGCATGACTCATTCTAGTTTCGCTCATTAATTGCCTCTTTCGCTTAATGCTATCAATGATAACATCATGAAACTCCTTCTTTGCAATTCTCAAGACTTCTTTCAATGTGAATTCCACCTTAGCATTTAATATACGTTCTTCCAACACCCCTTTCAAATTTGTTGCCGCTTCAATGTCAGAAAGTAGCTTATAAGCAATTGATTTGCCCTTATCTTTTGTCTCCGTTGTTTTTTCTCCCAACGATGCTGAGGTATCCTTTACAGGCAATTCTTGTGAAGCTGCCTCCCGAGCCTTGTCTCCTCGAGTTTGCCTCTTAAAAGAATTTCCTTCTCTAGTATCATCAAAATTTCCTCGTCTTTTTTCTTCCATCAAAGCTTCATGTTGGCTTTTAGCAATATATGCATGAACTGAAAGAGACTCAACAGGATCCTCCCAACCTATTCTTCCTCGTATTGTAGCTGCAGTTCTCAATAACGCTTCTCGAGGTAATTTCCCTTCTTGCATTGTAGAAACGACAGAAGCCCAAAACTCACTAGTTTCCGTACTCCCACCAATTTCATCCTCTACTCTTGCACCATAACTTGCACTTTCTCGTGCTACTGTTTCATGCCCTTTTAAGTAATCTTCAACCAATGCTCTCATTCCTCCCTTGCCAAAATTGGTTTGAAGAAGATCCTCCCTACCTTTCAATGCTATCTTTCCATCTTTCCAGCAAATAATTCCCTGCCGTATCATATTATTAAATTCATTGCAATCTTTTCTAGTGTGTGAAGCATCATCACACCAAATGCATCTTTGTACATATCTTTGTTTTGAAACATTCTTCGAATTGTTTATAGAAGTATTTTCTTCAAGTCTTGCCAATTTGATTTGAAGATCTCGCATTCCTCGTATAATTTCTTCCATTTCAATATCTGCTTTCTTTGACAAGGATGTCGAAGGTTGAACTGTAGGCATTGTCGGTGGTGTTGTACGTACTGGAGCTTTGGGTGCTTGTACTGTTTTTGGAATATTACTCCTATCCTTCCTCCTTTCTTTTTTTGTAAACAACCCCACCGCATCTTCAACGTTCTTCCACTTTGTTGTCAATCCTTCATCTTCTTCTTTGTCTTCAAGAAGGGGTTCTAATTTCTCTTGTAATTCTCCATCAGCAGCTTGAAGAAATAGATCAACTTTTTTCGGCTCCAATGTCAATTTTTCTACCTTCGATAGTTGAGAGTACTGCCTCTCAAATTCCCTTAGTAGCTCTGTTGCTTGCAAATTCTTATTGGGCCATTCAATCCATCCCAGAAACAGCTTCTTAGTAACGCGATCAGCATCTTCCAAGAAATATTCGTCTTTCAATGCATGTGAAAAATCCTCCCATGAATTCCCACAACGATCCGTAATCGATGTAATGTGGTCCCTTATCTCCGGTATCGTGGCAAGTCCAAATAGTGCAACCATTTTCTTCTCAGAAACCCGATTTAATTCCATTTCACGAATATAACATCTTAAATACCTTGAAATATTCCTCCCATCAAATTGATCAATTTTATTGACCACTGCTTACAATGCTTTGGTTGCCAAAGCTTCCTTTTGATCATTGCTTTGCTGTTGCTGCATTGACAATGAGAAGGCTTGAAACAAACTAGCAATAGACGGATCCATGTGCATACCTTGTCCTTTAGAAGACTCCCCTCCAGAAACTTCTCCCAAAAATCCTTCAAAATTTTTATTTTCGTTTTCCATAAAAATAAAGATAAAATCAACCGAAATCCAATACCTTCTACCTCAAGCTTTCACGTCGGGTTCACCACTTATGTCGTATTACGTGCTTTTCTGCTCGAGAACGCGCCGGGCGTCTGGCTGTAGAAGGTTGTATGGAGATTCGCCGATAGTCATGCAGTCTATCAGTTTTTGACTGCTGGAATATAAACGACTGCAACAATGTACAGTAAATCTATACGGGTGCTCTTCGACTGCTTGTCGAAGTCCTTTTTGCCCCAGCCGATAGGTCTCTAGATGTTACAGAGAACCCCGAACAACCCAAACTGTTAATCTTCAATACCCCTTTGTACTTACGATCTTGTATCCACTGACTGTCCTGTTAGATTAACCCAATAAATTTCATTCACTCCGCATACTCAATCTTATAGACACCCCTTTAATCCTTCAATCACAGACGTAACTCGATTTTACAAAACAGTCAAGAGTATTCAAACCCACTTCATTTAAAAATCCCGATTCACCATTACAACACTAACTTCAGCAGCGATTGCCTCAGTCTTCCCAAAACTCTACGAAGAAGAAAAATCCAAATTCTATGTCTTTCCTTCCCCGACCCGAAGCATGAAGCTCCTCTCTCTAATTCCCTTGATCTTCCAAAAACCTCCAATGAAAAACCAAACTAGTAACCTTGTAAAAGCTTGAAAACTCGCCCCCCCCGATTTCCCTCAAAAAAAAAACCCACACCCTCCAAAACTATATCCCACCTAACCTTATCCTCTGAATTTCTTCAATCTTCCGTCTTAGATCCGGAATTGGCTCCCACCTCAAGCTTGGATCCAAAATTGGCTCTCGCCGCCAAGCTTTCTCCTCCGTTTTTACCTTTAAGAAATCCATTTACCGAAAACAACGTTCCCTGAGACGGCACAGAGAACAGGACAGCCTGAAACAGAATCGAACCCCGTAATCGGGACCACATTGAGTCGCCCGACCAATTCAGGTCCTATATTGGTAAAGATGCCCGTAGTAACCTGGATATTCTCGTAATTGGGTCAAATTGGTCCTCGCGTCAGATTGGCTAAGACCCGTAGTAAGACCTGGATTTCCCGTAACTAGACTGCATTGGGTTGCCCCACCAATACAGGTCTCATATTGGGTAAGAGGACCCGGATTGGATTATCGAAATTGGATCCAATTGGCTCCTCGAACCCGTCGTGTGAATTGGTCCTTCTCTTCCTGCTGACTCCCGTTATTGGAATCGAACGGGGCATTTCAGTATGCCCCGGCTGACTGTAACGGAGTCACTGAACCTGACCACTCAGTATTTGTACTGGAGTTGGTCGATGCTCCCAATATTCGAGGTAACTGAATATTAATAAAATTCCCCTTTCTTTTTATTTTCACTGTATACTCGTGTTACAACACGACAACGGTTCCTATTCTAGCTGGACAAACTCGTTTTCTGACATATTGTCTTTTTTCACAGCCATACTCCTCATTTTGTGATTGCGTCATTTCTTTGGACAATGTTGAGCAATGTGCTTTGGTTCTCCACAATATAAACATAATCCTTCTTGACGACGATGAGTCTTTTCTTCCTCAGTAAGAGGTTTGAAACGTACTGCATCAATTTGCATATCCTCTACTTCCGAATGTATGTGTTGAAGAGGTATTGGTGTTGCCATTGAATTATAGTAACGTTGAGATCCACTTGTACGGTTCTCAGATCGGAATTCAAAAAGGCGATTGTCGCACTTCACAGCAAAGTCAATTGCTTGACTCAATGTTTGAGGATCAGGTAAGTTGAGCATTAATTTTTTATCTCATATTGTAATCCGTAGAGAAATTGGCTAATAAGTGCAGCATCATCCCACTTGATATCAGTTGTAAGTTGTCAAAATTGTGAAGCATATAACGTTACTGATCGATTGCCTTGTCGTAAAATACGGATCTTAATGGTTGCAACATGAATTGCATCATGTTCTCAATACATGGATCGAAACTCCACCAAAAAAGCCTCTAGATTATCTAATATTGGATCTCGTCGTTCAAGAAAAGATGAAAACCACGATAGTGCTGAACCTGAAAGAAGCATACCAATGAATCTAACTTGCGATCCTAGAGTTGGATAGCTTTGGGGTTGAAGTTCAATCACAAGTTGCACTTGATTGATAAATCCTCGAAACTCGGATCTGGTGCCATGAAACTTCTTGGTAGGGCAATTCTTGGTTCTCTAACATTTGAAGGGCGTTCCACCATAGGCGAAAGGACATGGTTTGGTGCAGATGTTGAAGCAGCTCCAACTATTTCTAAATCTTCACTTCCTGCCAATCTTGTTGCTCCTTGTAGTGGTAAATTGAGTTGATGCATCGTAAGCATTAACTCCCTCAATTGCTCTTGCATTTGTGCCATTGCACTCTTCATTTCAATAAATTCTGCTATGATAATACTTAGAAATTAGAAGATGTCTAATATCGCTCAAGATAAATAGAAGAGAGGACTTGAGAACAAAGAAAATACTAAGGACAATATCAGTTTAGAAGAGGATAATCCGCAACTTCTAATATGCTTATATCTTATCAAAAAAAAGTAGTAATCCACTCTTAATCAAGATTAGACAAAGCTCTGATATTATAGGTATACTCTTGTCAATCTATCAAGGACAAGAACTCGATGAAAAAATAATTCAAACAAGTGAGCCTTCACTCAAAGAAAGGTAATGAAATATATATAAACAAGTATATATATTGAAAGAGAAACTGGAATAGCTATTGCCAAAAGACAAGAAAACTAGAGATCCTTGAAACTAGACTAGAAGCAAGAAAGGAGTTGACAAGAGTGAAGAATCCTTCACTCTTATCTCTATATATACTACCTAATTAGGGACTACGTGGCGACGTTCTATAGGATCTTCAATATGTGTTGACTTTGTAGGACACATGCCTTGACTTACAAGGCAAGTTCTTCTACGTGTGGGCCACATTATTAGCTTGATCTTCAAGCTAACAACATGTGTGGCACATGGCCAACTTGTTGACCACGTTTCTAATCCAAAAAATCAATTAAAAAAACCTATGAAGTCAAAGCAGCCTCTATGAAGCTTCTAGGAAGCTTCCATATTAAATACTATAGAATTAACTTACTTTTACCTACTTTTACTTACTTCTACGTATTTGTATATGTAAATACTAGCTTACATGATTATGTCTGTGACACAAAATAGGACAACATGGACAAAAATAAAATTAAACAGAATAAGACAAGAAGACAAAATTGAATAAAAAGAAATAAAATAGAATAAAACTAAATAAAAAGGTGCAAAACCAAATTTTATTAAGAAAAAAGGTCGAAAGCCATATTTAACTTGATGTTCCAAAAAACATTAATTAGTCCTATTTATACTTTGTTCTATCACCCTAAACTTTTTAAAATATTCTTAGATGATAGTTTCTACTTAGATAATTGTTGTAAATTCTTTCTAGAAAGACTTGATGTTATATGTGACATCAAAAATCACTATATAAATGCCAAAAAGTCTAATCCACCAAGGTGCTAATGTATGGATTTGGATTGATATAGTAAATAGCAAGTTGGTATTAGAGAGTAATACCTAATCATCCTTCCAAATGGTCTTGTATTGTCGATGGTTATCTGTATACTACTTCTGTCAATTCTCTACAATAAGGAGGTAATGTTGTACCTCTTGTAAGGTTGTTGTAAGCCATTGCATTAATTCCTCTATTGTCAAGTTTTTGGTATCAATGAAACAATGGAGAATTACTAGCATAATCAAATCTTAATCAATATTAAGAAAAAATAGTGAATGATTGGTACTTATTTGAATACTATCATTATAATTAAATTCCAAAGATGTCAAACATTCATTCCAATCATTACAATGAACTATTACAAATATCTACGACATATCTTCTAAGGTTTGATTTGCATACTCTATTTGTCCATTTATTTGAGGATGAAAGGCTATAGACATGACAAGTTATGTACCAAATAGCTTGAACAAGGCTTGTCTAAAACTTCTTATGAAATATGGATCTCAATCTAAAATAATAACATGATGTAATCTATACTGATAAAAGATAATATTAAAGAAGATCCATGCAAATATTAGGGCATTAATATCCAAGCTTACTATGACAAAGTGAAGTTGTTTCAAGAGTCAATCCACAAAGAAAATAATTATAATGTGATTATAAGGCATCTGTAATAAATACATAATGAGATCCATAGTCATCTACTTGCAATGTGCTGTAGGTAGTGGAATTAGGTACAATAGTCTAAGAGATGTTGCATTGGGTACTTTATTATATTAACATGATTCATAGGAGTATACAAAAGCTCAAACATCATGATTCAAACCTTCTCAAAATCATATCCTTCACATCTGTTTTGGAGTCTTTTCTTCCCTTAGATGTTCAAATATTAAGATGTCATGTTTTTCTTTAAGTATGTGTATCCAAAGTATAGCATTGCCACGTACATAAATTTACTCCTTGAAATAGAGCAAGCCATCACAAAGATTATAATCTAGATATTGTATATCATCCACCTTTAGTCAATTGCTAATCATCTTAAGATAAGCATCTCGATGCATAGCTTTCTTCTATTTTATCTTTTTAGTTAGGTTTGAAATGATACTACTAATAGTAGTAATTTTTGTCTTATCTTTCAATTTGGCCTTCAAGTCTAATCTTTCCAATAAGTTGTCTCACATTATATATTGTTGTCTTTGCTTGTAATTAAGTTAGATATCAAAAAGATGCAATTATTCTTCTCAATCATAATGTTAAGATTTCAAATTTTTTAGATGCAAATTTTGTAGCAAAAATCAATGGTCAATTCAAACAATCATTGGCTTTTCCAAAAAATAATGTCACCGCACCTTTGCAACATATACAATGACTAATTGCTCTTGATTATATACAAAGTAATTGTATTCTACCTTTTTAAATTTTTGTGATTCTTATGCCACAAGTTAAACGCCTCTACTAAAGTCTTGTTGAAGGATTACTCCAATAACAAAATTGAAAGCGTCAATGTCAAGTATACAAGGAAGATTGAGATCATATCATTGCAATATTAGAGCTATAATCAATGCCTCTTTCAATCTATCAAAGACGCTTTGCTGCTCTAATTTTTATTCATATGATACACTTTTCTCTAATAGGTTTGTCAATAAAGTAGCAATATGTGCAAATTGCTAGAAAAAATGGTAATAATATTCAGTAAGGCCTAAAAATGAGTGGACTTCAAAAACATCTTTGAAAGTTGGGTAATCCTCCACTACTTTTACCTTTTTCCTATTCCATGCATATGCCTTTAAAAGACACCACTTATTCCAAAAAAGTAACTTTTAAATTCTAAAGTTTAGATTTTGATTACTTATAATAGAAGCAACTATCTTATAGTCAACATAGCACTTTTTATAAGTGTTGCTCATATTCTTCAAAGATTTTATTATATACAAAGATATAATCAATAAAAGTAACTATATAATTCTCCAAAAGGTCCTGAAATAATCTATTTATGTGATTCATGAAAGAAATTGGAGCATTAGTGAGACCAAAAGACAAAACAAGCTATTTGAAATATCCAAAGCGCATATGAAATGCTATCTTTTCTATACCATGTCTTACAATAGGTGTTTGTCAATAACTATTTCAAAGATCAAATTTACTAAAGATAGTTATATCTTAAAGTTGATCAAAAAGATCATCTACATATAAAAGTGGATATGCATTCTTAACAATTTGCTTATTAAGGTCTCAATAGCCAATATAAAGTCAAAGTCTACCATCTTTTTTGGATGCAAAGAATATACGTGCTTTCTATAGTGATGTACTTTCTCAAATGATGTCTTTTTTTAAGACTTTGTCTAATACCTTTCATAATTCTTTAAGTTCATTTGGTGCTAGGCAATAAATTGGCCGACTTATTAACTTGGCTCAAAGCAGGAATTCTATTTGAAAGAAGATACCTCAATTGGGAGGCATGCTACTGAATAGATCAATTGAAAAGACATCCTAATATTCTTGTATGAGTTGTTCTACTTATTCTACTCCTTTAGTTGACTTTTCTAGCACTAATATAAGATTTGGACCACTGTATATGTCAGTTGCTTATGTTATATTTGTTTCTTTATAAAAGTCATCTTTACAAATAAGTCTTTAGTTATAGATTATTTTTCTTCTTCACTTAATGTAGAGATACAAAAAATCACCTTGTGTCTATACTATTTGAAAGAAATTATTTTTGCTACCTAATTAATTTGCTTATTTTCTACCTCTAGCTATGATATATCAAAGATAACATCATATTTTAGTTTTTTTTCTATCTTAAACCTCTCTCTTAAGATATAGGTATTAGTCAATCTCAACATTTTTTTTCATATATCTCACTAAATATATTCTCTTAGTCATCTATAAGGTACATACTTTTTCTCTTAATTTCCTTAGTTTTAAATTTAAGTCAATCAATAATTTCAATCAAGATGTAATTTTTGTAGAGGTATAATCCACAAGCACTTAATATTGCTTTCCTTTTAGTAGTCTCATTAGATGCACTAGTTGATTCTTTTTATAGTTTTTCAAGGCTATACCAATTGTTTTTAAGAAATAATAGCTATGCCTAGTATTAGCCTTTGGCACCTTTACTAGGAAGCTTTGTTTTTTTACTATATCTCATTATTAACTTGGTCAATTTCAAGACTAAAAACGTGCCTTATTTTGTTGGTGCTTGAATTTTGAAGTTTTAAACAACCTCTAATTTCATGGCCTATTTCTTAATAATAGAAACACAATCCTTTTTGTACCAATATTTTTTGTCTTTGTAGTATCAATGATCTTTATAAGGCATCAATTCCTATTGGCATTGATTGTTGTGTCATAGTATTAAATAGCAACATAAAACTTTGTCCTATAGGACATGCTCCACAATTTCTAAAATCTATAGTATCAATCTTCTCAGTCATTCTAATTACTTCTTCAAATATTTGTAGATCCTTTAATTCTATTTCTTGCTGAATCTCAAGTTTCAAACTTTGGAGAAATTGATCCATCATCTCTACTTTTGAAATATTGCTAATTTTGAGATATAAGAACTTGAATTGAGAGACATAATATAGTACTAATCTAGATTGTATAAGATTTACCAACTAATTTTGTGCTATCTTCTTTGCATTGATGGATCAAAATTGATTCCTAAACTTGGTTTCAAACTCCTCGTAATTACAAAATATACCTTAAGCTCTATAGCTTTGAATTTGATGTTGCTACCAAATGGCTACCGCATCTTTCAAATAACTAGTTGCATATATAATTCCTTTAGTTGTGTTTGTTCCAGATAGTTGGAGATATTATTGCATGTTGAAGAGCCATTGGCATACATCTTCTTGTTTTCAAGTCTCAAAGTATATATACTAGACTTATTTAATTTTAGCCTAGCAGATATTGACTCCCTTATCCTCAAGACTTCTATTTGTCCTTACAAAATAGCCATCTTGCTTAAAAGATGTTGTATTTGAGCCTCCATCTAGAATTACTTTGCTACATATTTCATGCCATAATTTCTCTATTGGATTCGACTATTATAATGCCTTCTCATCTTTTGGTTGACTTTTTAAAAGTAGCTTGTAGTAGCCTCAATACAATATCTATTATGACGACAACAATTGACCTCAAACTAGATGATGACTATTAAGACACTACCAAAGAACAGTCTAATACTTGCTTTGATATCAATCTATGTCAAGAGTCTAAGATCCTTATAATCCATAGCAATATAAAACCTCATCACAAAGTAAGATAAAATGGATTAGAATAAAATTAAACAAAATTAAACAAAATAGGATACAAAGATAAAATTGATAAAATAAAAATTAAACAGAATTAAATTGAACAAAAAGATGCAAAATCAAATTTTACTAAGAGAAAAGGTGTAAAGTCATACTTCACCAAATGTTCCAAAAGGCCTTGACTAATCCTACTTATACTTTATTCTACCACCTTTAATTTTCTAAAATATTTATAGATGATGGACTTTATTTAAATAATTATCCTAAATTCTTTTCAAAAAGTTCTATAATAGACTCTACCTAAATAACCATGTTAGGATCTTTTAGAATATTCTATATTAGATTCTATATAATCCATTAATCTAGAATCAATTCTAAAAACTTCCATAACTTTTCAAACATGGTTCCAACTATTTATTCTTAACTTTGAACAGTACAAATATTTTACACCCTGTTACAATTGTCATCCTTGCCATGTCATCTTTTTGTATAATTTAACTACTAATTAAGAATGTTCAAATAGTTGTCTTTATATTTAATAGATACATATATTCCTTGCCTTTATTATTTAAAATCAGGTAAAAAAAGATATTGAGCAAGGTTTCTAATTTTTTTTTTTTTTTTTTTTTTTGTAAAATAAAAATGGATGAAAGAATAAACTACTTAGCTTTGTATTCAATGATGGATTTTTTGTATGCAACATTTGTGAGAATAATAGGAATGTAATTTACAAGATCCTACAAGAATCAATTGTCACAAATAATTCAAAACTTCTTAACAATGGATGGATCATTGTATGAAAAAACATAAAACAAAAATATAAAAATACATAAAATGATGTGTATGCATATATTATCTGATTTGAATATGTATTATATGATATTAAAATAAATATAGCATAAATATGATTATTTTGATATCTTTTAAAAAATTAATATTATTTGATGCTTAAACATATTTTCATATGTATTTTTATCTTTTTAATTTAATTAAAGATAATAATATATATTTATAGTATTTTTAAATTAATTAAATATTTTTAAAATAAAAAATAAATAAAACATTTAATCTTTTATATAACCTATATTAAAAAAATCTATGATCTTATAAATTAGATCAAATTTCTAAAATTTTCAAATATTTTTGTGATCTTGGAATTTAAAAATTTATATTTTTTATTGCATTCATACTAAGCTAAGTGAAAGGATATTTTTCAACTATTATTTATGCATAAGCCATGGTTTAGGGCATATTGATGTAAATTTATTATATATTAATATGAGTTGAAAAAATATGTTCAAGATATAGCTAATAAATACACATATATATATATATATATATATATATATACATATATATATATAAATAATTTACCAATAATAATTTGGAAATCTTATACAACAAATTTGATTATTTCTTTGTAATACAAAGTATATATAATGCAAATAAATTTTATAAAATATAAAAATATAAAAATATAATATTTGATACTTCATTAACAATCAAAAATAGAACAGAATAGAATTGAAAAAATTGACCAAATTGACCAAATTGACCAAACAAAAATTGAGAAAATATAAATAGAATATAATAGAACTGAACATGAAGATGCAAAATCGAATTTTACTAAGAGAAAAGGTTCAAACCCATACTTGACCAAATGTCCAAATGGCCTTAGTTAGTTTTATTTATATTTTGTTCAACTATCTTAGATCTTTCTAGAATGTTCTTAATGGTGGACTCCACCAAGATAATCACCCTTTTAAAAGATTCTAAACATGGATTCTACTATGATAAATATCTTAAGCTTTTCTAAAAGGGTCTATAATGGATCTCACATGGACCACCACCTTAATCTAAATTCTAGAAACTTCTCAAAAACAACTCGAATTTCATATCTCTATATGAAAATAATACAAATATCTTATTCATGCCCTATTACAAAAATACATAATAATCAAGAGTTTAAGATAAAAGAAGTTTTAGATTCAATGTGACATTGAAATAGGTTGGAATATCTTGTTCATTGGTGCCAATATGATATTAATAAATACACATAGAAGTTAAAAAAGAATCTTGCAAATACAACAAAGAATATTGAGGTTTTTTATTGATAACATCCATCAAAATTAAGATGAAGAATTGTAAGATCTATGAAAGTGATGTTGCTCATCATGGAGCTTATTCCTAGAAGGGAGTATAATATCATGGATATACATATTTATTCTAATATTTATCTATATGATTAAATAAAATTAAGTAAAAATAAATTTATTTCATAATAATTTTTAAAAAAGCTTTTTAGAAGCTTCATAGATACTACTTTGGTTTTACATGTATTTGTAATTAATTGATAGATTAAAAACTTAGTCAATAAATTAATCATGTGTTGATAGCTTATGAAACAAGATAATTATGTTGTACATATAGAAAACTTACTTTGAAAATTAAAATACATATCTTCCAAAATCAACACATTCTTGTAATACATCAAGTCTTGCTTGAGAATGCTCTGGGTACCTAGCTATGGAAGAAAGAATGAAAATTGCAATAACAAAATCTTAATTCTAATAAAATACTAACAATGCTCTAATTAGACCATAATAATATTAAGCAAGCTTAATCCAATTCAAAAAAACCTCAAAGAAATTTAAAACAAACAATAAGAATTTTTAAAGAAATATTAGAATGATCACAAATATCACTCAAATAAATGTCAATTCAATCTTAATTTAATTTTTGTTAAAATCCTATTGAACTTCATTCAAACTTTAGACCAAATTAATTAAATATTAAATCTTAATGAAATCCTAAATCCTAAATTGAATCCTAAATCCTAAACCAAATCCTAAATCCTAAATTCAACTTTAATCCAAATCCTAACCAAACCTAAACCAAAATCTAAATCAAATTCTAACCAAATCCTAATTCAAATCCTAACCAAACCTAAACCAAACTCTAAATCAAACTCTAATCAAATCCTAATCCAAATTCTAAATCTTAAATCAAATCCTAATCCAAATCCTAACTAAACCTAAACCAAATCCTAAATCAAATCCTAACCAAATCCTAATCCAAATATTAAATCCTAAATCAAATCCTAATTCAAATCCTAAATCCTCAACCAAATTCTAATTCAAATTTTAAATCAAATCCTAATTCAAATCCTAAATCCTAAATCAAATTCTAATCTAAATCCTAAATTCTAATCCAAATTCTAAATCCTAAATTCTAATCCAAATTCTAAATCCTAAACCAAACTTGAATCCAAATCTTAAATCCTAAACCAAATCCTAATCCAAATCTTATATCCTAAACCAAATCCTAATCCAAATCTTAAATTCTAAATCCTAAATCAAATCCAAAAACAAACCCTAATTAAAATCCTAAATCCAAAACCAAATTCTAAACCAAACCCTAATCAAATCCTAATAATTCCTACAACAAATTTAAATCTCAAGAACTAATAAATTAATCATTGGTCTTAACTAAAACTTTGCACACTTCTTAAAAAATAAGTTAAAAACAAGCAGAGAAAAATTAAAAAGGATCGAAATTACCAAATTCACGATAATTTCAAAAATGTGCTTGGGTATTGGCTGGCCTCCTTCTCCAATCTTGATGCCAATCTTCTAGAGTCAATATCTCTTTTTTGCATCATTTGATTGATCTCAAATTTCTCATACACATACAAAAACAAATCTAATAACTTTTCACATAATTTTTACTCCAATCCAACAAGTAGATTGCAAGAAATCATAAAAACCCTTACTAGACCTAAAATTCTACTTTATGAGATCTTGATCCTTTTAAACCTAAATATCTCTTATTTCAATTGTTAGATCAAGCTCAAATTTATAACACATATTAAACATAACTATAACCATGAATCCAAAAAAATTTACTTATAGATCTGCTACAAATCTCTAAAAATCACTCAAAACATAAATCCTATATTATTTCATAAAATCCAAGTCATCTAAAACAACCCTTGACTTTGCAAAGCTCTTAGAAAGTCATAACAACTTCAAATCATCCAAAATTAACTTTTTTAGAAACCTTATTTAATCTGCTATCAAATCTCACTCTTCAATCTGCCAAAGAGATCTGGAGTTGTCATCGAGACTCGGTTTTGAGCCTCAAGGTCTGATTTTGACCCTGGCTCATAACCGGCTCTCTCCGAGTATCAATACCTAATTTTTTAAAGTAATTTTTGCTAGAATTCACTCTCAACTTCCTCTTAAAGATGTCTATATCATTTGTTTTTCCAATCTATCTTTTTTTGCCTTATTTTTGGCCCTACAAAGTAAATAGAAGTCACTTTTCTAAAAAGGCAGCATTACTACTAAAAGTATTATTACCTTTCTATCTTTTATCCATATTTTTCTACTTTTTCTTTTAACTTGGCTCTTCTATAATAAAATCCATATTATCATCTTTCACCATAAAGTCGTGTTGCAACACGACAACGTTTTAGAGGTCTTATAGGACATTGCTATATAACTTCCAATTAAGAGTATGTATAGAGGCAAGAATAAAGTTGTCTTAATTCTTGTCAATGCTTTTTTAATCTTTAATCTTATTTCAAGACTTTTTATTTTCTTTATCTTTGGCAATAACCATTCTAGTTTAATACTATATTATCTTTGAGTAACTTTTTAATTCATTTGAGTGATAGAAGAATATATTGAAAATTTCTTTCTTTGAGATTTATATCCTTGATAGTGTTTGGTCAACCAAAGAACTCCAAAATTACTATAGGCATGTAGTTTTATGCCTTAAGGTTTGATTTCGACCTTAGTTCATAATTGGTCTTCTTTGGGTATTAATTTTTGATATTTTGAAGAAAATTTTATTAAAATCTATTCTTAACTTTCTTTTAAAGATACCTACATCAATTACTTATTTCATTTCTTTTTATTTGATTCATTTATATCTCTATAAAATAAATAGAAGTCTCTTCTATAAGAGGGTAGCATTAACACTTATTAATTTTTATTATCTCCTTGTGTATTTTCTATATTTTTAAGTTAATTTGCTAAAATATTTTTATTTAATATCCTCTATAATATAATCCTTTATTTCTTCTTTAACTTAATGGTTGTGTTATTAAACAATAACGTACATATTAAAAATTTGTCTTATAAATTATACATGTATCTTACAAATTGGACACGTATATGAGGTCATATAGAACATTGCTATGTAGTACCTAATTAGAAATATATATAGAAATAAAAATAAGGATTTTCTTACTCTAATCAATTATTTTTTTGCTTTTAGTCTAGTTTTAAGAGTCTTTAGTTTTTTAGTCTTTAGCAATAATCATTCTAATTTTTTCTTATATATATATATAATTATATATATATATATATAATTATATATATATATATATAGTTATATATATATATATAGTTATATAGTATATATATATATATATATATATATATATATAGTTATATTTCTTTGAAAAATATCTCACTTACTAATTTATATTTTTTTAAGTTCTTATCTTTGATAAATTGATACAAAAATATTTATAATATTATATCTTTGTCTTTTTTTAATTAAATATGGATTATCCATTTTTCTTGATAAGACATAAGCATATTAGTAGTTATAGATTATCAACTTTTAAATTAATATGCCTCTTAGAACTTTCTTTATTCTTCAATCTTTTTTTATATTTATTATGAATATTATTAGATTTTTTTATTATATTATTATAGCAAAACTTATTAGAATAAAATAAAAAAAATAACATAAGTAAAAAATTAAATGAAAAAGTAAATGCTAATAATGCATTAATTTAATTTACCACTACAATGAATAATAAGATTAGCAAAAAGTAAAAATATAGATATGATTGGATTTGATTGTTACAGATATATATATATATATATATATATATTTATTTATTTTAATAATTATCTAAATTATATCAATAAATAGAAGTAGATAAAAATAAATAAATTTAATAATATCTTATAGAAAAGCTTCTTTAAAGCTTTGTAGATGTGGTTGTATCTTTATGCTTGTATATGGTAATTGATAGATTAAAAACTTAGCTAACAAGTTGCCTATATATTCCATATGTTGACTACTTGAAGTACAGGTTGAATATGAGGTGCACATAGAAAAAGCTTCTTATCAGGAACACAGAAATACAGACTCGAGATCTAATAAGAAGTCCAAGAAGAACTGGCAAGAACTAGATTAATCAGATGAATACAAGAACAACACTAGAGAGGTGAGTTAGAGCTCCAAGAGATGTGTTGTCAAGACTGAAGAACTCTTCAGCCTCGTTTCCAATATATACTCCTATTTAGGAAGCTTCTTAAGCAACTTCTACCAACTAGGAAGCTTCTAGAAGGTTCCAGAGACTTGCTTCTAGAAGGTTCTAGAAACTTATCTCTAGAAGGTTCTAAGGACTATGTCCCTAACACTTCTTTTATAAGTTAAATATGTGCCTTATAATTTGAATACATATTAGAGGTCTTACAGAACATGACCATATATCTTTTAGTTAAATAGTATATATAAAGGCAATAGCAAGGCATTCTTTACTTTTTAATTTTTTTCTCACTTCTAATCTAGTTTCAAAAGTCTCGAGTTTTTTTAGTCTTTAGCAATATTCATTCTAATTTCTTTTTCAATATGTATTTTTTTTTTCATCTTTTTTTGATACATAGCTCATTTGTTTTTACATATCTTCTTTAAGTTTTCATCTTTGATACTCTTTCAATGTCTAAACCATATTATATTATTCTTCTTATAATAAAATATTTTTTAAGCATTACAAAATTAAAAATTGTCTTGCTTAAAAAGTTTGTTCGTACAAGATCAAAGTTTCAAGAATTTAAAAATTAATTTAAATCTTAAATTCTAAATCCTAAACCCCTAAACTTCTACATTGCTCAAGAGCCTCAATTTATTTTTTTAATTGAAGAATTTGTTAGAAGATATAGAATATCTGTAATAAAAAAAATATAACCTATACATGTAGAAGTCATAGATGGTCATCTATTATCTTTTAGAAATTTAACAATAAATGGTCATAATAGCTTTGTGATATTCAATATAATTAGATCTTCTTCTAATCTAGTCATTTCAGATTTATTTTGGATAAAAAAATATAATCCCTTGATAAATTGGATTTCTTGTAGTCTTAACTTTTTTTAATGTACAATTAAAAGCTTTATTAATCAAGTAAAAAATTATAAATATAAAACAACTAAATTCTTATTGATAAGTAAAAAAACTTTCATGTATGTTGCAAAGGAACTATTATCTTATATTATATATGCTATATCCATTTCTAATAGTAAAAAGACTTCATGTAATATTTTAAACCAACATGAAGATTATTAAAAAAAAATTGAAAAAACAATATGCAAATATTCTTCTAGAGCATCCTTCTTATGATTATTTAATTAACCTTCAAGAAAGAGCTCAACTCCCATTTGGATTAATCTATAAAATTATCACAAAATAAATTAGGTGAAATAAACAACTTCATTGATAGAAACTTAGCTAAGAATTTTGTATGCCATTTAAACTCACTAAAAGAAGCATCTTTCTTATTTGTAATGAAAAAAGATGGATCACTACAAATGTGTATAGATTATCAAAAGACTCAATAAGATTACTATTAATTGAATCTTTTATCTTTGATATTTAGACTTTATAATTAATTGAATCAAGTCAATTATTATGAAAAATAAATCTTTAAAGAATATATAACTTGGTATACAATAAAATAGTAGATGAATGAAAGATTATATTTCAAATCAAGTATGGATATTTTAAATATGATATCATGCCATTTAGACTCACATGATCAATTTTTTTTTAATTTTTAGTAAATGATGTCTTTTAAGAATTTTTAGATGATTTTTCATCAATTATTTAGATAATAGTTTAATCTATTCTAAGAACACAAAAAAACATGAACTTTATATTTGTCATGTATTACACAAACTTAAAGATGCAAGATTATACATTAAGATAGAAAAGTGTATATTATTTAAGTTGACTTTCTACAATACATTATTTCAAACAATGGTCATATGATGGATCCTAAGAATACTTAGATTATCATAGATTAAAAGATTTCAAGAAAAATAAAAATTATTTAATATTTTTTAAAATTTATCAATTAATATTTGATTATTATTTTTAAAAAAAATACAAAGTAGGTACACAAACTTATTACACAAACAATAGATTAAGGTCATAGAGTAAAAAAATAGGTAAATAGTTGTAAATCGAATTCTATAGAATTTTTTATATTAAAAGATGAAAACTTAAAGTAATATTGAAAATTTCAATATTTTTTCTAAATTTTAAAATTATATTTAAATGCTTTAAGAATTAAAAGTATTTTTGAGGATAATTTTAGGTTTGATATTTGAAAAAAAAAATAGATTCTTCTTTTAAATTAAAAAAATAATAATTTTAGGTTTAATATAAGAAAGGTGAGGGAGACAAGAGAAATATTAGGATTTTTTCCCCAAAAAAGAAAAGGGAGATAATAATAAAAAAAAAAAAAAAAAAAAAAAAAAAAAAGGCCATGATTGTAACTATGATAAAAAAATATGGTAACTATGATGAAAATTGACCAACCATTTTTTTATTGGTTGGGTGGATTGATTTAGTAAATACATGCATTCTTTGTATGTATACATATATATATATATATAGAGAGAGAGAGAGAGAGAGGGAGAGAGAGAGAGAGAATTTAAGAGCTACAACTCTAACAAAAAGATTATGAGATATAGAACAAATTAGTTGAGATAGTAAATAGTTTGTTACTATTTATAGAATATGATTTATTTATTTACTTTTATTAACGATAATGTGCTCGTTCAGAAATATAGGTTTCAGAAAGAAAGTTATGAAATGAAATACACGTTTTTTTGAAAGCGCAACCACATGATTTTTTCGTGCCGTTAGATCACAATCCTGTAGGTGCTCATGCTATTCTTCCGACTGCAATAGAATTTAATTGTCTAAAACTTGGTGCAGCTAGTGGGAAGTTGGTTCTCTCCTAGGATTGTCTCCAGTGGCCTTTGCCATGCTGTGAGAGAGTTCACTAAGACAACTAACTACACATGAATCCGCATAATTGCATCATTGCAGTGATTTACTGTGCAACTGAAAGCTTGCAAATCACACAGCCTCTGAATTTTATTGATTGTATGTCATAAGCGTTCAATAAAGCATAAACCAAAACAATTAGACTAAGTAACGTGTTTGGTGAGGAATTTCAATCCACATCAAGCAAAAAAATATATATCGCTTTGAGAACCCATCAAAAACTCACTCAATAGTAATTGTTGACAACGGTAGGCCTAGTATAAAACATGACTGGAGCTCATGATGCTCGGGTTAATTGAGGAACAAACAACAGAAGTACACACGAAAAATCACATAAAGTTTGACGGGACGTGAAGTTCATTTTTCAATTCATTGCGGAAAATCCTGGAATGCATGAAATGCATGTATCTAGGAAAATTACCCACAATCTACATAAGCACGAGGCTCCTACTTAATATTCACAATATGTTGGATCCCCTGGAAAATAGTAAACGGGACTAAAGATCTTGATTTGAAACTTGTACTAGAGCAAGACTTCTAAAACCTGCTAATCACAACGCAACGACTGAGTATGCTACTGTTCATATTTGCCCCAGTTACGCCTCCAGTTAACCTTCAGAAGATATACCCTTTGTTATCCAAAGATGAGAAAATTTCCGACACGTTTACTCTATTACGCAGATTCATTTCCACATAACTCAAGTAGTACACCTTTGGACTGCGACAAAAGAAAAACAAATTTTATTCGTCTAAATCTAATTACATTTCACTAGCTCAATCTTTCATAACTATTGCTTATCGGACACGAAAGTAACAAATCCTCAAGAGCTAAAACTGAAGTCTTACATGAAAGCTTTTGCAGTCATGGCAGACTAGGGGGTATATGCGGTCTTGCAACGTTCAAAAGACCACATTTCTTTATAACAACGGATTTCAGGGGCTTGTCCCAATTAGCACGAGCACTGGCAGCACGGTCGTCCCCCAGCAGCTGTGCAAAACTATTGAACTGTTGAATTCGATCACTTGGTTTGTATGTAGGCACCGTTGATACCGCAGCCACCACATCCATACCTGAATAATCGATAAATTAGTATATTCAGAGTGTAGAGGAACAGTTGGGAGTAATTCATACCACCCTAACGACGCAATCGCTTTCGATTTCAAGTGATGTGACTGCATAATTTTTCTGGCAGAACGCTCTTTGGAGTCATATGGCTGAGAGTTGCGCCTCATACTCAGTTTCATGAGGAATGCAATTACTATGAAAATGCGGGCGTAGCTTTAAAAAAATAAAATAATCGATCTTTTATCACGTTTATGTAATCTTTTACGAGACAAGAAAAATAGCCCTGGGTCCGCTTTCGAGTT
Organism: Physcomitrium patens; assembly: GCF_059467195.1. Classification (NCBI taxonomy): domain Eukaryota; kingdom Viridiplantae; phylum Streptophyta; class Bryopsida; order Funariales; family Funariaceae; genus Physcomitrium; species Physcomitrium patens. Next base: position 834,727 of record NC_143423.1, read on the forward strand.
CATTCGATCCTTCCTTAAAAAATAAAATCCATGTAATAAATTGTTCCAAAGTTAGTTATTGAAGTTAGTTAATAAAGTATGAAAGTTCTTCCCTCAAGCATCCTTTTCACCTATATGAATATATCACAATTTCTAGAACTGTTTACTGTATGGTGGTGGTTGAGACCTACCCAGTGCTTTAAGATAGAGAAATTAGAAATTTCAGGGACTAAAAAGCAGAAACTAACCTTCAAGTACAGTACCAAAAACGATGTTCCCGTTGTCCAGCTGAGGGGCAGGTCCGGGGCCTGACACCCGAAACTAAGCCATAAGCAGGAGTTGCAGGATATGCGGGAGTTCACAGCAATTGAAATGTGACCCGTTCACAAAGTGCTATCATTAACAAACAGAAGTATTTATACCTGTAGTTATTAAAAACTCCACGTTCCGGTAGTCTGTATTAAGTTTGATCGCTTCTTCGTCGTCATTTTCTGATAGGCAAAGGGAGACCGTGCCAGGTCTCAGATGCCTTAATTTGAAAGAACTACCACGAACGACCTCCTCATTTCGTTCTAACTTAGTTGGAGGTGACGTTTCTCCTTTGTCCTTTGCACCTTGTCGGCCTCCTTGAATGTACTGGCCTTGTAAAACTCGATTGAAAATGGTTCCTTCATACGAAGAACCCGCCTCTCCTGTACACATGGCTTTGAAGTTCTTCACTGTCTGCGGTACCTGAGACACAGTGAAGATATTTCAGCAGTAGTCCAGGCTTATGGTGCGTGCAGCTCACTCATTATCTTTATTTAATTACATAGGCATCCGTCTTGAGCCGTCCTCAAGAAACACAAGGAATTCAAAGCTTATTTTTGCGTGTAGGCGAAGTCCGAAATTAGCATACCAAACTATATCTACAAACGCAATGCAGATACCTGATTCTACTCCAGGACATAGAAAATAGATAATCGCCAAAGAGGAACGAAAGAATAAAATGCATTAGCATTGGTGGAGTTAAGCTGCCATTACAAAGATAACAGACCTGCTTACCGTACAAGCCAATGACGATACGCCCCAAGTCTTCACCATCGGTGCAGATCAGCGACGTATTGCCAAGAGTTCGATCGGCCCTCGCTAAGCTAGGACATTCCATAATATCAAGGTAGACACGATCCGTAATTGTTGTGTCAACACCCGATGTGCCAGTCTCCTGCGACCAGAGAAGGAAGCATCAAAAGTTGGGGATAAATTCTTAGCGGACAATAAGATGCAGTAAACTGGCATCCTTCCAAGAAAAATTCCAGAAACAGCCTCTTGCAAGCTTTGATTCAGAAATCATTCCAACTGAAACTAAGAAATCAGAAAGGGGGGAGAAAAATGAATAAATAAAAATCTTATTTCACCCTGTGTCACAAAGATTAATTGTACATCTCTCGTGAAAGTAGCACTACAAAGTATAGCGATTATGCGATGTTCCTCTGACCAATTTCGCAGAATGATGAAGCCTTACTGCTGAGTAGCGTGGGCCTCCACCCCGAAGTCTACCCTCTTATCCTTCATGTGATGTACCATTTCAAAATCTATCATTTCAAAGTATGATTTGCATTGTAGAATCAGAAGCAATTGTGGCACCGCACATGGCTGATTAGCTGCATAGGTTTCACAACTTGTGAAATCTTTCTGTCGATTCCCAAGATAACAGTTGATTCAAGTTTCCACCTGTGATGACCAGATGAATAACGCACTCTTGTCGCCCGCTAATACCAAATTGACTACGGATAGAAGCCTGAGAAGGATCGGGCTAATATAAGATTTAAATAGTGCACGCATTAAGCCCGAAGCGCAAAAGCATGAATGATATAGAACTACCGCCAAAAGAGACGATACCTCATCAGCGTAAGAAGGCAAAGCAGCTGCAGTCACAGCCGCGCCGGACACGAGAAGGAGAAGCTGTCGCCGGCTAGTCAAATGCGACTCGACACTACATGAATCAGAATCATCAGATTCCGGTGTGGAAGCAGAGGAGCAACAGCCACGCGGGTCCGAGTAACGACGGCTGGATTGCACTGCCACACTGCTGCGACAGGACCGAATCCGCAGGGAGCTATCGGAATACACTGCGGAGAATTTCATCGCGCCGTTGCAAGTCGGCATTGCAAAGAGGGCAGGCCGAAAAGCAGGCGGACAGCAGGTGGCGCACCATGCCTCCGCCATAGCCAATTTCTACGTCTCCTTCGCTCTCCTCTCCCTCTGTTCCGCCCCTGACGCTCACTCGCGCATCACTTTGCTCCGAGTATTCGAGTCTAAGTCCGATCCCACTACCACTGCCAGTACAACACCACCAAATCGCAAGCCCACGCGCGGCGATGGAGAACCAACCTAGCTATGGCGATGCAAGGGTCAGAGTTAGAATTCCGTCCTGGGCAGGCAATGGCGTTGCAATGCTTGGAGCCAAGGTGCTCGCCATCCTCGGTTGAGACCCTATTGGTACCCAGGAAGGTTCCCTTATCCTGAGCCCTTCCATCTTTTGATGGGCTCTTCGTTGTAGCTTCCTGGTCTCCATAGACTTTTTAGCTCAAAAGACCAGTGTATCCATGTTTACAGATTACAAAGACACTATTTAGTGCTTGACACTACAGTTAATAATTGCATATGAAACAGGTTCAGAAGCCAAAACACACATTGAGCATGTCAAAGTAAGATACAGTGCTATGATTGTTCTAATGAAAGATAGAACGATGTGCACGTCTTGACATAAATAGAACTCAACAAAACAGTTGACGGCATTCAAAAAGGTCATAGTGTTGCGTCTATTCATACTTCTTGTTGCCGAGGTAAATTCTTCTTTTCCAAGTTTCTGTCATAATAGCTGAAGAGTTTCTGCATAAAGTTAGAAAAACCTCCATCCCAAAATAATAATCATTTTTTTTAAAATAATGCAATATCACTTCTTTTTAGCATTGTAATTTCAAGTAAGAAGTTTTATTAATTATGATTATATTATTTATCAATAAAAATCTTGTCATAGGATAATTATTCAAGCTCTTGAAACAGTCTTTCAAACATAATCTAATAAACACGATTGACTGTGGTACTAACTTGTAATGGTATCACAAAAATTGAAGTACTAAATTCTAGACTACTGGGTCACAATCTTTACAACTCAATTTCTAAGCCTAATAGTACTGGACATTCTTAAAATTACAGCGAGAAGGATGGAATTTATGTTAAACATGTTAAGTGAGAAGTGTTATGGATTATTTCAAGATGAATTTACATGGATAAAAATCAAAATTAATGGCATGTTTAAAGACATGTTTAACGACATGCAGAATTTGAAAACGATGAATGAATAAAAACTTCTTAACATGTAAAAATGTATGCAAATAGGACTAGAGAGGAAACCTAAGAATAAATATTATTTGATTAGATAATGAGTGTTTGGAGTTGGCAAAGAATTAGTGCAAGTTCTAGTTGTAAGAAACAATTATGTCAGTTACATTATAACCTTCACAAACAAAGAAAAGAGAAAGTTTTTTGTCAATTTGAATTTAAATTAATGTTGAATAACGAAGTAATTTCCATAATTAACACTCTTTATGAAAGTAAACTGCACATATACTGTATAAATCCAATAATAAATTATTTTTTTAGGAATAGATTATAAATGTATATTAAGTGAGTACATTTTACTTAGGCGATCATTTGTATTGATTATTATTGCATTTTAGTGGGTTTCTTTTTGTTTCATTTTGTAATTGTTTTTTGTTAGTGGCAATGATGATGCATTTATATATATATTACTATCTTCTTTATAAAATTTTAGATAATTGGAAAAAATAATAATGTGAATTTAATTTTTTAGTAAATTTAGTAAGAATTATCTTTATTGAACTTACTTGTGAATCATAATTGATCTGTAATCGTGAGTAGATCCAACTTTTGATAGTTTAAATTTTGACCCAGATATTCTGACCACGTTATAGAGTAAATGTTGTTGAATAAATAAACTACCATGCAAAGATTAAATACATGATGAAAAAGAGCTATGATAATACTTTCGTTATATTGCATTTCATAAATAAATTTAATTAATATGTAAATAAATATACATATACATGTAAATAAATTCAAGAATAATTATCTATATATTTTTTTAAAGAAAAAATATCAAAAATATCAAAAAGACCTAAAAAATTTGTATAAAAAATAAAAATATAAAAAATGAATAAAAACCACACCATGGATATTATTGAAAAAAAAATATTGCAAATAATTTAGGAAGTGGTACGAAGTATGAAAATTTTAAATGAGAATTACCATTTTCTGGAAAAAGCTTATAAAGTATTTGATAACAAGTTACAAAAACATATGATACAAATTTTCATCTTGACATTCTATTTATAATTTTCTAAAAAGTTAGTGGTTGATTGTAATCCAAAACCCACTCCACAAGCATTTCAGGGATGTAATCGAATTATTTTTTAAAAAATGAAAAGCTCATTTTATGGTAAGTTTTGATAGCAATACTAACCCAGGAGTGGATTTGGACAGAAACTAAAAGGAAGGGGATATTTAGCAACTAAGTGCGACAACGGTGACGGGGCACTAAAACGGTGAAAGGTGTGGCAGGACAAGGTGCTGCCGAAGCCGTGGAGGGGATGGAAAGAGGATCTGGCCGCTGAACGGGGAGCCTCAGGGGAAGACCAGATTGGTGGGTCGGTAATGGATAAGATTCGCCACCATTCTCAACCCCCATTTCCTGCGCTTTCCAACTCAGCAACCTAGTCCACCTCAGCAATCTGATGCCACCTAAGATTGTCATTCCATGGCCCCATTTTGGTGGGAGAGGATGGACTGAGGTTTGAATTTCCTGACTCACTCATTTTTCTTTCGGTGTCGTCCGCTAGTGCCCAAACGCTGTGTCTTCAAATAGTATTCGAATAGCTTTTTCCTGTCGCACTCTGGAAACTTGATACAGTTCAAAAGCCTGCGATGGCTTCAGTTTTGCGTAACCCACTCTTTGGAAAATGTTTTGCTCCAAAATCCTCCTAAAAATGAAACGGAAAATCGTGCTTTCATGTATTGCCTGCTCTGGTGGAGTTTTCTGGGGTCGCAATCGCATCCACCCTGAACCCTAATATGCCATATAATGAAATCGATGCAGATTTGGGGTTTGAAATGCAATTGATCTACTTGGGGGCATTGTTATCTCTTCTGGCGACTGGTAGTTCCTCGGTCGTTCGTCAGGTTCTCTTCCGTCGTGAGCTGGAATCTGCTGCAAAGTAGTCGCAGGTATGATTGGTTAAAATTATCAACATCTGCCCTGTAATCAAGGAACCATGATGTGCACATCTTAAAACCATCACAACAGAGACGCTAGTGTGTCCGTAGTTTCTATTTACTGACATTGGCTGTTACTGCTCACCAGTACATAAAACCACTATTTTGCTAGCTCAATAAGTGAAGTAAAGTAGAACGTATTGTTAAGTTTAAAATGGTATAAGAGCAGTGTAGGATTCTCGGAGAGTGAGAACAATAGGAGACCACTATTTATTCAATGGAGTCGAATTAGGAATGCGATGACACATTGAGAGTATTCTTTAAGTCAGATCTAGAACAAAGGGTATCTTGAGGGGCAAGATGTTGGAATCTCTAGCAAACTACAAATCATGGAAGACCACAATGGAGCATGTTTTTGGAAAAGAGGATCTGTGGGACTGAATCGAGTCCACCAACAACAAAGAAAGTGGAGCAATGAGTGGCTCAACTACTAAAGCGTCTGGATCAAGATTCGCGGCAGCAACAAGCATGGGACTCAAGAATCCCACATTAATACGTCAAGAGTTGAATCTTCAGTGAAAGAGGAGGAGAAAAGCCCTCGACATCTTAAAACTCTTACTAACAGAAGGTCTACAAGATTTCATCTCCAAATTACGCGACCCTAAGGCGGCGTGGCTGAAGCTTCAAAAACTATATCAAATCCACACTTTGATTGACGTCATAGTCCTTGGAAACAAATGGTCAACAGCGTGCATGATGAACAATATCGATGTGTCTGCCTTCATGCAGCTGATCTACAGGTTTCTAAGAGAGCTACGAGTAGCGAGCCAACAGATTGACGATGCCACGATAGTTTACAAAATTCTTACCCACTTGCCATCTTGTTTCAATCAATTTGTAAGTGTTGTTTAAAATGAACGAACAATTCCTTCCATCTTTGAACTGTTTAGCAAGTGTACTTAGAAGAAACTAACTTAAAGTTCTGGAAGGACCATTGCAAGAAGAAGCACTGGTTATGAGGATCTGGAATGTAGTTTGCAATGGCCAATTCTCATACCATGGGTGAGGAGCAAACACCAACTTCTAGAGGAGAAATGGTTTCATATCTCGCCTCAACCACACACAACCAGATCAACTCACTTGCAATCGATGCGATGAGCTAGGTCACTTTCCAAGATATGCACTGCTCCAACGCCACTTTCATCAATCTTTCAAAAGCCGTATGGATATTCTACGAGTTATTAGGAGATTGTCCTCTACCATTTGCTGATGAAGGCATTGAAGCAGCTCTTGCTACTCTCTCAGTAGAGACAGCCTCTGATTATGATTGGGTACTTATCTCAAGTGCATCTTGCCACTTTGCTAATAACCCCATCATGTTTTCCACCTGAGATCAGCATAGTTCACAAGGTGTGGTGACATTGGCTTCAAGTAAGACCATGTGATCGAAGGCAAAAGAAGTGTTGAGCAGCCAACACCAAGTGGTGAAAATAAAAACAATCAAAGACATTTGTTATGTCCTAGGCTTCAGTAGAAACTTAGGCAATCTTGTGTTATTTATACATAGTCAATGTATAGTCTTGACATAGCAGAAACCATATAGAACTATTGCAATAGGTAATAGAGACTTGAATTATGGTATGTACAAATTATCATCCTTGGTTAGAAGTCTCAAAGTACACAACATAGTAATTCCAATTTTTTCTCAACAAATATTTTTTTTAGAATCCTTAATGCATCATGAAGCCAACTTTCCTACCTCTAGTCCTTCAGTAGCTCCAATTACCAAAACCAAAATCAGAAGAACAAAATCTAGTAAGGCTTTGGCATGCATGATTGAAACATTTAAATTATGGTAGCCTATCACAAGTGAGTAAATAATTTTTTTATATTCAAGAGCTTCCAATATTAAATGAAATTTGTAAAGTATAAAAATTGAGTAAAAACACTTGAACAATCTTTCAAAAATAAGTAGAACATTGAACCTTAAAAATTATAGAAATCATTTACTCTGATCTACGCAATCTATTGCCTATGCCTTCCATTGGTGGTATTGAGTACTTTCTAACCTTTACAAATGATCATACTTGAAAAACATAGATATATTTCTTGAAATATAAAATGAAATATTTGGAAAAAATTTCATCTTTAAAAATCATGTAAAAAACCATACACATTATTGTATCTTTACTAATATGTCCAATAACATGGAGAGTAAAAATTGTTGAATTTTTTAAAACTTTGTGACCTTTATGGTATCAATAAATAAGTATCTACATCCTACACTTCTCAACATAACAAAAAAAAAGAATAAAATAATTCTCAAAAGGTACAAAGCATGTTCTTTGAAAGAAATGTAATAATCTATTTATAGATAGAGTATCAAAAATTATAATCTATCTTCTCAACAAAGGCCAATATAAGAGCAACATCATACAGGATCTTTTTTTAAGTATAATTTAATTTGCTTCATCTTTATATCTTCAAATGTCTAGCCTATGTCTATTTAAACTTAATCCAATAGAACAAGTTATAATCTAAGGCTGAACAAACAATCTTCTTTAGATAAAGCAACAAAAGTAACAAAAGCCTACTATGTTTTTAATCTATAAACTAAATATGTTTAAAGTTTATGGATTTAAAAACATATTTAATTTATAGATTTAAAAATATGTTTATTTAAAAATATTTAGTTTTAAAAACATAATAGGCTTTTGTTGCTTTTTGTTGTTTTATGATAAAGCAACAAAAGCCTACTATGTTTTTAATCCATAAACTAAAAAATTGACCATTAGCAAAGATGTCACATTTGAAAAAACATATTATTTCAAAAGACTAGTCTAAAATAATGACTACCAATTCAAAGAATTAGTTGGGATTGTATAGCCAATTGAAGCTTAGAGATTAGTGTCTCTACAATTGTTTTCATACAATTCTACACCATAAACAATAGATAAAGTAATACCAAAAAAGACTAAATTTGTGCATAATATGATATCAAAACTAAAATTATAATATAGCATTGAGGTAGTCTTGTCTTCATCATATATTATGTTGGCTACTTTGGCATCATTTAGCCCTGATCTATATATTTTTTTCAACACAATGCTAAATCGGGTGTACCAACTCAATCTCATTCTTCTATTTATATCTCAATTTGATGATTGATTTAGTAATAATAGTATTGATCTTCATTAGATTACAACAATAGAAGATGAAAATAAATTAATTTACAAAAATAATATCTAGAGGCTTGTTCTTCTTTCTCAAAGAAAGTCGATAATATCAATATAATGGATTTTAAAAACTAAATTAAAATGTGATAGAATCATTAACGAATACAAAGTAAGGCTTATCTTTTGCAAACTTGAACAATAACATGGAGTAGATTTTAATTAGATTTTTGCACCAATGATGAAGTAGGAAATAATCCACATAGTAATATCCTTAGTTGTTTAATAAAACTGGAATCTTATATACATAGATGTTAAAATTGCTTTCTTTTATTAAAAAATTGAGGAAAGAGGTTTATATATTACAACCTAAAAGATTTACTAATTTGGAAAATAATATCTTGTGTGTTATTTATAAAAAGAATTATATGATCTTTAATAGATGCCTTGTGTATGGTATGAAAAAATTGATTCATGGCTAGAAGGTCAAAACTTCATAAAAAGTACTGCAAATTATAATATGTACATCATTTACGATCAATCTAATAAAATTCTAATTCTTCTATTATACATTAACAATTTGTTATTTCCAAGCAATCACTTACTTTGAATTGAGTGGTCTAGCTAGCAACTCAAAATAAAGTTCAAAATGTCATTTCTTAAAGAAGGATTTGAAATCACATATCAAGCTTTTGAATTCTATCATATTTCTAATGGAATATTTTAAGGACAAGAATTCAATGAAGACAAGTAAACAAATAAGATTTTTTTCAAAAAAAGATAAAAAATCAAAATAAAGTAATATGTATATTAAAAAGAAACTAAAATGGCTATTGCCAAAAGACATGAGAACTAGAAATCCTTGAAACTAGACTAGAAGTACAGAAGGAATTGATAAGAGTAAAGAAGGCTTCACTCTTGTCACTATATATACTATCTACCTAAGAGCTACATGGTGACATCTTATAGGACCTCCAACATATGTTTAATTTGCAAGACACATGTCTTAACTTATAAGGCAAATTTCTTATATGTATACCATATTGTTAGCTTATACCACGAGCTACTAATACATGCAATATATGACTAATTTTTTGGCTAAGTTTTTAATCTACCAATAATCTATAGATATATATAAAAATAAAATTACATCTATGAAGCTTCTAAGAAGCTTTTCTAAAAGATATTATGAAATTCATCTATTTTTATTTATTTCTATCTATTCATATTTCTTAAATAGCTATTAAAATAAATATGAATGTTGATAATAGATATTTATGTCTCAGATAAGTTATATCAAGTAGTGTTTAAAAATATTTGGATTAGACAAAAATTAATATATAACTACACCTATAGTTGAACATCCAAGACTAATATTGGAAAATGGTGAAGAAGAAGATGATCCCATGTTATATTAGAAGCATGAGAAAAAATTCATACAACTTATTCATAATTGTTACAATATTCATATGGTTATAAGAAGCTACAATAAATTCATGTAAAATTTCCAACTTTCACACATACAAGTGATTAAAAGAATATAGAGGTACTTTAATGATATACAAAATCATGGAATTCTATTTGTGAAAGGAGAATAACCAATTCTTACTAGACATGACTATGCAAGAGATATTGAAAATGAGAGATCAACAATGGATATTATATTTTAGCTTGGAATAAGTCTGATTTCTTGGCACTCAAAATGACAATTAATGGTTGCACTTTTAAGCACCAAAGTAGAATATAGATTGTTATATGATACTACAAGAGAGTCAATATAGATTAATATACTTCTATTGGATCTAGGAGTCAAATAATACACATCCAACACTATATTTTGTAATAATAAAAGTACTACAAAACTTGCTTACAACTTCAATTTCTATCAGCAAACAAAACATATATTTATACACTACCACTATTCAAAAAATAAATTAAAAGCAAAAAAATCAAGATATTATTCAAACCTTCATATGAGCAATTAGCCAATCTTTTTATAAAACCATTAGGTAAGAATTTATTTTAAAAATTTAAGAAATAATTATTCCTGGTAAATTTTAAACTCATATAAAATTCATTATTAAATATTTTGAATTCCAAACAGTCAAAGTCATAGCACAAATTGTAGAAATATTGTTACAAATAAAAACAAAACCATTCTACTTCTTTTCAAGTTTGAAAGGATTTAAATTTGGTTCTAGCAAAATCCTTCATCTCTCTTTTACAATCTTTCTATATAAAATAGATACTAGGCCAATATCCATAGAAGATATTATAAAATCTATAAAGTTAATTCAACATTGATTCTCTTTGTTGCATTTCATGAGTATCTAATTCACTCTTAGCTAATTGCAATATGATATTTGACATCCAAAAAGAAATATCCTAACATTCTCTAGAAGAATCATTATGTCTATGAATAATACTAAAGAAGATACATTTCTCCATGAAACTCATCAATTTACCAACCAAACTTGATAGAAATACCAAAACAAAATCTAAATTACAAAAAAGAAAATCTGAATTAAAATGTCTACTTGAAACTATTGGAATAAATCACAATTCAAAGGTTGAAGGAGGGTGTTAACAATATCAACATCTATCCTATAATCAAAGAATTAGATTGTGCATCTATCATGCTTTCATCATAATATAGGTGCTAGGCTGTCTATAGTTTCTATTTACTAATATCAATTATTATTGCTCACTAGTATATAAGACCACTTTTGTACTAGTTCAATAAGTGAAGTAAAGTAGAATGTATTGTTAAGTTCAACAATTATTGTCAATATTAAAAGTTAGTTCTAAATATTTTAATTGATATTTTAGATTACATGATTAGAAGCTTTTATTAAAGTTTCATCTTTAGTTTGGTAGCATGAAAATAAACAATGCATTAAGATTCAATTGTTTTAGTGAAGATAAGTTGGATACAACCATTAATCAAAATAAAAATGTAGTAGTGGAACAATCTAGAAAATGCATATGAAGGAAAAAGGATTTTTAAGAAAGGTCTAAAAATCTATTGAAGAATCTTGCAATTTGATCTAAGTAATAGTTTTAAAATTAATGACATATTACTTAAGTTCCATATTAAAATATACAAAAATAAAGTAATTTCATATCATTAATATAAAAATTATATATATTTAAAAAAATTAAAATATTATAGAAGTTATAAATATTTTTTAATATTTATGTATTATTTTTTACTACAAAAAAGTTATACATACAATGATTTAAAAAATTATTTCAATGTTGATATATTTTGAAAAGAATGGTGTATTATAGATAAATTGTAGTAAATAATGATATATGGTTTGTATAGCAAATAAATTATACTTTTATAGCTACCAAATGAGCCCAAGTTGAAAAGAATCTATTAGATTATTGCGGAGCTATGACCAATCTAATTTGGAATAGTATTGAAATAATTTTTTGAGTGTGGTATCTAATTTTTGAATTCTATCAATTACTCAACATTATAACATTCTATCATCATCAGATTTATTATGAAAATATTATTATTAATCTAATGACATCATTAATGCTTACTAGCACCTATAAAAACACCATTCTTAATAATAATTCTTGGCATAGACATATTCCAAATTATGACATTCTAGGACCTTCTAGAATCTTTTATAAATTTCAAAAATCTTCTAGATACTTATAGAATCTTCTACAATCTTTTAGAAATTTCTATACGCTTCTAGAAGCCTCTTTGGACTTCTAAAAACTTTCATAGAAAATACCATAGACTTCTGTAACTTTTATTATAGTACAAATAAGAGTCTTTAGAACCACTTTTGCTATCAATCTCATTCTTTGTCTTTAATCTTGACATATTTCTTTGTCAAATTCTTGTGTCCTTGACAATTCCTTGAACAACTATGAGACCCATTTCCTTCTCTCTTCAAGCCAACATCACATTTGTTCTTCTTCATTCTCAAAAATCTTATGGCCAAATTGCTTCTAAACTTAGCTATAATAAAATTATTATCTCTACACTAGCAAAAAATATTATTTTTAATAGTAAAAATCTTAAATTAGGTAGACCAAACGAGCTTATTATGGTGGATTAAAGGAAAATCATTTGCCAAATCAACACTGAGAAGGATCCAAGAAATAGTTAAGCATGGAGGTGAAAATATAATGGTATGGAATTGTATAGGATAGAATGAGGTTGAGAGGATGGTAGAAGTTAAGGCAAAGATGGATGCCAAGCAATTTGTGGAAATTCTTGAACAAAATTTGCTTCCTAACATTAAAGAATCTGACAATTCTGAGGAGGAGGTGATTTTTTAGCAAGTTAATAATCTCAAGTATAACTCAAAACTAACATGGAAGTGGTTTGACCATTGGATTAAAGTAATGGATTGACTTACTTAATCTCCTGATGTTAATTCCATTGAATATCTTTGAGAGCACCTCAAATACGAGCTCAACACTTGGAAGATAAAACCGAAAGGAGTTTGGAAATTATGGAAAAGAATAGCTATGGAATGGAATAATATTGAAGAAATTTTGTACCAAAAGTTAATAGAAAGTATACCTAAGAGATTAAAAAGCAATTATCAAGGCCAAAAGAGGCCCTACAAAGTATTGATCTGTAATTAGATAATACACCCAAAAAAATGTTTCAATACTGTTTAAAATTGGATTGATCATAGTTCTACAATTATCTATTGAATTTTTTCAACCTGGGCTCATTTGAGAGCTGTAAAAGAGTACTTTACTTGTTATACAAACCACATATCATTATTTATTACAATTCATTTGTAATACACTATTCTTTACAAAACATGTCAAAATTGAAATAATTTTTTGAATTATTATATTATTTATTCATATTTTTTTTATATACTTTATAAAAATACCATATTTGTAATTTTATTATAATTTTGTTTTACTCTATGTACATATTGTATAAATAAAAAAAATAAAAAAGTAGTATGAATAACTATTGTCTTTAACTTAAATAAGAGAGATATAAAATTTTAACATAAATTTCAAAATCTTTCATCTTATCTATCTATCTTATTTATATATATTTTTAATCATACTAATTAAATTAATAATTATAAATATATTTTTTATTATTATTTAATGACATCTTAATTATATTTTTCTTTACATTGATCACTTTTATTTGGACAAATCATCATATAAATTAAGTATATAAATTAACTTTAATCATCTAAAATGTTATATATAAAAAAATATATCCTTGGTTTTAGTCCTAAAACAAGTATATATTATAAAAATGGCATTAATATTATTAATATATATATATATATATATATATATATATTACCATATAATTCATTATTTATTTCTTTTATAGATCTAATATGGTATCAAAGTTTTGTTAATTTTTACATGATATGTCACAATTTATTTTTTATGATAATATCATCAAATTAGAAAATAAGATAATAATAGATAATTTTGATAAAAATAAAATATAGATGCTTTAAAAATGCATTAAATTATAATAAAAAATATAGACTAAGATTTTATATAATTTATTAATTTCTATTTTCTTAATCATCCAACGTAGATAAAATTTCATCAAATAAAAAACTAATAATAAGGAAAATAATAATAAAAAATTTAAAATTTTATTGGTAAATCTTATCAAAAAAATTCTATGTTTCAAAGCATACTACACAATTAATTTTAGAGTCTTAATGATAAAACAATAATAAAAATTGATGGTTTTAAATAATAATTACAAATTCTACCTCATAATCTTAGAGGTACTATTAATCATACCTTTCTAATAAGACAAAGGAGTAATGCACAATAGAATGAAAAGAATATTCAAGATAAAATAATTAGTGGTAATTTCTTAGAGTTAAATCAACTTTTACATACAATATCAAAACCTACTTCTAAAGATTCTAATAACTCTTCTTGATGAAGGTGTTTGTAACATTTTAATAATTCTAGTATTACTCCAAAAGGTTTTTATACTAGGTTTTTTTTTCATTATAGTAAACTCAACTATATTCTAATGATTTAAAAAAATAACTCTTTGATAAAAACCACAATGGCTCTTACAACTAAAAATCAACTAAAAAACTTTTATATACTATAACCTTATATATAAGCATTATTTCTTTAAACAATTAAGTTGTAGATGCTAGAGCTACTCAAAGTATGGCTTATAATAAAAATATTTTTATGAATTATACTATAATCTCTAAGGATAAATTTGTATACACCAATGATGGGTCTATCTATAAAATACAAGATGAAGATGATGACACTATTATAGTTTTAAGCAAAAAACTAAGATTTATATCTAAAGTATATCATTTTTTTAATTTGAATACTTATTGTATATTTATTATATTATATACTTTATATTTTAACTTTATATAAATTTTAAAATAATTTAAAACCAAATATTTATTATTATAAGATCTTTGAATGTATTGGATTAATTGCTAGTTCTTAAACTATATAAATGGCATAAAATAATTTTTCTTTTATGAAAAATCCAAAAAATAAATAATTTTATTTAAAGATATTATATTTAAGAAGATAATTTATTTAAAAAATATTAAACAATGAATGTAAAAATATAGATCTTTATTTTTTTTTATTAAAATTAAATATTATAGACCATATCTTAGTACTCAACCAATATGAATATTTAATCACAACCTTCTAAATTATTTCTACATTGCAATTTATCCTCTCATAGCCATTTCATTAAATCAAGAGTTTATAATATATTTCAATCTTTCTCCTAGTACACTTACTTCTTACTTAAGTTATTTGTTCAATCAACTTATTCTTTCTAATAATCCTTCAATATATTTAAAGATATATTTAAAATATTTTAAAATAATTCCTCTGACATCTTTCTACTTTATTTTCCATATGAATTTCATTTACAAACTGTTATTCAACTTACTTTAGAATCCTCTATTTTACATTATGATTCAAAAAAATCATTCACCTGTTATTTATTACTTTAACTTGCTATAAAAATTGCTAAAATAATTTATTGACAGTATAGAAAAAACACCTCTAAACTAAAAACTACTACGCATAATTAATTTAAGCAATCTTTTGTGATCTATTCTAAATTTATTGAAACAAATTACAATCAATTACCTAATATCATACTTTTTTTTTATCAAAAAACTATAAAAAATAAAAATACCAAAGAATAGAAAATGGCCATTTAAGCTTAATTTATATTATTACTTAGAAATAATTCTTGAAATTTAGTAAATTTATCCTCTAATTAATCTTCAAAATTTTATAAATGTGTATTTAAAAAAAATCTAATAATAAAACTCTTAAAAAAAAGGTTAGACTAGTTTCTAAAATTTACTTTCAATAAGAAGGTATTAACTATGAAAATATTTTTATACATGTTCTTAAATTATCTTCTTTGCACGTCTTATTAGCTTTTGTAATATATTATTATTTTTATACATACCAAATGGATGTTCTTACAACATATTTAAATAAAAAATCAACAAATTTCATATTTATTAATTAACCAAAAGAATACACATTATCTAAATTATTGGATATTTCAACTATTTTTTAATTTTTTTTAAAGTTACAAAAATACTCTATAGTTTAAAATAATTAAATGACATTTGGTATTAAATATTTGTCAAGTTCTTCATATTTATTGGTTTTATTTTAAATAAATTTGATTAAAATATATTTTTATAATATTATGATAATAATTTTATTATATTTATATATATATATACATATATATATATATATATATATTAATAATTTCTTACTTTTTACTAATAATATTAGTTTATTATCTAAGATCAAAAGCCAATTATTTATTGAATTTGAAATGACCAATATAGAACCTTTACAATAAACCACTATTTTGGGATTGGACATTAGATCCAATCAAAGAAAATTTTATCTTAAATATTTCAATCCAAATATGTCAGTTTATTATTATCTAAATTTAAAATAAAATTATATCGATGTTTAACTAGTTTTATAGAATCAAATATAAAGTTGATTAAAGCTAATAGTTCTATTTGTAAGGTTGCAATAAATTAAATAAAATGACGTCTTTATAATAGATTGGTTAAAAATTTATTAAATCTTACATTCAATACTTAACTTCTTCACATTTTGTTTTACAAGCATAGTTGTTAAATATCTTTGATTAAAGAATTTTTTAAAGTGATGTAATATATATCAACAATTAACAATTTTTTTTTTCTTTTTAATCTTAAGAGGGGTTTTTGATGCTAATTGGAATTGTATTTTGGATAATTATCAATTTAATTGTAGATAATTTTTCATGTAATTTGGGCTAGTTAAAAACAAAGCTCAGTAGCACTTAACTCCAGCAAAAGTAGACACATGTCACTTTCTTGAGCATCAACTGAACTTGTTTGACTTTGCTCCTTATTTAACAACAATAGTTATTTTCAACTTCATCCACAATTTTTTATGCAAATAATCAAAGTGTTATTTGACTTTTTTAAAATCCAAAAGTTTATGATTATAAAAAATATATTAATATTAGAAATCACTTTATTCATGAAAAATTCCAAAATTAAAAAATAAAATTACAATAATATCATATTCTACAAAAGATTATTGACATCCTCACCAAAGTCTACCTAAAAACAAACATTGTGATTGTCTAAGTCTTATGGGTTTAGACATTAATAGTTCACAAACTATTTGATCAAAGAGGTGTTAGGATAAATCATCCTATAAATGAAATAATTAGATTACCTTCGATCATAGAAAACGTTATATATGAAAAATTGCATCCTTAGCTTTAGACCTAAGACTAGTATATATTGCAAATAATGATATCACCATTGTTGAATAATTTCACGCCTTACTGCTATAGATCCAATAATTGTCACCTCATTCCACTTGTGATTGTACAGGAAGCATGATATACACTTTACGAGTGATGTTTGCTCTACTGCACCACCCCTTCACCAAAACTCTAGATTGCAAGGAATTCTGACGTGAAAGCATCGCAAGCTTACAGTCATCACATGACTGATCAGCAAAGTTCAGAAACAAACTGGATGCTTGACATAATCAGGAATGCAACGTGCCCATCCTGAGTATTCGATTGATCGACGCTGCTTGAACAGTTTCTAGAGAATTGTTCTCGTTTTGACTCCACTCTGATAAAATCTTCATGCCTCCCTCCGCTCCACGCGGCATTACTTCCGCTGTTCTGTTGCTTTGTCATGCATGGGGTCAGATTGGTTTGCTCCTGATTCCTGCTCAACCCCGCAATCTTCAAGCGTTGTGGGTTCCCGAGGCCACACTCTTGAAACTTGGAATCCGTTGAAGGCTGGGCTGAATACCAGAGGCGCCGCGTAGGCTCTTTCTGGCGTGGCCCATACGGAGTGGGCGACATTCCGTGGAAGATTCCCCATTCGAGCAAAGGTCTCAGAATTGAGCCGCACCTTTATGCACAACGCAGGGAGGGATGCTGCCAATTTTATTCTTGACGGAGTATTCCACCAGCGGGTGTGAGTTTACTTATCTGGGAAACCGGGTTAGGAACAGGAAATTGATGACGGAGTTATTCCTTCAGTTCACTAACGCCATCCTCACGCTGCTAGTGTAACTTATCCCCACGTCTGCACCGATTCATAGCACCATGTGTGAACCACTCCAGAGCTTCAACTGAGAGACTGCCACTGACAATGTCCTCATTCTAGTCAGATATCTGTCGAAACACTGGCAATCAACAGTATTGACTGGAAAAACGCGGTGAATGAGCTGCACAATGCCCGACAGATCAACGTGTGCACCTTGGACGACCTGGCCAAGCCTTGTGCAGGGCCCATGGAACGGCCCCGCACTTGAAGTACTCACGTGGGATCGGATGGCGCTTATGCACATGCGGAGGCAAACATCAGCCCCGTGAAGACCCACCCTGTTGATCGGTACCTCATTAAGCTAATGACCTCGACTCTCGCATGACAAAAGCTTTACACATGATCCTCGGAGAAGCTGGAACATTGAGGGCGGCACCGCGTTGCAGAACGATTTGGCCAGCGATTCATAGCTGAGAAAGCCTTTTCCTGTTCACTCATTCTTCTACAAGTTGTACCGTGTCCACAGATCTGGTATGATCATGCTTCTTGTGCCACTGCCGATGCATATTATCTATTCTAGCAAAAGACTCGCAACCCAGAAACAAATAATGCACAGAAACAGCATTACCTTATCAATTTCTAGATTAGTGGCGTCCTTAGAAAAAATATAACAAATATGAGATAGTCTACATTCTTGAAGAGAAAGTCATGTTTTATAGATTTAGTAGATTTAAGATGTTAGAGCATCAACTGCAATAAAGCAAGTCTTTAGTCATGAACCCTTTAAAGTATCACATAATAAGTTTCATTCTCAATTAATATTTTGAAGCAAGTTTAAACATTATTAGGCAAGGCGATTCGAAAGGAATGCAATGCCCCAACATGTCATTGAGAGTGAGTATTGAAAATTTCCAATTCGATAATTATAAGAAAAAGTTAATAAGTAAATTATTATTAAAAATTAAGTTTTTAATATCTACAATGGAATATCAAATAAAAGAAAAAATAAGAGTGCTAACTAGTGTTGTGACATGATTATTGGGTGAAAAAAAAAATATGAATTATGTTATAAAAGAACTTAATTAAAAATTATTTTAGAAAAACATAGGTAAAAATTAAGAAGGTAGTAAAACATTTGGCATTAATGTTGTCTTTCATAAAAATTGTTTCTTTTTCTTATTTATGGTCCTTAAATAAAAAATTTTGAGCTTGTAATAAAAAATTTATTAGAAGTATTTTATATCTTCAAACTTAATTTCAGGATTAAAACAAAAGTAATTAAAATTCAATTGGATTAGACTCTCAAATTGGATTTAGAGAATTAGTGAGGATTTCTATGATTATGAGAATTATTTTGTTGAATTGAAGTGGTTTTATATGAGCTAATGGTAGACTTAGTTTTTAACACCTACAAAAAAATTGAAGAAAATTTGATGGTACAAAAAAGAAATTATTGATCCTAGAATTTTGATATAAAGGTTAGAAAAAGAAGACAATCAATAGCTAAGCAATTTAGGAGCTTTTTCTCCCAACTTTCATATTTAGTTCTTTTAAAATTTTAAGTTTTTATTGTCAATTAGTAGCTTAAAATGCTTGCAAATTTTAAATCAAGATCAATGATTTAATTTTTAATTATTGATGTTTTAAATTTCTTATTGATTTTGATTAAGATTGGTTAGTATATGATTACGATTTAATTATAATTTTATTTTGATTTATATAGGATAACTTTAGGATTCTATTAGGAATTTTGAAGATTTATTAAGAATTTGAATAATGTTTTATTAGGTTTTTTTAGGATTTACTTAAGATTTGGTTGAAATTCAATTAAGATAAATTATAAGATTTTTGTCAAAATAACTACTTAGTATTAATAATGGTTTGATTTAAAAGAAGATCTTCTAATTTTTAAGTATTGTTTTGAACTAAAGATTTATATTCTTGATTCATTATATGCATTTAATGTGAAGTTTTATTCCCATCACAACATAGATATAGTAGTTTTCTTCATGATATTTTTTGAAATAACAATTTTTTTTATTATTCCTCAATAAATACCAATTTAGAGAAAACTTAATTAATTTATTTTTTCAAAGATAAGTTATTTATGAGCCTTAAAAAAAATATTTTAGAGATTGTCTTTATTGAAAAGAACAATAGAAGAATCTAAAGCTTGGTAAGAGAACTATTATGATTCAAGTGAAAAATTATGAGGTGATTAGAAAAAACAATAATATTAAATATTAAGATCATAATTGAAAAAAAGTTAATGTTTAAGAAATTGAATATTTTTTTTCATGCAATAAATAGTTTTCTTTAGAAGTAACAAATTGGCTTGTATCATACTATCTAGTAAAAAATGGTATAGTTTATATTAAATTCTATTTTTTTAATAAAAAAATGAAAAAAGATTTAAGAGATAAATTTACTTTAATTTTTAAAATAAAAATATTTTGTGATTTATTTAATTATTTACTAAGTTCTTAAGTTGAATAAAATAAAATAAAACTTTATATAATTTTTACACACACACACACACACACACACATATATATATATCTATATATATATATATATATATATATATATATATATTTCTTTAAAAAAGAAAATAGAAATGACTATTATATGAGAGAGTCTTCATTTGACCATATGAGTTTGTATAAACAAGAATAAGAAGTACCAAGACTTTACTTGCATGATCATGTAAATAAATTGTCTACTAATATTTATTAAAGGTGCAATTAGTAAGCTAGTGATCAAGTTATAAGTTTATATTCTGCATAATAATTGTAATTTAAGATGAGACAAGTATTCTTGCCCCTTTAAAGTATCAACCTTTGATTTTGTAGTGGCTACACAATTTAAAATAAAAGAATCAATTTTAAGATCTAAAAAAAAATATATCATTTTGAATTCAAAAATTTATGTTTTAATGATTTTTTGGTGAATTGGTGTTGATTACTTATTGATTATAAGCAAAGGTAATCATAAGTTTCTAATACTTGTGGTTTAAGCTACAAAAAGAAATATTTTAATAAAACCAAGTATATGAAGGACATCTTGAGCTAGTAAAGATTCACTAGTAGAAGTTTTAGAATCACAAAACTGAAGTTGAATGTAGCATAAGAGCTATTACTATCCAAAAGAATAGTCTTGGATATATTTAATTTTTTATAGTTATAAAAGAAAGCATAAAGAGGTGACATATGTTGACTTGCATCAAAGTCTAAACATTATGATAATGATATTACAGGAGTTTTTACAAAGGTTAAAAATAAATGTAGAATTTTATTTGAAATAGTAGTATTGCTGTGTATCTTTGAAATTTTCAAGTTAAGTTCTCTTTCTTACGTTCAAGCCTTGTGATCTAACTTACCACAAAAATAATATAAAATAGAAGATAGGAGTGTATAGTTTTTTAAGGTTGAGCAAATGATTTGGATTTTAGAAGATTTTTATCTTATTGTTAATTAGATTTTAAAACTTTTTAAATTTTAATAATGGTGGTTTAATAAATTTCCTTTTAACATATAAAGCAATTATTTTTAAGGATTTAACCTTAAAATTTATTATGATATTTTTTTAAAAAGAATTTGAGAGGAGCTCAGAGAAAGTTAGATTAAAAATACTTCTATGTATTATAACAAACACACTTAATAAATTTATAAGTGCAAAAAATAATAACATAACTTATTTAGTATTATTAAATGTGCAATCAATAATAGCTTCTTATAGTAGAATAAATTAGCATGACTTAAAAAAACTCAAAATATTATTAATATTAGATATTGTGAGATAGCATAATGTTTTATGAAAAATTATTTAAGAGACTTTATTTGATTGTTGGTAAATATTTTTGATCTTGTTCCACACTTATTTAAAAGAAGTCATATATTTAAGTGCACTTAGTTGTTTTTTGCAATAATACAACAATATATCTAACAAGCTTTTGCATATTTTAATTTTCATATTAATAGGCCAACTTAATTGCTTATATTAAGAACTTTTGATCCATTTATTATATTCATAATTTGAAGCAAATGAATAACATCTTAATCTCAATGTCCTTTAAAATATAGTTCGTTGTAGTCAAAGGTAGAATTATATATGTTTTAGATGCTAGACTTTAGATTGTCATATTTATTTATCTCAACATACTCAATCTATTTAATATCTATTTCAAAATTTTGAGATGAAAAGTTTATATAGAGAAGCTTGAATCTATCTTACATCATGCTCTGATATCATTTTTTAAAAATACAAATAAAAATAAATCTTAAAGATAAAATCATATTTTATATTCAAAAAATTACAAAATATATATTTATTACTAAATTTAATACCACTAATAAGTGTAACATATAATACTTGACATTTTGCTATTATAGCACTCTAGTTTATGATTAGATATTTAGTTGATTAAATTAACTTAAACTTATATTAATGTTATTAAGACCATTTTTTTTGTTTAATTTTTTTACTATAAAATATATTAGCTTATGTAAATTAATTTTATACATAATAACCAAACAAAAATAATCTAGTATAAAATGAAATTCTATAAATGATTTTATAATTATAATAGTTATTTTTATCATATGATTATATTGTGAATTCTTTTGGCAGACTTTGCTTGCCAAATTTTAAGTAGCTCCTATGGGTTGGTCTAGGTCCAATTTAATGTAAGTTTAGTGAAGGCATTAAAGTTAGAAATGGAGTTTCTTAAAGTTTTTGTTACAAAATCCTATGTACAACACTATGCTGCATAGTATGTGTACTTTCTAGTACAATCAAATTCTTATGTATATGCTCTAGTGGACATAGTTTCAACTTTGAAGAGAACCACTTACATTACATGTTTCTACTGGATTGTATATATTTTGTGTGTACAAATTTGTAATCAATTCTGATATATTTTATTTCTATTTAATTAAAATTTAAAGTAAAATAATTTATGATGATTTCAAAAAAATATGAAATAAAATAAATTCAACGTTTTAAAATTTATTTTTAAAAAATAATTCTACTTGAATTAATTTTATTTTAAAATATTTGTAACTATTATGTAATTGAAAAAAAAATTCTTACAAAGGATTGATATTTAAGTTTGTACTTTTATATATGTAGATTTAAATATTTTTATATTTAAAAAATATTTAATTAATATATACAATAACTCAACAAATTTATTGAAGTATTTTATCTATTTTATTTTTTAAAATTTAAGTATTTTCAATTGATCAATATATATATATATATATATATATGTGTGTGTGTGTGTGTGTGTGTGTGTATATATATATATATATATATATATATATGTAAGTATAATAATATATAATTATATATATAATTAAGTTTTAAACTTCTTAAAAATAATTTAAAAGATATTAAAAGAATGTAAATTAATTCTTAAATATTATTTATACAATTAGAAATTTGGTTTTTTTGCTTCATATTTTTAATTTATTTTAAAATAAAATAAACTAAACTAATATAATATCTTTTAAGTATTTTTATTTAAATATTAATATTCTATGTATTCCAAAGATTTTTTTAAAAATTTTAAAAATAATTTTATTTTATGATGTATTAATTCTAAATATAATATTATTTTCATAAAATAATATTATTACTTTTAATTTCATAAGAAATGATATTAAAAATTAATATCTTGTAATATTTGATACTAGAACTTTCAAACTATAATTTTTTTTTTTTAATTATTTTATACTCTGATTGAATTAATACGTTAGGTTAGATGTTCTATATTGTAATTATAAATTTAAATTTTTATATTAGTATAAAAAAATTTAATTATAAAATAAATTATTTAAATAATTAAAATTTAAAAATTATAACATATTTTTATATCTTTTAGTATATTAAATGGTATTTATATAGTTTTATAGGACTAATATTTTTTAATATTTTAAGTATAAAAAAATACTTTGGTAGGCAATACTTTGTGTTAAATAGAATAATAATAAAACAATTACTTTTAATAAGTTCTATTCATGTCAAATATTTTTAAATTAAAAATAATTTATATGACTGTAACAAATGCGTCACTTCAATCTTTTCTGCTTTTAAAATATATCGTGGCTGCATGTAAAAATACTCAAATTTTTACTATACATAATTTTATAATTTTAAATTTTTTATATGTAAAGTTCTATAAATTAGCAATTAAAATTTAAATATTTTTCTATATTTCATATAAAGATTAGAATTCATCTTTAAATGCTTTAAAGAAAAAAATGTGATAAAAGATTTTTTTTAAAATTTATATATTCTTGAACTCTAGTAAAAAATAAAACTAATAAAAAACAAACAAACAAACAAAACTCATTTCTAACCACATAAACTACCAATCAATTCTATTATGAAACAAATTAACTAGTTTTTTTTTTTTTTGTTTGAACTAACTTAAATATAATCAATACTTTTGCTACCATTAGAGAATGTTAATTTATTTTAAAAATTTATAATTTTTATAAAATTTTAATCTATAAAATATTATACTGAGAAAAAGTCAACTTCTTATATGTATAATTTTTAGTTAATTTTTGAATTCAAAAATAGTTTATGTATATATATATATATATATATATATATATATTCAAGAAGAAACAAGAAAACCCAGAATTAGTAAAATATTGGTGTAATTATTATAGTGATAAATTTATATGTATATTTCTAAAAATCTAAGCTAGATATATTTGAAAAAAAAAAAAAAAAAAAAAAAAAATCCAAAGGTGTCTATTTAATTCAAATAAAATATCAAAATGTCCATGTTGCATAATTCAATATATTTAATAGTTTATCACTCTCTCTCTCTCTATATATATATATATGTACATTTTAAATTGTTTTTAGAATTCAAATGAAATATTATAAATAGGAAAAAAATTAAACTTTGTTTCAAAATCTATATTTCGAAATAAATGCATCCAATTTAATAGTTGAAAAATAACATACTTGAAATGAAAGAGTTTTAAAATGATTAATGTAATTGCCTTTAAATCCAAAATTATAGTATGTTTAAGATTGTAATTTTTTTAATAAATTCAATTTTGTAAGTTTAATTCTTTGAAAAACTATTGTTTTGAAATAGAAACAAGTTATTTCTGAATTTTTATTTATTTTTTTATTTCATGGTATTTTCAAATAATTAAGTAACAAAGATCTAAAATTGATTAAACTATTACAATGCAGAATTCTATTAATAAAAAAATAAAAATAAAAATATACTATTCAATATCTCTCCCAATGCTCTATTGTTCATCCTACTAAATAGACTTTTACAAAATGGGCTTATTTTACACAAAGATGTCATGACGTAAACTTTTCTACGACTTCACTGAATTGTTCGAAATGCCATTATACCGACACAACTGTTTTGTCTTCTCCTTCTGGATTCTTACATGAAATCGTGAACCTTGTCGACCTGGGATTGATTCACTATCTCTTACCGTTAAACTGATGCAAAAAAGTTCATCGAACATGGCTCCGTTACAACAAAAATGCAAAACTAATAAACAAAACATATCGTTGCTCGCGGTGTCGGTGATGATGTCTCAACTGATCACGATCCGGCGAGGCTTCGCATGAACTTGTTATCGGCAGTGCTTTCGAACTTGAATTTGTTTGAAGGTCATCAGTCCGTGGTTATCTTCGTAATCTGGGAGCACTAAGACGATGTTTTGATTGTACCCACTTGGTCAATGATGTTGTTGACGAGCACCATAAACAGACGCCACAATTTGGATTGCAGTCAAAGGACGATGAGATCCGGTGTTGTATCGCGCTTCAATTCTGCTCTCTTGGATTGTGGGGATGTAGTCATTGGACTAGTTTGAAGCGGCCGAGACATGACGTATCTATACTCTGCCGTGGGTGGAGGAGGTGGCAATTTCTGCACTACTGGACTGGTACTATCCGAATGACGATCCTCGAATTTTGGTGCCAGTGGACGTTGGTCCTGCGGCACGGGGACAATTATTGTTAATCCAATTCCAGACGCATAACTACCCTTGACCGAAGTTTGCGCGGTCTTGCAGAATGACGCGGCGAAAGATGGTGATTCTTCGTTGGGATTTCCATCACTGCCGAAAGAATTAGTGCAACGACCATTTGCACTAGGGCTCTCACCGCCTGGCGATCTCTGCATCATCGAAGATCCACAGCATTCATGAGATGAGGGAACTTGAAATCCTGGAAACAATAATGGACCAGATGCTTGATTTGGAAGTCCTAACTTACCGACGGTGTACCCCAGCTTTTTTCGCTCGTGTTCGGCGAAAAGTTGTCAGCCTCCCATTCCCTGACAGAATCTGAGTATGTGGGGGTCTGTTGGACACCAAGTGGGATTGTAGAATGTCGATACTCTTCGTTGACCAATAGTATTGTCGATTCTTCTGTTGAATTGCTATGTAATACGTCGGAAACTAATTTGCTCCGGGGATTAAAAATGTGAGGATCATACTCTGGGCTATCACAATTGATCCATAGAGATTCACTACCGAAACCAGAAATGCCTCGCGAGGTTTTCTGAGATTGTGTGCGGTGCCCCATGTAAGCTGCCTCATTCATCAGCAAATGAAGCACACGCGTGGCTCTTCTTTGAAGAGCTGAGCCTCTGTCAATACTGCAGCACAGAAGTTGAAGACCAACCAGTTAACACTACTTTCCTTGTTGTTGTTTTTATGTGTGTGGGTGTGCGCGCTGTCAATTTAGGAAAGCGCAGAGATTCTTTCTAATTTCATATCGATATGCAAAATGAAACTTGAAGGCGTGAGCACTGCAGCTTACCCCTTCCAATCTACGTAAACGAAGCGAGTGAGTTCCTCGAGTCTGTCTTTGTCTTCACGAAACTCCATCACTAAATGATCTGGACCGTGGCCCAGCAGATACTCCAGAAGAATGAGCGACTTGTGAATTTGTCTCCAGTATTTTTGGGTCCTAAGAGCGAACCTCTTGTGGAGGACTTGCACGACACGCAGATAATCTTCAGAGTTGACTAGAAGTTTCGAAATTTCAGCCATTTGCTTCGTGGTCGGCCCCCACTCATCAGCGTTAGTAGCATCCTCCGTCAGGCTGCAACGATCAGTGTTTACACAAAATAAATCAATGTAGAAGGCTACAAATCTCGGCTGCAACATTAACCGCAAGATACAGAGAATAATCAGAGACGAATATTGGGAGCGAAGTGAAACCGGCGTACAGTTCTGTGGTAGTGACATCCACCAAAGCAAGACGCGCAATTTTGAGGCTGTCTTTCAGCAAGTAGGAAGCTCGATTCTTTAAGCTCCCTAGATCTGCTATTCCAAGAATTTTCCGATTGTCCATCCTCTGTGGCTCCATGCATCAAATTACAAGTTTCAATCTCTAATTCCTGTGACCAAAACTGCCCTCAGCGTCGAAAAAAGTCCATCACTGCCAGCACACGGCTCACAATGTTGTGCTGCTTCAGCGTCGCATCGGCCAACTTCCACCCAGAGCTTGGCGTCAAGTTACTCAACACTGCATCATAGCGTCGTCTGCGTGCTTAGAGACGCAAACAGGCCCTCTACATACGCTACCAATTGAGCATGAACCCTCCAGATCAGAACTGATGAAATCAGCTCTCCTACCGTACACTGTCGCTGCGCGAAGTTCGGCAGGCTCTAGCTTCCCAAGTACAACTTAACGACTATCTGGACGCATGGAGCACATCAGTTGGTGGACAGTGCCCGCTTCCCCCCACAACCCTCTCCCTCTCAAACCTGGATTCTATCAATCTGCATGGGTCTCGGATGGCGCTAACTTAGGTGGCACCAGTCCAGAGGCTGCGACGGTGCGATCTGATGCGCACATAATATATATATATATATATATGTATTTTGTTAGGGTGCCAGACTTGACGTGAAAGCTTTCCGCAAGGCGCTCCGCTCGATGGCGGGACTGGGTCTTCCCAGCACCAGACTTGTTCTGCAGCTCTTGTTTTTTCTGCTTTTTCATCAGTCTAGCGCAATCCAGGTGGGGCGGGGGGGGGACTGATTAGATTAGATCTTTTCTTCGATGGCCGAGAATGTGATGTTTCGATGGCTTCGAGCGTGATCCTCTTGAGCGCAGCTCGAACTGCTGAAACTGTTATTTATTTTAGCCATTATGTTTTTCAAAAATCATTTGTGTTGATTAGAAGAAAAAAAAAAAAAAATCTATTATTGTAGTAGTAAAATTACTTGTTAGAAAAAGAATAATTCATCAAAATTTATTTTAGATAATAATCTTTTCAAAATTAAAGATTGTAAAGTTATCAAAGGAAAAAAACTATATGCAATTACTATATGTCATAAGATAGATTAGAAGAAATTTTGAAAAAAAATCTTAAAAAAAAAAAAAAAAAAAAAAAAAAAAAACGAGATTATAAGGTTATAAGAAAAAATAAAAGATAGAATTTTGTTAGAAATATATATTAAAAATTGACTTTTAAGAAGTTCCAGTAAAAAAAAAGAAGGTCAAGATAATACAATACAACATAATTTAACATTAAAAATATATTATGAATCATGCCAATTTAAGTCAATACTTTCGAATAAATAAGAAAATACGAAAATAAAAAATAAAAAATAAAACAACATTAAAATAGATTAAAAGTAACTTTGGAACAAGCAGTTTCTAACCATTTAAATACTATTACAACCTTTCAACAAAAAAACATGTTCTATTAACAAATACAACAATTTAATTATATGAATATTTAATTAAAAAAAAAAACTCAACACTCTTCCATACTATAAATTGAAGGAAAAAGAAGAAATGAAAAAAGACAACAACAAACAAATAAACCAAAATAAAATGTGATTTAAAAAATAAATAAAAATAAAAATAAAATTCTATCTCAACTACAATAATAGAGATAATTAGATATGTATAATGTAATGACCTCTTCACACTTTATACTATCTCCTTGACTTCCAAAAATTTGACTTTTCAATTAAAAAAAGAAGTAACCTTTACACACAGCTTTTAGCCACAAGCTCGTAGACTTTTCAGTTTAAAGGCCACTTTAGATGAAGGGTTTAATACATATGACAGATGTGATGAGTATAGGTAAAAGTAAGATTTTATTTTTTTATGCGGGGCGAAAGTGTGCATGAATGAGAGGGATGCAGAGAAGGAAGCGTGGGGGGTGAGTTGGTGCATCGCCGGGATGTCGGTGGTGGCTCGCATCCACCGGAATCAACTGGAATCAGCCTTATATATATATAATCTTTTAACAATTAACATGTAGTATATTAATTTATAGATAAAAAAATAATAATTACTTAAAAAGATCAATGATAATTAAATAAGAATAAAATAAGAATCAAATTTTTTTAACTATTAATAAGATTTTTCTAGACTTTAATTAAAAAAATTGAGCTATTTTTGAAGTATTAAAAAAAATATTAAAATTTAATTTTAAAAATATTTGATTTTAGTTGCCTTCATATTCATAGCTCAATTCTTCAAGTTCCTAAAGTTATTAGATTTAGATTACAATGTTATCAAATTTAATTATAATAAATACAATTCAACCAAAAATCTTCTTTCAATAGTAATGTGGTTTGATATAATTATATTTGCAAAATCAAACTCTCTTAGTGACTAATTTTACTGTAATGGTATTTTATTATATTTTCTTTAGCAAATTAATAGAAGCTAAAACAAATGAAGTGATTCTTTTTGCAACTTGTATATATAAATGCAATACTAAGATCATTCTTAGTTTTATTACCAAATTTTCACTCTCAAATGACTTATGAAATCTTTTATATAACAAAATTATGAATTACTTTGAAAATATTTTTAACAAAAGTTTACTAAAAACATATAAATAATAATATAGATATATAAAAAGGAGAATGATAAAGCAACCCAAATTTTTACTAAAGCGATCTATTCTACTTTAACCATCATTGCATCCTTGCAGCCTCCACCCCTATTCTTAGCCATTCTTTATTCTCAAATATTGCTAAGAACAAGAGCAGGGAGCTAGGAACATTGAGAACAAGGGTGATGGTTTAGAAAAAAGAAATGGCTAGAAATAAGGATGAGGTTGAAAGAGTACAATTATGGTTTAAACATATAGATTGACTTAGTAAAAATTTGGATCACTTTATCATTTTTCTATAGAAATATTTATTTAATTTATTTACTTATAAAAAAATGGAATTTATTTGTAATTTTAAAAATAGGTATAATTATTATTTTCTAAATAAATTTTAAAAAAATTTAAAACTTGAATGTAAAGATAAAATAAAAACTATGCATGTCTTATGGAACTTAAAATTTAATATAATATTATAAAAAAAAGGCTCACTTGAATTATTATAATTAAAATTGAGTTATATATATATATATATATATATATATATATATATATATATATATGAATAAAATTTAAGAAATTACATATTTATTGAATATTTATATATAATATTTAAATTTTTGAGAAGTTTTTTTAAAAATCAATTTTTTTGCATAATGTTAATTTTATGATTAAATCATATTGATGTATCAATAAATAAATAAAAAATTAAACTTACTTGAAATAATCTCTAATTTACTATATATAATATGATTAAATCAATAAAATATTAATTAGTAAAATAAATTTTAAAATAATTATATTAAATAATTAATATTTTAAATTTTGAATTAGAATATCTAAACTTTTTATTTATAATATTATAGTTAAAATTAAGAAATTTATAAATTGACCCAACTCCCATGCTCTTTTTAATCCTATAATTGATTACAGCCAAGTGTTGCATAAGTAGAGACATCTACACAGTGTAACTTCCCACAATTTGAAATTGTGAAAGGTACACTACAAGGATCTTTGCAAAGATGTAGAATATGTAAATATAATGGATATAATTCAAATTCTAGTACTTGTCTTAAATATCCAATTTTTCAAGCCTTAACACCTCAATAAGTATTTCTATGATTCTTAATTGATTTAAAAAATTTATTTATAAAATCAAAAATTATCTAAATTTAATAAATTATGTTGCATCAACAAACTGTAACATATTTATCACAAGATATAGAATGAGACAAAATGCTTGCATTAATTAATGAACATAAATATATTCATATACATACTATATTGTTACTCAAAGTTGCCACCATGTTATTCTATATTTATTTGGTATTTTTTGATTAAAAAGACATACTATAAGTTTATCTTATTTTTAAGAAATATTCCTAAATTACTAATATTGGCTCTTTTTTGGATGACCTTATTACTTGCTTTGTAATGATATGCTCCAACCCTCTCTCTCTGATATCATCACAATTGGTATAATGAGTATTCTCTCCTTAAAGTTGTTATGTCATTATTCTTGGATATTAAAAGGTTTTCATGTATTGGAATTGCTTTCTTTTGATGCAGCCTTTTTTTTTTGATGAAATGATATTGGATTTTGTTATGTTTGATTCTAACATATGCAATATAGATTTTTAATGAGTTTGGTGGCACTGAGATTATTACAATGCAAAGGAGAAGATTCCATCATATTTACTTTGAAGTTGTATAGTAATGACTGAGTCCATGCAATTTTCTTTGCTGCTTTGCTCATGAATTTATACTCTGCTTTTACAATCGATGTTGCCATTGTAGGCTATAACCTACTTTTTCACAAGATTGATACTTCCTAAGTTTAATAAATATGCTGCTTGTTGACTTCTTGCCATCTAGATCATGTACCTAATTAGAGCTAGAGAATGCACCAAGTTGCATTTTATTTTGCTCTAATATGTCCTCATTGCTTATGCCTTAGAAATGTTGTAAGACCTTTTTTTCCATATTTATATAAGTTTAGAGTGGCCTTGTCATAAAACGACTAAAAACACTTACTATGTACAATAAATCTAATCTAATGTGTGTGACAAATATCAAATTCTCAATAAGACTTTGATATTTAATTGTATTTGTTGATTTTAAATATATTACTAAATTTAGATGGACTAATTCTTCTATAGATGTAAAATAAGGATTGGATTCTTCTATGTCATATTTCTTGAAGAATCTAATGGTGTAACTATGTTGCACAATCTGCAACTTGTTGTGTAAGCAAATCAATTGTAACACTAAGTATAATTTCATACATCTTAAATTTGACATATTTTACTTATTTTCTAATAATGTTTTTACTAACTACATTCTTGTGGTGTCCTTTTCTATTAGCATTATATTGTCAATATAAAAGACTAAAATAATATAGATTCCATATTTGATAATTTTGGTGTAAAAATTATAATCTGTATTTCTGCGATGAAGTCTAAGGGTAGTGATATACAAATCTATATCCCTATACCATACTTGTTCAAATTGTCAAAGTCCATATATTTCTTGCTTTAACTTGCATATGAGGTTTTTGTATTGATTTTGCTTAAAGCCTTTTGATTATGTCTTATAAACTTCTTCTATAAGTATTCCATTTAAGTATGTGGCTTTGACGTCCAAGTGGAGCATGTTCCAACAATTCATAGCTACTAAAGTAATAATTACTCTTATTGTAGTCCATTTTAATGTGGATGAGGAGATTTCTTAGAAATAATACTCTTATTATTATTGAAACCCTCTTACTATGAACCTTGCTTTCAATTGTAGTTTCTTCTCATATGCCAAAATTTTTGTACAAAAGATCTACTTGGTTGTAATTGCTTTCTTATCCATAGGTATAGAAAGTAGATTCTAGGTTCCATTGTCAATAAGTGAATTATATTTGCTTTTCATTGCATTGTACTAGATGAGGTCTTTGTAGGCCTTATTAAAATTCTTTGGTTTTGAGGTAGTGTCTAAAGAAAGTATATAATATTTTGAGTAGTGCAATGTTCCTTAGAGTCTCAATGACTTTTATGTTGATAGAATACTAAATCCTGTGGTGCTTGGCAAGGATGGTGAATTGAAGTGCTACATAGATGAATTACTAATATTGCTTGCATCTTAGAAGGGTGAGTTGATATCAACCTATTATTATATATCTTTTCTTGTGTGGATTTTACTAGCTAAATTAAAGAATTCAAAAGGGATTTTTAAAACTTTAACATTAGGCATTGAAGAAATGAGAAGGAATACTATATAAGTTTGTTAAATCACACATTGATTGATAAAAAAAACTTTATTTTTATCTAGATCGAAAAAGTGGTAATCCTTTGTCCAAATATTGTACTTAACAAAGATATATAAATGTACTTTAGGTTCCAATTTTTTTCTTGGCTCTTTTTATTATAGGTATTTATTGTATATCCAAAGACCTTTAGTTTTTTTAGGTCAAGTACCATGCTAGTATAGATTTTTATTGGTGACAAATTTTGATTTGTCTTGGATAGGGTGAGATTTGTCAAATAAGTAGTAGTAGCAATTACTTTCAGCTAGAGAAGATTAGGTATCTTTGCATCAATAGCCATATTCTTTGCTTTGTCAAGAATTATTTGATATTTTTGCTCCACAATTCCATTTTGGTATGAGATATAAGGCTTTCTGATGAAACATACTATTCTTTATTGTTTGCAAAAGAAAATGAAATCATTGAATAAAAATTTATCTCCTTTATATGTTTGAAGTGTTTATATCTTGTCTTTAGTTTTTTTGATTTGTTGATGAAATTCCTTAAAGGTCTCAATCACATTGTTTTTGTATTTCAAAAAGAAGATCCATGTTTTGCAATTATAGTTGTTTGTTATTATAAGGAAGTACCTAGAACTGCTCAAGAAAGTTGTTTTAAATGGTCTACATAAATTGGAATGCAATAAGTGATGTTTTTTTATTGATTTGGTAATAGTGGACTTTGAGCAACTTCTTTTTTGTGCTTTGCCTTTGGTGAATTCATAGCAAAAACTCTTTTCCATTGATATGTATAGTATGTTGTTGGATCATTACTACAAAATATGTAAAGAGTGGCAATTTATGTGTCCAAACATCTTATTCTAGATTTGGGCATCATGTTGTTTGATCATAAGTAGTTATGGTTCTCTTTCTCTTGGCACAAGTTTGTAGAGCCGTGATTTGTTGTCCTTGATGCCTTTGGCTACAAGCAAAAGAATTTAGCCTTCTTTCATTATCTAGCATTTTTCCAAAGAGAAGATAACTTTGTATCCTATGGTCAACAATTATACCTATGGACAACAAATTCTTCTTGATTCCAAGTACATAAAGTACATTTTGGATTTGTCAATTTTTTCCTTTGTAATTTATTATTATAGGATCTTTTTAGACAACAAGGTAGAAGTCACCATCTACTAATTTTACTCTTGTAATGCGGGATGTGGTAGAGATCTTTTGAAAGTAGGTGTTATTGTCGGTCACATGTATTAATGCTCCACTATCAAGGTACGATGATTGGTCTTCTTCTTCTAAATTCATTATTAGTATTGTAAAGTCAAAAAAATCTAATTAGCTTTCTTTATGTAATTCTTTCTTTAGTATCTCTTCTATTGTCACTATATTTGCACGTTGATTTGTATGTTTTCTTGGTTGATGAGGGCAAATGCATTTGCATGCCTAGTAATTCTATTGCCTACAATTATTATATCTTTTATTTCTTTTAGTGGCTTTGTTAGTTTTTTCTAAAAAGCATCTTAATTTTTATTGGTTTTTTTATATGTACTCTTTACTTTATGTTCTCTCAATGGAGTTGTATCTGATTTCTCAAAAGAGAAGTACTTTGCTATGTTGCACCATTTTACTACATCGTTTGGATTCTTTGACTAAAAGCTTTCCAGTGAATTTTTCAAATCTAGGAAGTTCATCTAGAACTACAAGACCTTGGATAAGGTCTTTATATGTGCAAAATAAATCATTCAATGTAATATAAACAAGTCTAGATTCAAGTACTTCTTTACTTGCTAAATGTAGATGTGTAATTATCTTGCTTATCTTGTGTATGTAATCTCCAATTGAGCTTTCTTTATCCATAGTGGTAGAATGTAGTTGATTAAATAGAAGCATTATTTGTATTGCATTCTTGCAGTAAAATAAATTATGTAAAACTTACCACACTTGTGTTGGATTGTCAATGTTGTCTACATGGTGAATAATATTATCTTTCATAGACATAATCAACATTGTGTCAAGGACAAAGACTCGATGAGGAAAAATATACACCAAAAGGCTATCTCGATATAATAAGTCAAAATATAAACAAGTAGGTATATTAAAAGGAAACTGGAATGGCTATTGCCACAAGACAAGAAACTAAAGACTCTTGAACCTGGACTAGAAGCAAGAAAGGAGTTGACAAGAGTGAAGAAGCCTTCACTCTTGTCTCTATATATACTATCTAACTAGGGGCTACGTGGCAACGTTCTATAGGACCTCCAATATGTGTTGACTTTGTAGGACACATGCCTTGACTTACAAGGCAAGTTTTTCTACGTGTGGGCCACATAGTTAGCTTGATCTTCAAGCTAACAACATGTGTGGCACATGGCCAACTTGTTGACCACGTTTCTAATCCAAAAAGTCAATTAAAGACACCTATGAAGTCAAAGCAGCGTCTAAGAAGTTTCTAGGAAGCTTCTATATTAAATATTATACAATTAACTTACTTTTATCTACTTTTACTTACTTCTACCTATTTCTATATGTAATTATTAGCTTACATGATTATGGCCGTGACATTACCCTCCCTTCTAGAGACGAGTTCCACGAGGAGCGGTCATCATATGTTGAGGAAATCTATGATGCGACGAATTGTATTCGCCACATACTCTGATCTCTGTTCTCTTCGAAGATGATTGATAGGGCCTCTCAACCATCGGTAGTGTCCCATACCAGAGCGGGAAGACCACCCAGTTATTTGATCATTATTGAGGCCTTCATAACTTCCTTCGAATAGAATATTTGGAACACCATCAGGAGTTGTTCCTACCTCTAGCAAAAACACCAAACATCGGGAGTCCCTTCCCAAATCGTGATACCAAACGCGTTGTATCTCACCATCTGTTCGAGGAAGAACATGTCGTTCTTGAAGATCTTCATCTCGATTGCGTCGTCTTGAAGGTTGTGACAATCGTAATGTCTCATCCGGTAGGTCAGCAAACGAAGGTTCTTGAGTTGAATCCGCTGGTTGTTGGCTCTCCATCTAATTAGCATCACAAATGCAAAGAAGTTACAAACAAGGATAGGAAATTGAATGTTATCTTGCCTCAATCTTGTCTCTTTTATAAGAGAGATTTTCATCT
This sequence comes from Physcomitrium patens, assembly GCF_059467195.1. Lineage (NCBI taxonomy): Eukaryota > Viridiplantae > Streptophyta > Bryopsida > Funariales > Funariaceae > Physcomitrium > Physcomitrium patens. Next base: position 870,971 of record NC_143423.1, read on the forward strand.
TGGCTTTGATGGATGTCGTTGATGAAAAACTTTGACTTTAGTTCATGCATTTGCTAGATTCTTGGATGGCTCCCATGTGCGTTCACTAATATCATATCCGCGCCAATGAACAAGATATTCCAGCTTATTTCGGCGCCGCCTTGAGTCTAATATCTCTTCCACCTCAAATTCTTCATTATTATCTACTTCTATAGGAGGCGGTGGCATTTGTCTTCTTCCTTGTATATCCACTGTCTTATATGGTTCAAGAAGAGATACGTGGAATACAGGATGGATCTTCATTGACTCCGGTAGATGTAACCGATATGCAACTGGGTTGATCTGTTCAGAAACAGAAAAGGGGCCAAGCCTACGATAGTCCAACTTGTCACAAGGTCGAGTAGTCTTGATATTGCGACGAAGTAGCCATACCTTATCACCGACGTTGATCTGTGGTTGCTCCTTACGATATAGATCTGCGTTTATCTTTTGTCGTTCTTGAGCTTCCTTCAATTGTGTCTTCATTATTGCATGTAACTCTGACAACCAATTTGCCATATCTTCTGCTGCAGGATTATCAACTTTTGAAAAATCAAAAGTATCAAGTCGTGGATGATAGCCATAATTGGCAAAGAAAGGTGTTTGTTGCGTGGAAGAATGTACCGTATTATTATAAGCAAATTCTGCCAATGGCAGAAGGGTTGTCCAATCATCTTGTTGGTAGTTGATAGTACACCTTAAATATTGCTCCAAGACTTGGTTTACGCGCTCTGTTTGTCCATCAGTTTGAGGATGAAAAGCCGAAGATAGTTTTATGTCCACTTTTAAAACCTTGAAAAGGGTCCTCCAAAATCTTGACACAAATTGAGTTCCCCTATCCGATATGATATCTTTAGGTAATCCATGATAGCGATAGATATTATCAATGAAAAGCTTAGCTGTTTCTTCACCTGTGATAGATTTTGTACATGGCACAAAATGTGCCATCTTGGTGAAATGATCTACTATCACAAATATAGAATCATAAGATCTTGAGCTTGGAAGATCTGTGATGAAATCCATAGAAACAGAAGACCATGGTTGTTCTGGTATAGGTAATGGCTGAAGAAGTCCGTAAGGTCGATGACGAGGAATTTTTGATCTTGAACAAATATCACATGATTGTACAAAGTCTTTGACTGACTTCCACATTTGTGGCCACCAAAAATCTCTTGATATGAGTTCCAAAGTCTTATTATATCCAAAGTGCCCTGCTGCTGGAAAGTCATGACGTGCTTGAAGAACACGTAAACGTGCTTCTCCTTCTGGAACATATAGGCGTCCTTCAAAATATAATAGATTATTCTTGAACTCAAACTTAGAAGGATCATGAGACTTGGAAGAATTATTCTCGATATCATAAACAAGAGGGTCTGAGGACATACTGGACTGGATTTGCTTGAGAAAAGTTGAATCAACAGTCAATGTTGATTTCATTGTTCGCAGATAAAATTGCTCCGGTTTCAAGAGGACCGTTCTTTGTTGCTCAAAAGCTGCATCTCCTTCTTTTGGTGTAAAATAAGAACGTCTAGATAAGGCATCGGATAAACCTTGTTGTTTTCCTGGCCGATAAGTGATAATAAATTCGAATCTTGACAAAGACATACTCCAACGAGCTTGACGACGATTCAACACGCGTGCTGACATGAAATACTCGAGGTTCTTGTGATCTGTATACACAGTGACTGGACTAGAAGCACCTTCTAGATAATGACGCCATTCTTGAAAGGAATCCATGATCGCAAGAAGTTCTTTATCGTGGATCTCATAATTGATCTCAGTTGCTGAGAATTTTCTTGAATGAAAAGCTATTGGATGAAATTTGTCATCTGATCCCATTTGTGATAAAACTGCACCCAAGGCAAAATCTGATGCATCTGTTTCCATAAAAAATGCCTTGGAAAAGTCAACACGATATAAGACTGGTGAAGAGACAAACGATGTCTTCAAGGCTTCAAATGCTGCTTCCGCTTCTTGATTCCATTGGAATTTATCTTTACTAGTCAAGCGTGTAAGTGGAGCTGCAACTCATGAGAAATCTTTGATGAAGATCCGATAGTAATTGGCAAATCCCAAGAAACATTGAACATCTCTTACTGTCCTTGGAATCTTCCAATCCACGATTGTTTGGACTTTCTTAGAATCCATCATGAGACCATCATTTGAAATGATGTATCCTAAAAAGTCAACTTGAGTAGTGTGAAATACACACTTTTCCATCTTGGCGTACAATCCTGCATCTCTAAGTTTTTGTAATACTTGACGAACATGTATTTCATGTTCTTCGACGTTCTTGGAATAGATCAGGATATCGTCTAAATAGCACACGACAAAATTGTCTAAAAATTCACGAAATACATCATTCATGAGATGTTGAAAAGCAGCTGGTGCATTCGTGAGTCCAAAGGGCATGACATTATATTCGAAATGTCCATACCTGGTTCGAAACGCAGTCTTCCATTCATCTCCTTCTTTGATCCGTACTAGATTATATGCTCCTCTTAGATCTATTTTTGTATAGATCTTAGCTTGATTCAACTGGTCAAGGAGTCCTGATATCAAAGGTAATGGATACCTGTTCTTGATTGTGATCTTGTTGAGTCCTCGATAATCAACACACATTCGTAAAGATCCATCTTTTTTCTTTACGAATAGAATTGGAGCTCCTGCTGGAGATTTTGAATGGCGTATGAAATTCTTCGCTAAATTTTCGTCAATAAATGTCTTGAGTTCAGCCAACTCATCTTGCGATAAACTGTAAATTGGTCCAAATGGTGGCAGAGTTCCTTCCTTGAGATCGATTGAACAATCGTATGGGCGATGCTCAGGAAGAATATCTGCATTCTTTTTCTCAAAAACGTCTTGATAATCCTGATATTGACTTGGAATGCCACTTGAAGTCTTTACGCTTTCAGAAATAGGTGCAGCATAAATAGCAAAAGTTGATCCTTCTTTTGCTGCGTGTATAAATACTTTTGCACCTATCAGTACGGGTTTTACTGTACTAGACTTATAATTTTTTACTTGGTTCGTAGAACTATTAATAACGCTTTTGGAAAAGTCAAGTTTACGCGAATTCTAATCTATTCGAGGGTTATATTTTTCTAGCAAGGATAAACCTAAAATAACTGGATTGGTGTCAAGGACAAGAACTCAATGAAAGCTAAAGAGTAAGTGAGACTTTTCTCAAAAAGAAATAGGACAAAATAGAAATATGTATATTAAGAAAGAAACTGGAATGGCTATTGCCAAAATAGAAGACAACTAGAGACCCTTGAAACTAGACTAGAAGCAAGAAAGGAGTTGACAAGAGTGAAGAGGGCTTCACTCTTGCCTCTATATATACTATCTAACTAGAAGCCACGTGGCGATGTTCTATAAGACCTCCAATATATGTTGACTTTCTAGGCCACATGCCTTTGCTTGCAAGGCAAGTTTTCTCTGGATGGACCACGTAGTTAGCTTGTTCTTTAAGCTTCCAACATGCGTGGCACATGGCTAACTTGTTGACCAAGTTTCTAACCTAAAAGTCAACTATAGACTCCTATAAAGTCAAAGCAGCGTCTATGAAGCTTCTAAGAAGCTTCTCTAGAAGATATTATACAATTAACCTACTTTTACATACTTTTATCTATTCATATAGGTAATTATATGTATGTCCGTGACATTACCCCCCCTTCTAGGGACGAGTTCCACGAGGAGCGGTGATTATATATTGAGAAAATCTAATATGCGGCGAATTGTATTTGCTACATACTCTGATCTTTGTTATCTTCGAAGATAGTTGATGGGTCCTCTTAGCCATCGATAGTGTCCCATTCCAGGGCGAGAAGACCACCCTATTATTTGATCACTGTTGAGGCCTTCATAACTTCCTCAATCTTGTCTCTTTTATAAGAGAGGTTTTCATCTTGGTTTTGATGGATGTCGTTGATGAAAAACTTTGACTTTAGCTGATGCATTTGCTAGATTCCTAGATGGCTCCCATGTGCGCTCACTAATATCATATCGGCACCAATGAACAAGATATTCCAGCTTATTTCGGCGCCGCCTTGAGTCTAATATCTCTTCCACCTCAAATTCTTCATTATTATCTACTTCTATAGGAGGCGGTGGCATTTGTCTTCTTCCTTGTATATCCATTGTCTTATATGGTTCAAGAAGAGACACGTGGAATACAGGATGGATCTTCATTGACTCCGGTAGATGTAACCGATATGCAACTGGGTTGATCTGTTCAGAAACAGAAAAGGGGCCAAGCCTACGATAGTCCAATTTGTCACAAGGTCGAGTGGTCTTGATATTGCGACGAAGTAGCCATACCTTATCACCCACGTTGAATTGTGGTTGCTCTTTACGATATACATCTGTATTTATCTTTTGTCGTTCTTGAGCTTTCTTCAACTGCGCCTTCATTATTGCATGTAACTCTGACAACCGATTTGCCATATCTTCTGCTGCAGGATTATCAACTTTTGAAAAATCAAAAGTATCAAGTCATGGATGATAGCCATAATTGGCAAAGAAAGGTGTTTGTTGCGTGGAGGAATGTACCGTATTATTATAAGCAAACTCTGCCAATGGCAGAAGGTTTGTCCAATCATCTTGTTGGTAGTTGATGGTACACCTTAAATACTGCTCCAAGACTTGGTTTACGCGCTCTGTTTGTCCATCAGTTTAAGGATGGAAAGCTGAAGATAGCTTTATGTCCACTTTTAAAATCTTGAAAAGAGTCCTCCAAAATCTCGACACAAATTGAGTTCCCCTATCCGATATGATATCTTTAGGTAATCCATGATAGCGATAGATATTATCAATGAAAAGCTTAGCTGTTTCTTCACCTGTGATAGATTTTGTACATGGCATAAAATGTGCCATCTTGGTGAAACGATCTACTATCACAAATATAGAATCATAAGATCTTGAGCTTGGAAGATCTGTGATGAAATCCATAGAAACAGAAGACCATGGTTGTTCTGGTATAGGTAATGGCTGAAGAAGTCCGTAAGGTCGATGACGAGGAATTTTTGATCTTGAACAAATATCACATGATTGTACAAAGTCTTTGACTGACTTCCACATTTGTGGCCACCAAAAATCTCTTGATATGAGTTCCAAAGTCTTATTATATCCAAAGTGCCCTGCTGCTGGAAAGTCATGACGTGCTTGAAGAACACGCAAACGTGCTTTTCCTTCTGGAACATATAGGCGTCCTTCAAAATATAATAGATTATTCTTGAACTCAAACTTAGAAGAATCATGAGACTTCGAAGAATTATTCTCGATATCATGAACAAGAGGGTCTGAGGACATACTGGACTGGATTTGCTTGAGAAAAGTTGAATCAACAGTCAATGTTGATTTCACTGCTCGGAGATGAAATTGCTCCGGTTTCAAGAGGACCGTTCTTTGTTGCTCAAAAGCTGCATCTCCTTCTTTTGGTGCAAAATAAGAACGTCTAGACAGGGCATCGGACAAACCTTGTTGTTTTCCTGGCCGATAAGTGATAATGAAGTCGAATCTTGACAAAGACATACTCCAACGAGCTTGACGACGATTCAACACGCGTGCTGACATGAAATACTCGAGGTTCTTGTGATCTGTATACACAATGACTGGACTAGAAGCACCTTCTAGATAATGACGCCATTCTTGAAAAGAATCCACGATTGCAAGAAGTTCTTTATCGTGGATCTCATAATTGATCTCGGCTGCTGAGAATTTTCTTGAATGAAAAGCTATCGGATGAAGTTTGTCATCTGTTCCCATTTGTGATAAAACTGCACCCAAGGCAAAATCCGATGCGTCTGTTTCCATAAAAAATGCCTTGGAAAAGTCAACACGATATAAGACTGGTGCAGCGACAAACGATGTCTTCAAGGCTTCAAATGCTGCTTCCGCTTCTTGATTCCATTGGAATTTATCTTTACTAGTCAAGCGTGTAAGTGGAGCTGCAACTCGTGAGAAGTCTTTGATGAAGATCCGATAGTAATTGGCAAATCCCAAGAAACATTGGACATCTCTTACAGTCTTTGGAATCTTCCAATCCATGATTGTTTGGACTTTCTTAGAATCCATCATAAGACCATCATTTGAAATGATGTATCCTAAAAAGTCAACTTGAGTAGTGTGAAATACACACTTTTCCATCTTGGCGTACAATCCTGCATCTCTAAGTTTTTGTAATACTTGACGAACATGTATTTCATGTTTTTCGACGTTCTTGGAATAGATCAGGATATCGTCTAGATAGCACACAACAAAATTGTCTAAAAATTCACGAAATACATCATTCATGAGATGTTGAAAAGCAGCTGGTGCATTCGTGAGTCCAAAGGGCATGACATTATATTCGAAATGTCCATACCTGGTTCGAAACGCAGTCTTCCATTCATCTCCTTCTTTGATCCGTACTAGATTATATGCTCCTCTTAGATCTATTTTTGTATAGATCTTAGCTTGATTCAACTGGTCAAGGAGTCCTGATATCAAAGGTAATGGATACCTGTTCTTGATTGTGATCTTGTTGAGTCCTCGATAGTCAACACACATTCGTAAAGATCCATCTTTTTTCTTTACGAATAGAATTGGAGCTCCTGCTGGAGATTTTGAATGGCGTATGAAATTCTTCGCTAAATTTTCGTCAATAAATGTCTTGAGTTCAGCCAACTCATCTTGCGATAAACTGTAAATTGGTCCAAATGGTGGCAGAGTTCCTTCCTTGAGATCGATTGAACAATCGTATGGGCGATGCTCAGGAAGAATATCTGCATTCTTTTTCTCAAAAACGTCTTGATAATCTTGATATTGACTTGGAATGCCACTTGAAGTCTTTACGCTTTCAGAAATAGGTGCAGCATAAATAGCAAAAGTTGATCCTTCTTTTGCTGCGTGTATAAATGCTTTTGCACCTATAGGTGCGAGTTTTACTATACTAGACTCATGGTTTTTTACTTGGTTAATAGAACTGTTACTAATGCTCTGAGGAAAATCAAGTTTACGAGAAATCCAATCTATTCGAGGATTATACTTTTCTAACCATGATAAGCCTAAAATTACTGGATTAGAGGGAGGTCTAATTATATTAAAAATTACGCAACTACTATGACCATTTATTACTACATCTACAGGAAGTGTTTCGTGAGTTACATCTCCAGAAGACAACGGACGACCATCTATGACTTCTACGTGTACAGGTTTAGTTTTTTGTATTAATGATATTCTATGACATCTAGCAAATTCTTCATCTAAAAAACAAGATGAGGCTCCTGAATCTACCAAGGCAGAGGCTTTGTAATTATTAGGTCCTAAACGCACATCTATTATAAAACAAGGAGATGGTTCTGAGGAGAGGATAGGACCTTCATTAGAAGTTGTACAAGATTCCAGCCGCACGGTCCCTATTGTAGCTGGACGTACTCGTTTTCCGACATACTGTCTTCTTTGACAGCCGTACTCCTCATTTTGTAGTTACGTCGCTTCTTTGGACAATGTTGAGCAGTGTGCTTAGGTTCTCCACAATATAAGCACAATCCTTCTTGTCGACGACGAGACTTTTCTTGCTCAGTAAGAGGTTTGAAACGTACCGCATCAATTTGCATATCCTCTACTTCTGAAGGTATGTGTTGAGGAGACGTTGGTGTTGCCATTGAATTGTAGTAACGTTGAGGCCCACTTGTGCGACTCTCGGATCGAAATTCAAAAAGTCGATTGTCGCACTTCACAGCAAAGTCAATTGCTTGACTCAATGTTTGAGGATCAGGTAAATTAAGCATCAATTTCTTTACCTCATATTGTAATCCGTAGAGAAATTGACTCACAAGTGCGGCATCATCCCACTTGATATCAGTTGCAAGTTGTCGAAATTGCAAAGCATATAATGTTACTGATCGATTGCCTAGTCGCAAAATACGGATCTTGTTGGTTGCAACACGAATTGCATCATGTTCTCCAAACATGGATCGAAACTCCGCCAAAAAAGCCTCCAGATTATCCAATATTGGATCTCGTCGTTCAAGAAAAGATGAAAACCATGACAATGCTGAACCTGAAAGAAGTGTACCAATGAATCTTACTTGTGACCCTGGAGTTGGATAGCTCTGGGGTTGAAGTTCAATCACTAGTTGGACCTGATTGATGAATCCTCGAAACTTGGATCTGGTACCATCAAACTTCTCGGGCAAGGCAACTCTCGGTTCTCTAACACTCGAAGGGTGTTCCATTCTGGGAGAAGGGACATGGTTTGGTGCAGATGTTGAAGCAGCCCCAATCATCTCTATATCTTCACTTCCTACCATTCTTGTTGCTCCTTGTGGTGGTAAATTGAGTTGATGCATCGCAAGCATTAACTCCCTCAATTGTTCTTGCATCTGTGCCATTGCACTCTTCATTTCAACAAGCTCTGCCATAGTAGCACTTAGAAAAGAGAAGATGTCTAATAACGCTCAAAACAAATAGAAGAGAGGAATTGATAACAAAGAAAATACTAAGAACAATATCAGTTTAAAAGAGGGTAATCCGCAACTTCTAATGCGCTTATGTCTTATCAAGAAAAAGGGGTAATCCACTCTCAATCAAGAAAAGACAAAGCTCTGATATTATAAGTGTACTCTTGTCAATCTGTCAAGGACAAGAACTCGATGAAAGCTAAAGAGTAAATGAGACTTTTCTCAAAAAGAAATAGGACAAAATAGAAATATGTATATTAAGAAAGAAACTGGAATGGCTATTGCCAAAATAGAAGACAACTAGAGACCCTTGAAACTAGACTAGAAGCAAGAAAGGAGTTGACAAGAGTGAAGAGGGCTTCACTCTTGCCTCTATATATACTATCTAACTAGAAGCCACGTGGCGATGTTCTATAAGACCTCCAATATATGTTGACTTTCTAGGCCACATGCCTTTGCTTGCAAGGCAAGTTTTCTATGGATGGACTACGTGGTTAGCTTGTTCTTTAAGCTTCCAACATGCGTGGCACATGGCTAACTTGTTGACCAAGTTTTTAACCTAAAAGTCAACTATAGACTCCTATAAAGTCAAAGCAGCGTCTATGAAGCTTCTAAGAAGCTTCTCTAGAAGATATTACACAATTAACCTACTTTTACATACTTTTATCTATTCATATAGGTAATTATATGTATGTCCGTGACAATTGGACGGGGATTTAATTATGTTAAAAGCTATGTAGCTATCATGACCGTCTATTGTTACTTTTATAGGATGAGTTTCATGAGTGACATCTCCAGAAGACAAGGGACGACCATCTATGACTTCTACATGTACTGGTTTAGGTTTCTGTACATAGGGTATTTTACGACTTTTAACAAATTGTTCATCTAAAAAACATGCTGAGGCTCCCGAATCTAATAAAGCAGAGGCTTTGTAATTCTTAGGTCCTAAATATAAGTCTATTATAAAACAAGGAGAGGGTTCTGAGGAGAGGATAGGACCTTCATTAGGAATTGTACAAGGTTCCAGCTGCACGGTCCCTATTGTAGCTGGACGGATCCGTTTTCCGACATGTTGTCTTCTTTGACCGTCGTACCCCTCATTTTATAGTTGCGTCGTTTCTTTGGACAATGTTGAGCAGTGTGCTTAGGTTCTCCGCAATACAAACATAATCCTTCTTGACGACGACGAATCTTTTCTTGCTCAGTTAGAGGTTTAAAACGTACCGCGTCAATTTGCATGTCTTCTACTTCCGAATGTACGTTTGGCAAAGATGTTGATGTTGCCATTGAGTAATAACGTTGAGGTTCCCGTGAATGATTCTCAGATCGAAATTCAAAAAGTCGATTATCACATTTTACCGCAAAATCGATTGCTTGACTCAAAGTTTGAGGATCGGGTAAGTTGAGCATCAATTTCTTTACTTCGTATTGCAATCCATAAAGAAATTGACTGATCAGTGCAGCATCATCCCACTTGATGTCAATTGCAAGTTGTCGAAATTGTGAAGCATATACTGTTACTGAGCGATTTCCTTGTCGCAGAATTCGGATCTTATTTGTTGCAATACGAGTTGCATCGTGTTCACCATACATAGATCGAAACTCCGCCAAAAAAGCTTCCAAATTGTCCAATATTGGATTTCGTTATTCAAGAAAAGACGAAAACCACGATAATGCAGAACCAGAAAGTAGAGTGCCAATAAACCTGACTTGTGATCCTGGAGTTGGATAGCTTTGCGGTTGAAGTTCAATTGCCAATTGTACTTGATTGATGAACCCTCGAAACTTTGATCTCGTACCATCAAATTTCTCAAGTAAGGCAATTCTTGGTTCTCTAGTGCTTATAGGGTGTTGTACAATTGGAGAAGGAACGTGATTTGTTGTAGATGTTGAAGCAGCTCCGATCATCTCTATATCTCCACTTTCTGCTATTCTTGTTCTTTCCTGTGTTGGTGAATTGAGTTGATGCATCGCAAGCATTAACTCCCTCATTTGCTCTTGCATTTGTGCCATTGCACTCTTTATTTCAACAAGCTCTGCCATAATGATACTAAGAAGAAAAAATTTGTTTGATATTGCTCAAGACAAAAGAAAAGAAAGACTTGATAACAAAGAAGATACTAAGAACAATATCAGTTTAGAAGTGGGTAATCCGCAAACTTCTAATACGCTTATGTCTTGTCAAGAGAAAGGGGTAATCCACTCTTACTCAAGAAAAAACAAAGCTCTGATATTGTAAGTGTACTCTTGTCAATCTGTCAAGGACAAAGACTCGATGAGGAAAAATATACACCAAAAGGCTATCTCGATATAATAAGTCAAAATATAAACAAGTAGGTATATTAAAAGGAAACTGGAATGGCTATTGCCACAAGACAAGAAACTAAAGACTCTTGAACCTGGACTAGAAGCAAGAAAGGAGTTGACAAGAGTGAAGAAGCCTTCACTCTTGTCTCTATATATACTATCTAACTAGGGGCTACGTGGCGACGTTCTATAGGACCTCCAATATGTGTTGACTTTGTAGGACACATGCCTTGACTTACAAGGCAAGTTTTCCTACGTGTGGGCCACATAGTTAGCTTGATCTTCAAGCTAACAACATGTGTGGCACATGGCCAACTTGTTGACCACGTTTCTAATCCAAAAAGTCAATTAAAGACACCTATGAAGTCAAAGCAGCGTCTAGGAAGTTTTTAGGAAGCTTCTATATTAAATATTATACAATTAACTTATTTTTATCTACTTTTACTTACTTCTACCTATTTCTATATGTAATTATTAGCTTACATGATTATGGCCGTGACACATTGATAGTACCTTATATTTGTTATGTTGCTATTGTTGCAATGTTGTGGTGGTTATTGGATTGATGACTTTAGCTCCTTTGATTGAGGCATGTGATGTGGTGTCCTATGGTGAAACAATGTACCATATTCTATCTGTGACAAGAAGGATGTACATCTTAACCTCCTATACTAGGAAGTGGTTGGCACCCTCTAGCTTGTGTAGTTTAGCCATGGACTAGGTTGAGTTTACATTCATAGTGCTCACAACAGAAAACAGCTTTCTCCTCTGCCTTGGAGTTGCCAACTCTTGGCTTGTGAGAATGCTCAAAGATATGACATCTAGCACATTCAGATCATATTACTAAATTGCCATGGCATGACTACTTTATCTTGTATTCCTCTCATGTGTTGGACTGTTTTGAACATACTAGGATAGTTATTTACTTCTACTCTAAGTCTTTTGTATGCTACAAGTGCTACAAAACAACAAACAGTTCTAATATCATGTATCAACAGACTGACATATTTGCCACAAGACGTAGAATGCGGCAAAATGTTTTCATTGATTAATGCACATAAACATACTCTTGTACATACTACTTTGTTACTCAGAGTTGCAGCCATATTATTTTGTACTGATTTGGTATTTTGTGATAAAAGAGACAAACTGTGAGTTTATCTTACTTCTAAGAAATATTCCTAAGTTGCTAAGTTGGCTCTCTTTTGGATGACCTTATCCCTTGCTTTGTGATGATGTGCTCCAACAAAATGGGTCGATTTAGTAATTCCCTAAAATTATTGAGTGAAGTTCCATGCTTCTTTCGAACCCATGAAGATTTGTTAAGGCTTGGCACAAACTTCCCTCGACCACCGTAGCCCCACACCCCACGAAGCGGACCACATAATTGCACATAATTACACATAGACACAGAATCAGACATACACACATCTCCAAATCGAATAGAAGATTCTCATGCTGCTGCGATTCAAGAACAGATGCGACCGACACTGTGCTACTAAAGCAAGCATGCAAAAGTTGAACGAAGACATGGCCACGGATTCTCGATATTAGAGCCGAGGTCCGACATCTTGACCTGCAAGAGAGAGAGAGAGAGAAGACATCCGAGTCGAATGGAGAAGCCCCTGTCCCCCTCGTTTCTAACCCCGCAGTTCCTGCCCGCATTTGTGAGCGACAACCCTTCTTCGATGTAATCTGCTGCTTCTGCGACGACCTGGTTCGACTCAGTTGTACGTTTGCAGTGAGTGGCTCTCAGTTTCTCCATCTGTTCATGTTTGATGGCGCAATCCACTCACCTAGGGACATATCATTTGACGAATAGTTCAAGTTTATTTACAAACTTCGACGTCGAATGCAGTTATAACCAGTCGACTGGAGGCCGATTCCCACTGCCATCATCTATCTAATAGAAGCGCAAGCAGCGTGTCGACGATGCGCACCTCATCTGATGAGCTGCGAAACGAGATTATTCATTGGTCGGCACTCGGGCAGAGACCATTTTGATCCATACCCATAAACGAAAGCTCAGAAAAGTATAAAATGGAAACCAAAAGTCTATTTAACTTGCTTTTACGTTTTTGAGATTGTCCGATTGAGGACCCACAGAAGATTCATTATAAGTCTACCAGTGCATTGATTAAAAATATATATGTTTTCCTTAAATCCAGGAAATGCCACCTCAATCACACACTGATATTGATTTAATAATGCATACACACGCATGCATGGATTTTTGACGTGTGTAGTACAGTATCCATTTTTATCACTCCAAGAAACTTCAATGTTCTATTTACGAGAAACATCAATAATTTAAGAACCAACTAACCCTATTGCAAACCATTTTCTGAACAGTTTAAATAAATGCACAATGAAAATGGCAAATGCTAACAAGAGTTGTTGTAGGTCAAGTCTTTCGAGGGGGTGCTTCGAGGAAAGGATTTCTGTAATTGCTGAGTCGCCACAGATTGTCTAGAATTTCTTTTAACGAACGGATGGGGAGAACAATTCCAGCATAGTGAAGGTGACTGGCTGAAAGCCGATCAACGACTCTGATGGCGAGTGAGAGTCAAGCGATAAGAGCGAATCATCGAACAACTTCCATGGCTTCAGATCATCAAACCGCGTTTCCACCGATCGACTACTGCATCTACGCCGCATGCTGGAGGAGACGTTCCCTTTAAGTCTGCGACGATCTTCACAGGCGAATTCAGATGAACAGGCATCAATCATTGCGGTGTAGTTTTCTTTACAAAGTGTAGAGCTCGGGTGGATATCGTAGATGCTTACTTGTCTGCCTGCTGGTCAATTTCAGTGGCCATCTTCCTATGTTCCTTGAAGACGGACGAGTTCCTGAATCTGATGTGCGACTTGAAGTTTCTTGAAGATTTTTGGCTGCGAGAAACTTAATCCTGCGCCTCTTGCATCCTGGAATTCTGAGTTTCTGGTGGAGTCATCCCTCGGGAGACTGTTCGTTTGCCTGTCAGTATTGAAGAGAAGGGGACGGGGGTTCGATCGATATGGGGTCTGGACAGGTGATGGTGATGCTGCTGCTGCTGTCATGTGTGGCCTTCGAGCCGGCGGATGGTGCGTTCTTGTCGTGGTCCGAATCGGTGCTTCAGTTGTTCAGTACTGCAGAGCAACCAAGTGCTTGCGGCCCGAAGGTGGGCATTGAGACACCCAAGTGCAAGGTGATATTGAAGAAGAGGGATTACGAGCTCCGGAGGTGCAACAGCAAAGAGGTGTGTTGAAAAAGACAGTTTTGAGAGTGAATGTGGAGAGACAGTGATTTTCATTACATTGTCTGTAATCTGGAAAAGAACAGTAAACAAGAGTTTTTGTAGACTAGAACTAGCTTAACAGCGATGTGGCTGCATGTGGATGAGATATATCTGATGGCAATCAAAGCCGTGTTGTTTTTTGTTCTTTTTTCTCTGTTTGTTTTCTTTTTGCGATGCCTTTGACAGATATGGGTGGAGACAATGTTGGAGAACTCAACCTACGAGTCTGCAACTATCACAGGCTTTTACCGTTGCACGAACTCTCTGGGCTTTGAGATAACCGCTCCGGTGTACATTACACCAGTTCCTCGTTCGAACGGGTACAAGGTGGCTTTCTTTGTGTCTAGCAGGTCAGGACTTCGTGCTTCCCTGAATGTCTTTTTTTGTCAAATGTTTTGTTACCAGGTATATTGTGAGATTTACCCCTGAAAAACCTTCTCCATTGAACCTGATTGTGCCGCCAGAATCAAAAATGTCAACGATTTGCCAACCTCAACAGATCCCGAGGTTTATTTCTACCGACCTGAGGGAGCTGTGAAGGCCGTCCTTGGTCCTTTCGGAGGATTTCCCACCGACAAGGACTACGCAGCCAAGGTTGTCGAGTTGAAGAAAGCGCTGGACAGGGATGGACTCAAATACGACGAGAAGTCTACACTTTTTGCCGATTACAGCAGCCCACTGCAGTTCCGCAATCGGAAGCAGGAAGTCCATGTGAACATCATCTCTCACAATGCATTCGAAAGGCTGCATGTTTTAAAGTGGCTCCCTCAGTGAACATAAGCTCCATGATTATACGCCATGTTTGTGTTTTGTTTCATTTCTTTTTCCATCATCTTATTGCTGCTCTTGTGGAAAGACCATTTCGAAACGATCGCATCCAGCTTGAGCAAAGAGGTCGTCTTCGATGTTCCGCGAAAGAGCATAGTATTGCAGACCTTACCCATCCACTGGGTTGTCATGCTCCTCCTCCTCACGAATCGATCGAGGACATCACAGAGAAACCAACTCAAATTTATATATATATTTTTTCCCTTGATCACTTTGATTTGGTGAGTGGAGGCAAGACCAGCCAAATGTGGAAGAAAAATGGATTGCTCGAACTTTTCTATTACTTCCCTAAATGTTGCCCCCAAACCTTGAAGACACCGATCAATCAACGCGTGAAATTAATGCGTCTCTTTTTCGAGGGGGGGAAAAACTCGTTTCCTGTTCGAACCTTGGCAAGGTTTAGTGAGATTTCATCTCGGTCGATGCCAACCCCAGTCTTGTCAGCAAGTTTCCAGCATAACTAAAAACTCTTTGTCTCTATGGGAAACTCATTCTGGAAAGATTCAATAAGCTTCGGAATACAAATGCGTATGATCTAGAGGAGGTTTCGAACACTTCGTACAACACTTACCTTCTCATGGAATAACTTGGCTAAAGAGCAAAGTTTTAGGGCTAATGGGCAAGACCCATCTTTTGTGAAGCACTTGGGTTGGATTGTAAGTGTTTCGAACACAGTGGTTGTAGTCGTCGATTCCAATTATAATATTGATTTTGAGGAAGGAACTTTTGGCCAAATATAATTAACACAAAAGCATTCTTTTATAACCATGTTGATAAACATCCAAAATTTTAGAAAAAGAATCATGTATCATTATTATTCGTTTAATTGAAACATGCAATAGTATAAATGTGCTTTGTATTTCACTTTTCATCAATCTTATTGCCATGAAATCCGAGTCTTTGTGCATCTTTCAAACAGCAGATCTAAATGGTTTCATTATCAAATGCAAAACCTTAGATGTTAAAAAAATATCCTTTACTTAAGTTGAGAACCTTGAGGTAAAACAACGCCCAGAATAGCTGGTTTGAAACCGTAATCAAAGGTGAGCATGACAACGCTCGATATGCTACGAGTCTTTTGAGTTTATCGAGGACCCTGCTGAAGAATGAATCTGCGGATCCGCCTTGGATGCAGCTCTACAATGTTGGTGCTTCTCCTGGAAGATCCTCACGAGGTGTTGAATCACCTTCACAGAACCGCATCCAAGTATGATTGCAGTGACATGCGGAAATGTTACTCTGCATAGACACGTAGAAAATGGTAACAAAGCTTAGAACAAGAAGCCATTGCGCAGAACAACATTTAGATAACTATTCCTTTTTCTGATGGATTTGTATCTATATGAATCTACCATAGATGAGGTACAAAGGAAGCTTAGAAGCCCATGTACAAGATTGAGCTGTAGATACTCTAAATGCGGCCTAGGATGTTAGCGAAACCGCAAGTGTCGTCTCATCCATTTACTAAAAAAACATGTCAAGTCTAAATTAGACAAGTGTCTCTGGATATTACAGTGTGTATTTACCAACATCACGCTACTTATCACGGTACTTGATAGATTATAAAAATGAGGTTAGATGAACTTCAGATCTAGTAATTCAGTGAACCTGTCGCCAAGTGCTGCAGAACTATGGTGGGAAACATGGCATTCTACTGTCACTTGCAGCAGAATGAATGCAAGACGGTAACGCAACATCCATGTCTGTGATCGGAAAGGTATTGAATTCAGACTTTTTTTATTTTCTTAAAATCGAAAGACATTAGGAGTAATACTGTGACCTTGAAAAAGCTTCACATCACAGTATTTTTCACCCATGTAAACATCAAGACAACTTACAAGTAGACGGGCAGAACTCCACGCTGTACACTTTGAGGTCATAAATCACAATCATGCCACCTCGTCAAGCCAAACCGTATTCTACACTAGAGATACTTCCAGTTCCAGCACCACCTATTGACCACGACGAAACTACATCCGTTTCCTCTGAAGAAATGAAAGCTTCGGCTATCTCTTTGATCATCAGCTCTCCGCAGAAAGGGCACTCTCCAGCTACTGCATCGTCTATCTGTGCCCGGACCTGCTCAGACAACAGGTAAGTGTTTAACTCCACATGCTCACCAACATGCTTGCCCTCATGAAACGCCAGTATCAAAAATAAATAAATGTATGAAAGAGAGCCGTTGACGCTTCAAAGTCATCCATTAACCGATCTCAAAATTAATGGGTACCTTGTCCATAGGAGACATATTGCCGTTTGCAGTGTCAACTTCTTCATCGTGCCCATTGTAAACAGATTTTGAAGATCGTGAACTAGCCTCCTTGAAGCCCAGGGACGTGATCTGTCTGAGCAGTCCTCGTATGCGCTCTTGCTGAATATCCAACGTAGTGCATTCCAGATAGATCAAAAGAGAAGATTTAGAGGTGACGAATGCCATACGTTAAAACTAGAAAGCAAAACAACGACCAATAGGAGCGATAAGTTAAGCCTTGACTGGTATAGATTCCAATAAATAAAAGTCCTTAAAGTTGGTTAATAGTTGAAAAAAAAAAAAAAAAAAAAAAAAAAAAAGTACCTCGCTCTTATCAGTGTGTTGGAGAACGTAGTCAGTAAGGCACTGCGCATGAAAGGCGTGCTCGCACGGAAAGACATAAAATGGAGCCACAAGAGACGTGTAACTACGGGCTACCCCTGCTGCTCCTTGTGCTCCTTTTGATGCCAATATCCGCTGTCCACAAACCTGTACAAGAAAGTAGATTAAGTGCTTTAAGAGTTTGTCAGCGGTAAGTTTTGCAGCATGGTGGTGGTACGCAAAGCCCGCGCACAGCAACAAAAAGATCCATTTGCGTAGCCTTGAGTCTCAAACCAGGTGTGAATGAAAGAGAAGGTCAAAGCGAATGGAGGATACTCATCGATGTGAGTGAGATGATTAACCTTGCATGTTTCATCACGTTTCACAACAGCATAGCGCTGTGACAGTGCAGTGATATCACTTCTGATATTCTCAGCTCCATGAGTGGCATCATTCATATCTCGTTTCAACTCTTCAATCTGACGGTTGTAATCCTCCAACGAAGCACAGATAGCTTCCTGCGCCAAACAGAAATACCGCAGCGCTCACTCAACGTCAATAGGACATACAAGGCAAATCCACACACTCCTATCGCGCTTTAGAAAACCGACCTATCTTGAAAGGAACATGTACTAAATAAGTTGAGGATAATATATGACTATTACACAAAATGGATCAAATTGTTTGCAGCTGACAAATTACCTTGAAGTCATCAATAAGGGAGAAGTCTGGAAAGAAGGGTAAGATGTCTTCGATCTTCAGCAACCCATCTGTCTCTTTCAAGAATGCAATGGCTTTACGGATATTCTCTCCCTTAGTGGCTTTCCCTTGCTGGATGACATGCCTTGCTACCATAAGCCAAAGCTTTTTCCTAAGCTCCTCGTTGTCTTCCACTTTGTCAGCCTCGACTTTCGCCATTTCAGGGTCCAACTGAATAAAACACTCTTTCTGATCAGACGGTGGCAATCATGGGCCCAAATCGCCAACTACCAAAAGCAGCGAAAAGCAAGTAATCAACTAATTAGTAGCATCTGTGGAACACTCGTTAAGATGGAATAAAAAGAAAGAGTTGAATGACTTGAACTCTGAAGAATTTAAAACTAAAACTGAAACATAATTGGCAAACACATGCACCACAGTCTTAAAGAAAGAGTGTGAAGACATCGACGTACTTGCAATGCTAGTGCCACAGCTTCTTCATGCATGCCCATCATACCATAAATGTATACACAAGCTCGCATTTGCTTCTGCTCCAAACACAAGCGCAAGGCATACTTGGGATCGTAGAAGTAGTCCGGGCCTTCCATACGCCCCTTGCCATACCGTGCTTCCAGAAACCTGAGCAAAGCTGTATCCTCTGGCTGCGCACATCCCATCAACCATGCGTTTTTAAATCGGCTGAACTCTGTAACATCTAACTAAACTAGAGGAGTTGCACCATACCCAGTAACTGAACACGTAGCTAATAGGTCCTACTTGCACACTTCTCCTCTTGCCTTGTCTAAAATAACACTTCATCAATTGGTGATTCTTCAAAAATGACCAAAAATAAAGAGATCGTGTACCTGCTTAGCATACAAAGACAGCAGCAAGTTGTGCACAGCACTGTCCTGGTTCTGCTGACGGACAATGCAATATTCAAGATACCGAATTGCTGCATTGGGCTCGTCTCTGCTTAACAAACATGCTCAAGCGTCATGGTTATGATGTCTTTCTTATCGTACAAAATTTGTTATAGCACAACCATAGCGTTCAAACAACAAAGCCTCGTTGACTTAAAAATTGAAAATACGTAACCACAAAACTCAAAGACCAAATACGAAATAAACCTTGGGCGACGCTCACTGGAGTATCGCATCAAAGCAGGAATTAGTTGTCTTGGATTCAAATTTAGGCCAGTTGAAGTCCACGAATCCACAGTTTCATGGGGGTCTAACATAATCAATGCAGGAGCAAATTTGTACTGCACAGGATTGCCAATTATCAACAATGTCATACCGACAGCTTTCTCTCCAAAGAACTGTACAGTACACTAGTGCGCAATCCATCTCATGAAAGGATTCTCTAACAAGACGAAAGGATGGAACTATATATATGAAGGGTCGCCTCTAAAATAGATAAGTAAACAGCAAAAAGGAATTAATTATCGCATGTAACGTGTTGAGATAAAATGTTCATAAAGACACTAAGGCACACCTGAAGCTCTGGAGACACACTCGGTTTTCGGAGAACTGCCAATGCCTTCTTTGCTTCACCTTGCTGGTAAAGATCGAACACATGCACAAAGTACAGAAATATAAGAATCTGAAGATATCACACGAATGACACGCGACAGCGAAAAATTGTCGATACTTAAGGACTGAAGTAATTCCTGCGTAGAACTGAATCAAACATATGATATCAACACGAGACAGAAATGTGCATTAACAGGCACCTGAACAAAGTGGTGAAGCAGTGTTTCGTACTGTTCTTTTAAACCAGCATAATAAACCAGCTCCTCCACTCGCCCATAGCTGGTAACATCATGCACGGAGATGGCCATGAGCAACCGATTATTGGAATTGATCAGGTAGACGACCAATGACAGACACACCACAAGATGATCGGTAGACTAAGCAAAGTATTGTTCACTTGTACCAAGATCCCAACTACATCCTTAATACACAGGAACCGATAAATAAATAAATCAAATAAATAAATAAAATCCTTACCTGCCAAGTAATTTGACTGTAGTAGCCTCGTCAAGCACATCCTTACAATCACTGAGAAAAGCCCGAAACTCCCGCACTGTACTGTGATATTCTGAATTTCCAATGCTACCTTCATTTTCATCGACTTCCTTTTCATCATCAACGTCTAGAAGCAGTCTGTTAATCTGTAATCAACCCAAATAAACACAATAGTGGGTTATATGGATTTTAATTTAAAAAAGGATAAACAATTAAGGAATGAAAATGGCAGGTCGTAAAGTTGCCAATGTTATTTAGTGGAGCACGAGTGGGACCTATGCTCTGAATTGATATTTTTGATCTGGCTACTTCAAACTAATGAAAACAACAGGTTATAATAAGAAAGAAAAGTATGCTGTAGTAGAGAGGCGTAATATATTCCTCTCCCAAAATAATCGGCATCATGTAAAGCTAATTCAAAAGGTAAGATTCTATGAACGAGGTTAGAAGAGCATTAAAATATCCCTACTTATCCGCTTCTCACACCCTCTTCTCCCACCATATGGGCAAGAGAACAAGAATGGAATCTTGCATTTAAGGCTAATAGGTGTGGGAGGGTGGTGGCTAGAATGGCAATGTCTGAAATGGACCAACATTAGAACAAACAAGATGTAGTGTAAACGAACAATCAGTCCAAAACCCTGATAATGCACCAAGATGTGATGGTGCAATATGTAAATCACGATCGTCAATGGCATGCTAGTACGACTCACAGCTGAAAGCTCAACAAACAATACGACTAACATGGAGACTACGAAATCGCAGCGGCACAGAGGAATAGGAATAAACTAGCTGATAACTACAACCGTCTTTCACCTATGTATACTCAAGCTCAGATATGTGTACCTTATCTAAGTAAAGTTCAGCAGCCCAGGTGGCAATCATAGTAATTTGTGAGCGATCCTCTTTTCCCAAAAAGTCCAACTTTCGAAGCAGATAAGTTCGGAGAGCATCCTGGTACAACCCAAAATACGTCTCCACATCAAGAAGTGAAAAAGGTCGCAAGACCAAACTGGAACTATAATAGAAATTAAATGAGGCGCGTAACGAGTCGAAAATGAACAATAGAGATACGATAATTGAGGAACTCACTTGTTCACCAACTGTCACAAACTTCAGCGCAATCTCCTCAAATGTTGACACAGTTGCAGTCTGCGATACAGAGAACAACACACCAGTACGTAATAAGAAGAAAACTGGACGTGACAAAGCCGGTGAGCTAAGAGAATGAAATGGTGTTGAAAACTATAACAATCTCCTATCAAGTACATGTCCAAGTGAGACTGCGTCTCAAGTTCGGGTACGACTTGTGCACCTTAGCCCAGAATGATCCTGCTCGCTCATAATCTTTGACTTCGAACGCTGCCTCTGCCTGTGTATATAATATAAATAGAATAAGGCCAAGACCTGAAACTTCAAAGCAGCCACGACTAAAAAAAACAAGCGAAACTCTGAAGTGCTGCTGAAACCACTTGTTAAAGTAATCATAGTGCAATAACCTGGGCAGGTAAGGGCAGAGTAAACCCAGCACCTGAGCAGCATAAACACTGTCTCGTTGCGCCAAATCCCGACAGGCTTCAAGTGCAGCAGTGTACTCTTTCAAACCCAAGTACACCTGCCACATATCGCGTCCCTCGTCTTGGACTGTGATCTGCAAACATATTTTTATTATGAGTGAGATAAGAGCATGAACTTCACAACATGAAAGTGTTGAACCATATACATTAGACTTGAGATAGTGGACATACGTCAACAAACATTCATGGGTGATATAACTATTACATAGATCAATATAAACCTTCGATGAGTAAGCATGCACTCAATACGACAAAAAACCAACTTGTGAACGACATGAGAATTGAGATAAGAGAAAAGATTCAATTCATGATACCAGGAGAACAAATAAACCAGCTAGGAGATATAATTTATTCTTATGTCCTCACAAGCTAGAAAACCCACCTCATAGATGGAATTTTCATCGTACGCATAATAGGCTCCACCAGCCATATCTGAGCAGAGCCCCAGCATAGTAGGTGAGCCAAGATCACTGCGTAGGTCAAAACGCTGCTCTTCCACTACTTTCTGACTTACCCTGTTCACAATCTTTACACAAAAAAATAAATCAAAATGTTGAATTGAAGGTAAGCAATTTGAAATAAAATCACAAAGACGAATAGCTCCAGTTAAATTAAGTCAAGTGAACGTCGCAGATACGAAACAATGAACTGAACAACAGATTGATCCACTCATGCAGAAAAGAATAAATAAGCTAAAAATCGAATCATTAAGAGGGAGCGACAAAAAAGCATATGAACCACTAAATAAACACAACTTGTCACTTCTCTAGTCCCCTGCATTAAAACCTTTGAAAAATAATTAACAAAATTTGATTAATTCTTTTTTAAGAATTAAATTTTATATATATATATATATATATATATATATATATATATATATATATATATAGATAGATAGATAGATAGATAGATAGATAGATATATTAAGGAAGTAACAGGAAGTGACCGAGAACACACCTTGAGCACATTGTTCATAAGAACGAGGAAGTGGTACTCGCTCAGGGCAAGTGAAAGAGGTTTCGGTGTACCCGGACCATCGATTAATTTGGAATACTCCAAAAGCCACTTGTGCTCCACATTACTCTCCTCGTCATGGGTGTGATTAGCACTGCAAACAGATAATCGTACATTACATTTTTAAAACAACCAAAATAAAATTCCATACTGCGAATGAGGTCACGTTGCTGCAAAGGCTAGACTGCACTAGTGGCATTGATTGAAATGTTCAAATACAGACGGAGAATTTTTCATCCATGAAGTCGTCCGGAATTTTGCACAAAAGATGTCTAGAATCAAATAGAAAAGTTCTAGAGATGAAATGGAGCATTAACCTTTGAGTGGTCCCAAGATTTAAATGCCCATGATAGATACCAGGCCCTGCCAGCCAGGCAAACCTCTCTGCTCTGCGCTGCTTTCCATAAAATTGGAGCTCGCTGCGAAGGATCAAAGTAGATATGGTCAAGATTTCTGACCAGTAAGAGTACAGAATAATTCGAGAACAGCAGTTAAAACCTGTGGAACTGCATAACCTGCAAAACAATGACGGTCACTTAAACGAAGAGTATCACCCACCTGTTAGGGATCGCACCAGGAAGCTCGGTGAAATGGGGTGGACCTTCCGAGTATGCCTTAAATACGGCCTGTTATTTAGATGAAATTAGCACAAACTAGATAAGCGATCAGATAACATAAACTACCAGTCTAAGAACTATGTGTGGTAAACTCAACGAACTTCGCAAAAATTACAAATCTGCAACTTTCAAGGATCAATCAACGTACAAGCTTGGTACAAGGGCACAAAGAGAGCAAGTAATTCTACTGTAGAGGATTCTGGACGTCACACCTCCAAAGACCCAGTGCCCTGGAAAATATAAAGGCGGGAAGGCGTGGCTGCCATTACAAAATAGCGCGTAGTGCTCCCTAAATTCACAACCTCCATCTGTCACAAAGTCCCAGCATTATTAGAGGACAATATACCAAGACAAAAAGATCCAGACAACAATTTAACCCATAGGAATCATGACACCTGCTTCGACATCATCTTCAATCAGAAATCCCGTTTGTGAGTTTACAGTAATGATCAATTCATTTGCAATATATGAGTTCGACCACATCACAATTCTTCTCCATATTTGACATGGTGTCAATGATACCTAATTTAACCAACTATCGAAGTGCACATATTCACCTGGACACCAATAAAAGGCTCTGGGACCTCCGAAAGCTCAAATAAGAGTTTGCAGAATTTCTCCTTCTTATCTTTTTCCTCCACAGCGGTCTCGTACAGTTGCCCAGATGTAGTCCCCACAATCACTTCACGAGTAAAAGCTGTAAAATACAGCCAAATAGTCAGGAAGAGGACGACACATCCATAATCGACTTAGCAGTCAACTGCTTAATCTAAGAAAAAAATCAGTACATTACGGCAATTGCTGCGGAACTAGTGGTATACGGTCTTCTCGAGTATTTCCGATGGTCGAGTCAGAAAGCATGACATCGACACAGACCGATATTACAACGACTGATTACGCCTTTCTTTAAGGATTTATATCGAATGAGCCAGGCAAACTATACGACCTAAGTGAATCCGCACAAATGTTGACTACATGTAGGAGAAGTGATGTGGGGTACCTTCGTTTATTTGCGCCCGATTCCAAGCAACAGAGCTCACAGTTGACCCCTTCAATCTGCTGAACATTCTTGGTTTTCTCCACTTCCCATGGAGGTAGTAAGTATCTGCAGTTGCGTTGCTACAAACTGTGAATATTGAATGTCTGCCACCTGGATCGATGAAAACCTTCGGGATCCATTGCTCAATACCTCTAGCGCTGAGGTCCAATTCTGCAAAACCGACCAACAAACAATTCGTGACGTACAGATCCAGATCTTAACTCCAGATTGCACACAAACATACTTTCATTTTGCCCAAACAGGCTCCTTGTAGATAACTGGTCATTCAATCTCCAGACAACATGTATCCCATGCACGCACCCATTAGAGACAGATAGAAAAGAAAACCAACCAAGAGTATCATTTTCTCCCAAAAAATCATGTCGAACTATCCAGCCTTTATTGGTGCCCACCAAGAGAACATTGTTGCCAGCAGCAACGGATGTCACCAACCCATGCCCCTTAGATGCATTCCTCTCCAATGTGTCCACCGAAAATATTGAACTCTCGTTATTTCTTAAAAAGCCATCTCCGTCAGGAGCATCCTCCACCTGCATCCCCCCCTTCCAAACTCAACCTAAGCTTCACAATTTGAGAAGATAGTGCTAACATGGATGACTTGCAATCGATCGACACCACAGAACATCTGCCGAAAGTCAAGTATCGTGTTGCAAAAGAAACAGAAACCCTAAACCTTCGTGGTGATGCATCAGTACCGTGCTTTGAGGCTCTCCTCCTCCGCTGTACCAGTCCGATGGCTCCCACCCAGACATGGCTTGACCTAAATCAGATACCCCTACTACAACGACTAAGAAGCCCCACGCAACCCCTTCTTTTCTTCTTCTCTCGATACCTTATTTTTCCTCCACCTTATTTCCAGGCCACTCTTCTTCCCACAGAATCACAACTCTTAAACCCCCCGGGCAGCTACACACGAAATCCTCGTCGGCGAATACCAATGCGTCGCACCATGGCATCGAAAGCACCATTCGCAAAACTAAACTCCATCAGCAATCCCCATCCCTACAACAACAACAACAACAACAACATCGTCACCATAATCGCCATCGTTGTCATCCACTCTTCCAATGCAATTCCTCAAACCATCAACCGCAGAAGCACTCCATCACTCACTAGAGCTGGATCACGCATGCCACCGAAACAAAGCCTGACAAAACTTACCTAACCAAAGACAATTTCCTACAAAAACATTCAAACCAAAATTGATCCTGACCGGAAACTCGATCCCAGATTCCTCAAAGTCCAGCTCGACCCTACCATGCATCAATGCCCATCACAAAGCCCCATCACGAAGAACCCATCTCCGGAACGTTCTGGAATGCAAGCTCGCGCGATCGGCCATGGCTGCTCCCCAAGGCGAGCTCCTACTCCGCTGGGTTGTCAACTACTCAAGTTGAGACTAAAAAGCTCACGAACTCCATAGTCACTGGGGATTGCTGGATTGCTGGCCTCAATCGTACTGGAATCACAAGTAGCAGAGCTGTGAATGGAGTCCCCGATCACCCACCCAGGTGATCAGTTTTCTGCGAAGGGGATTGCGCACCTGGCGATCAATTGCTCGATCACTCGCTCAATACCTCGCTCGCTGGCTGGCCTGCAGGGCAGCGGGTGAAATTCCCACACGCCCATCCCCACGCTCTGCCTGCGCTCGCCCCTTTCGCCGCATAATGCCCGCCCACGTGGCGCTTCGCCTCGGTATCGGAATGGCCCGATCGACGGGTCGTCTCCGTCCGTCGTAGGTGTGAAGAGGCCAGCATTTGATATCCCACACTCCCATCTATTCCGACGAGTCTACATATTCATATTCGCATTCACAAAAATAAATAAACCGTTTTTTAAAATCTATCATTAGAAACTGCATTTTTAGGATTTTGATTGTTGAGAGCTTTTTTGAGAACATTATCATCACCTACTATTAAATTTAAAATTACAATTGAATATGTTTTTAATTTTATATATATATATATATATATGGATCCTATATTCTCTATATATTTTTGTGTTTTGATGCAATAATTTTGATGTTTTATGTCTTTTCAACTCAATTGGATTTATTTCTTTGTCTTTATTTTTTTCTTTTTTAAATAATAGAAAAATATTTCATATTAAGTACTGATTAAATTTTATATAATTTTGCATATATATATATATATATATATATATATATATACGAAAAAAAATCTATGTCATTGAGAACACAAAATAATCCATACAAAATGAATAAATTTTTGTTAGAAACAAAAACTTAAATAATGTAATTATACAAGTGAGATATATCTCAAAAAAAAGATGATATATAAGAAATGAAAAATCATGTATATTCAAAAAGAAATTAGAATGGCTATTATTAAAGACAAAAAAACTATAGACTTGTAAAACTAGATTAGAAGCAAGAAAAAGATTAGCAAAATTACAGAAGGCCTCATTCTTGTTTCTATATATATTATCTAATTAAGATCTACATAGCAATGTTTTATAGGACCTTTAACATGTATTCAACGAGAAAAATAAAATTTTGCTAGTAGTAGACTTAATTTACAAGACACATTTCTAACTTGTAAAACAAGTTTCTTGTATATCCACCACATGGCTAATTTATTGGCCTAGTTTTTAATCTACCAATTACTTATAGACATGTTGTTGTATTACGTGAAGTCTTGCTTGAGAATGCACAAAGCACTTGGCTATGGAAGGTAAATTAGAAATTTACAATAATAAAGTCTTAACCTTTTTTGTAGAATCTTAAATAAATTCTAATTAAAGCTTAATAATCTTAATCAAATCTTAATTAAATCCAAAAAAAAAGTCTCCAAAAAATAATCAAAGAAATGTAAAGATAGTTTGAATGATTTCAAAAAACTTATAAAAAAGATCAAAAGAAATAATAAAAAAATCCTAAAAAAGTATCAAAAATAGAAATCATAAAGAAATATTAAAAATAAAAATCTTATATAAATTTTTATTATATATTAATTAAATCCTAAATAAATCTTAATTAAATCAAAAATAAAACTTTAATTAAATCCTAATCAAATCTTAATCAAATCTTAAATCAAATTTTAATCAATTTCTAATAAAATTCTAATTAAATCTCAATCAAATCCTAAATCAAATCCTAATGAAAACTTCATCAAATCCTAAATCCTAAAAAAATCTTAAGTAATTCTAATCAAATCTTATAACTGTCTCTTCTATTTATTTTAAGAAATATTACACATCTTTGTTTCTATTATGTAATCATGGCGGAGCTTGCTAAAATGAAGAATATAATGGCAAAAATCCATGAAAAATTAAGAGATTTAATGCTTTCTATACATCAACCCAATTTACTACCACAAGAAACAATAAGATTGGGAAGTAGTGAAGATATAGAGATGATTGGAGGTGCTTCAACATCTATATCAAATCATGTTATTCTTCTTATAGTAGAATATCTTTCAAAAATTAGGGAACTAAGAATTACCTTACTCAAGAAGTTTGATAGCACAAGATTAAAATTTAAAGTATTCATCAAGCAAGTATAACTAGCAATTAAACTTCAATCCTAAATCTATCTAACTCTAAGATTATAAGTCAAATTTATTGGTATATTTCTTTCAAATTTTGTATTATCATGGTTTTTATCTTTTCTTGGACAACGTGATCCATATATGGAGGCCTTTTTGACAAAGTTTTGATCCATGTATAGAAAACATGATGTAATTTATATTGCAACAAGGCAATCAATCCATAACATTGTATACTTCTTAATTTTGATAATGTGCAACTAATATCAAGTAAGATGATGTTGCACTTATTAATCAATTTCTTTATGAATTATATTATGAGGTAAAAAAATTGATGCTCAATTTATCTGATCTTCAAATATTAAATTATGTAATTGACTTTGTTATAAATTATGATAACCAACTTTTTAAATTTTGATCCAAGAGTTACATAAGTAAGCCTCAACATTATTTTGATTCAATGGTAACATTAATGTCTTTTTAATATATACATTTGAAAGTAGATAATATGCAAATTGATGTCATACATTTCAAATCTTTTACCAAGTAAGAAAAGATTTGTCATTGTCAAGAAGGATTATTCTTATATTGTAGAGAATCTAAGAACACTACTCAACATTTTTCAAAGAAGCAATGTAATCAAAAAATAAAGAGTACAATTATTAAATAAAATAATACGACACAAAAAAAATTGACATGCTATAATAGGA
Organism: Physcomitrium patens; assembly: GCF_059467195.1. Lineage (NCBI taxonomy): Eukaryota > Viridiplantae > Streptophyta > Bryopsida > Funariales > Funariaceae > Physcomitrium > Physcomitrium patens. Next base: position 899,637 of record NC_143423.1, read on the forward strand.
ACCATATACTTGGAATTTTATACAACACCTAATAAAGGTCATATTCTCTCCTCAAAACCCTCTTTTTAGAACCTTCTTTGTCTTTTACAGTAGATATTAGTTTAGAATCTAAACATCACAAAGCCTTTATCTTACTATATTTCGGAGCCTTAGCTTGTTTCTTAGATGAATATTTTGTTAAAAGAAATAATATACTTTTAGTGAAAAAAACTAAAAATATTCATGTAGAAGTGATAGATAGTCATTTCTTGTCTTTTAGAGATATTATTTATGAAATCCTTCCTATAGAAGTAGCAATCAATGATTATAATAGCTTTGTAATATTTAATATTATTAGATCTTTATCTAATACAATCATTTTAGATGTATTGTAGCTAAAAAAATATAATCCTCAAATAAATTGGATTTCTCATAGTCTTGATTTTTTTGAGAGTATAGCTAAAAGTGTTATTAATTAAATAAAAAATCATAAGTCTATTACAATCAAGAGTTTTTTTATATGCTATAAAAAAAAAAGATCACCTTATATTACTTATACCACACTTATTTATAATAGTAGAAAGATTTCAAGTGGCTTTTCAAAATCAATATTAAGATTTTAAATATATTTTTGAAAAAAGAATGAAAATATTCTTTTGAAACATTATTCCTATGACTACTTAATTGACCCTCAAGAGGGAGCTCAACCACCATTTGGACCAATCTACAATTTATTACAAAATGAATTTGTAGAGCTTAAAGAGTATATTAAAGAAAATTTGGCCAAGAATTTCATATGCCATTTCAAATCTCCAACATAAGCTTCAATCTTATTTGTAAAGAAAAAAGATAGATCATTGCATATTTATGTTAATTATCAAAGATTCAATAAGATCACCATAAAGAATAGGTACCTTTTATCTTTTAAATGCAAACTTCTTAATCAATTAAATTAAGCTAAGATCTATATAAAAATAGATTTATAAAGAGTATAAAATTTTATATACATAAAAAAATTAAATAAAATAAAAAATGAATATAAAATAATATTTTGAACCAAGTATGAATATTTTAAATAAAATTTCATGCTTTTTGGACTTACAAATGCATCAACAACTTTTTTTAATATTTAATGAATGATTTTTTTAAAGAAATTTTGGACAATTTTATTGTTTTATATCTAGATAACATCTTAATTTACTCTAAGAACATAAAAAAGCATGAATTTCATGTTCATCTTGTATTATAAAAACTAAGAGATGTATGACTTTATGCAAAGAAAAAAATATATATTTTAGACTATTCAAGTTGATTTTTTAGGATACATAATTTTAGATGATAGATTCATGATAGACTCTAAGGAAGTTCAAACTATTATGAATTAGAAGATCTCAAAAATAATAAAACATATCCTATATTTTTTAAAATTTACAAATTACTATTAGATCTCTATTAAGAAATTTTTACAAATTATAATTCCACTTACAAGTTTGACTTGTATAGATAAATTTTAGTGGAATTAAGAAGTGGAAGTAGTATTTGAAGCTTTCAAGATAATCTTTGTTTATACATCAATCTTGTATTATATCAACTTCTTTAAGCCATTTTTTATAAAAATAAATACATTAAATTTTATTTAGGATATCATATTCATACAAATGTGAATAATTTATAAACTTCATCCATAAGCTTTTTATTTAAGAAATTTTTTTATAGCCAAGATTGACTATAAGATCTACAACAAAGAACTTCTTACTATTATAGATTTGTTTCAAGAATAGCATTATCCTTTAATCTAGTTGCTATATATATGAATCATAAGAAGCTTGAATATTTTATGTTAGCATATATTTTGAATTGTTTTCAAGTCCGTTAGAGCATGTCTTTGTTAAGATTTGAATGTAAGATTACTTATTAGCCAAAAAAAAAAAAAAAAAAAAAAAAAAAAAAATGTTTGTTAAATGCTCTTTCTAAACAATCTTATATTCCACCAAAAGAAAGAGATGCAGCTTTTGATAAATAATAGACAACTCTCTTGAAGCTAGAGTAATTTCATCTCTAAGCAATGAAATCAACAATAACTATTGATTCAATTTTTTTTAAGAAAATTTAGTTAAATATAACTTCTAATCCATTTATTTGTAATATTAAAGATAATTATTTAAAATCTCATAATACTTCTAAGTTTGAATTCAAGAACAATTTATTCTATTTTAAAGATTATTTATACATTCCAAAAGACAAACTATAATTATGTATTCTCTAAGCTCATCACGACTTCCCATCAATAGAACATTTTGGATATAATAATAATTTAGAATTAATATTCAAAGATTTTTAGTGGCTTTAAATGTAAAAGTCATTCAAAGATTTTATACAATCATGTGACATTTATTCAAGATGAAAAATTCTTTATCATCAACCTTATAAACTTTTTCAACCATTATCCATTTCAAAACAATTATGGTCTTCTATTTTTATGGATTTTATCATAGATCTTTTAGACTCAAATTCCTATGATTTTATATTTGTGATAGTAGATTATTTTACCAAGATGGCATATTTTTTATTATGTACAAAATTTATCAAAGGTAAAGAAACAACTAAGCTTGTTTTTGATAACATCTATTGTTATTATGGATTGCCTAACGATATCATATTAAATAGGAGAACTCAATTTGTATCAACATTTTGGAGAATTCTTTTTAAAATTTTAATAGTAGACATAAAACTATCTTCAACTTTTCAACCTCAAAATAATAAATAAATGGAGCACATAAATTAAGTTTTGGAGCAGTATTTCAAGTATACCATCAACTATCAATAAAATGATTAGATAATTTTTTTCCATTGACATAATTTGTTTATAATAATATAATATATTATTCTATTCAATTTTTTTTTCTAATCATGATGATTATTTATAATTTTATATTTTTGACTTTTCAAAAGTAGATAATTTTATGCAAGAAGATTTAACAAATTATTTGTTTGAATTATATACAATAATGAGAAAACATCTAAAAAGAGTTCAAAAATAATAATTCCTTGTTAGCCATAAAATATGGTTACTTTGTCATAATATCAAGATTATTTGTCCTTATTATAAGTTGAATTATCATGGATTTGAACCATTTCTTAGATGTAAATAAGTCAATCTAATTTCTTATTAATTATATTTTATTTAAGTCTATAAAAATCCATCATATATTTCATGTATTTCTTCTTAAGCCATATAAAATAGTAAATAGTCTGAAAAGAAGATAAATATCATTGTTTCTTATAAAAATAGATAATAATTATGAGTTTGAAGTAGAAGAAGTCTTAGATTCAATGCAACATCAAAATAGGTTAGAATATCTTATTTATTGGTATAAATATAATATGAATAAATACATATAGAAGCCAAAAAGTAAGCTTGGAAATATAACAAAGAAGGTTATAACTTTTCATCAACAATATCCATCAAAATCAAGATAAAAAATTAAGTAGTTTGTTGCTGTAAAATAAAAGATGCTCAATAGAAATTATATTCTATCTATTATCTTTTATTATGAGTTCTTTATATTTTTTAATGCTAATAAGTTGGAAAATCTACAACTAGCAAATTCAACTCAAGAATCATTTTTTATTGATTTTTTGGACAAGATATTGTATTTTTTACATCCTTTAAGATAATATAATCAAGATTAAGACCTTCAATAATAGCATGTTCCTCTTTGAATAGATAGAAAAATAAACAAAATTTGATATCACAATCTTAGAAGAGACTTCCAATGTTTGATGATTTTATTGGAGGTAGAGATAACTTTTAATGATATAATAAATTATTTGTTTGAAAGAAGTTGTAAAGGCTTTAACAATGATCAAATAATAGGGTAATCTTTTTGTCTTAAAATGAGATATAATCAATAGCTAAGAGGACTTATCAACTACCTTCAAAGAAAACAATGATCAAATCATGTGGCAATTACAAACTGTTGCATCTTAAATTTCATCAAGATGTAATAACTACTCTTTGTAGAACTTATTCCTAAAAAAAAGGAGGGAGGAGACGAAAGTAATATCATGGATATACATATTCATTTTAATTTTTATTTGAATAATATGAATAGATAGAAAGAAATAAAAATATAATAATTTTATAATAAGTTTTTAGAGAAGCTTTCTTAAAGCTTCATAGATATGATTTTACCTTTATACATGACTATAGGTAATTGATAGATTAAAAACTTTTTCAATAAGTTAGCCACATGTCTCATGTATTGATAGCTTGTGATATAAATTAATGATATGGCGTAGATATAGAAAACTTGTCTTGTAAGTTAAGACATGGGTCTTAAAAATTGGATACATATTGGAGGACTTATATAATATTGCTATATTTTTCTTATGTAGATAGTATTTATAGAAGCAAGAATAATGTTTTTTCACTCTTATCAATTTTTTTCTTACTTCTAGTCTAGTTTCAAGGGCCTCTAATTTTCTTGTCTTTTGATAATAGCCATTTTAATCTCTTTTTAATATATATATTTTTTTCTATTTTTTCTATTTTTTTAAAACAAATCTCACTTATTTTTTTCTTTCATAAATTTTTTGTCTTTGACACAAATACATTTTATCTTACCATTTATTTCAAATAAAACATGTTATTTTTAAGGGTCTTCATCTTTGGTATATTGTCTTAAAAATTGTGACAATTTCAACAATGTCATATTATGTGAAGTCTTACTCGAGAATACACTAGACTCCTAGTTGTAGAAGGTAGAATAGAAATTGTAACAATAAAATCCTAATTCTAATAGAATATTGAATAATTCTAATTAAACTTTTAAAAATGTTAAGCACGCTTTAATCAAATTCAAAAGAAATTTTAAAGAAATTACAAAAAAAAGAATAAGAAATCTTAAAGAAGTTCAAAATAAATCCACAATGAGCATTAAAAGAATCCTTAAGAAATCCTAAAGAAATATTAGAATAATCACAAATATATCTTAAATAAATCTCAATCAAGTCTTAATTTAATTCTAATTAAAATCCTAATGGACTTTAATCAAATTCTATGCCAAATCTTAAATCCTAAGCAAACTTTAATCCTAAAACAAATTCTAAATAAATCCTAAATCCTAAATCAAATCCTAGACAAATTATGAATCCTAAACCAAATCCTAAATAAATTCTAAATCCTAAAAAAATCCTAGAGAAATCTTAAATCCTAAATCAAATCCTAATTAAATTCTAAATCCTAAACAAATCCTAAATTCTAAATCAGATCCTAGACAAATCCTAAATCCTAAATAAATCCTAAATTCTAAATCAAATCCTAGATAAATCCTAAATCCTAAACCAAATCCTAAATAAATTCTAAATCTTAAACAAATCCTAGAAAAATCTTAAATCCTAAATCCTAAATAAATCCTAAATTCTAAATCAAATCCTAAACAAATCCTAAATCCTAAATAAATCCTAAATTCTAAATCAAATACTAAACAAATCCTAAATTTTAAACTAAATCCTAAATAAATCCTAAATCTTAAACCAAATTCCAGACAAACTCTAAACTCTAAATCAAATCCTAAATAAATCCTAAATTCTAAATCAAATCCTAAATAAATCTTAAATCCTAAATTAAATCCTAGATAAAATCTAAATTTTAAATCAAATCCTAATCAAAACCTAAATCAAATCTTAGATAAATCCTAAATCAAATCCTAAATAAATCCTTAACTTTAAACCAAATCCTAAAAAAATCCTAAATCCTAAATCAAATACTAGACAAATCCTAAACCTTAAATCAAATCCTTAAAAAATCCTAAATCTTAAACCAAAGCCCAAACAAATCCTAAATCTTAAATTAAATCCTAAAGTAGATTAGAACCTTAATATCTATTGATTAAATCATTAATTTTACTTGAAAAATTTCATACCTCTCAATTTCTTAGTTAAAAAATAATACAATAAATTTGAAGATAATCACAATTACTAAATGAAAAGAAAATCCTAAAACTTGCTTAGGTGTTGGCTAGCCTCCTACTCCAATCTGAATGTTGAATTTCTAGTGCCAACATCTCCTTTTTAAACCATTCAACTATTTTTAAATTTTTTACATGTGTAGAAAATCGAGTTTGTTTTCTTTATACTCAAATTTCACTTAAATCCAACTAATGGATTGCTGAAGATCTTAAAAATCCTAACTGCCCTTTAAAGTCCAATTTTTGAGACCTCAACCTACTTAAAATTCAATAACCTTCAATTCAACCATTTGATCAAGTTCAAACTTATAGCATACAATTTAGACAATTATTTTCATAAGTCTTTAATATTTGAAATATAGATCTACTACCAAACTTACAAAATTCTCTAAAACGTAATACCTTTTTTATTTCACAAATTCTAGAATCACCTAAAACAACTATGACTTTGCAAAGCTCTTACAAAGTTATTACACAACTAAATCACTCAAAATTAATGCTTAAAAAAATCCTATCAAGTTTGTTCACAAATTTTGCTCTCTAATTTCTAAAAGAACTCCAAAATTATCATAGATGCCTTGTTTTGTGCCTCAAAGTCTAATTCCGACCCAAGTTAATAACTGGTCCTCTCCAAGTATCAAATTTTATCCTTTTGAGTTAATTTTTACTAAAATAAATTCTTAATTTCTTCCTAAATATGCTCATATTCTTTATTTTTTTAATCTACCTTATTTTACCTTATTTATGGTCTTACAAAGTAAGTAGAAGCTTACTTTGCAAAATGATAGCATTTACACCTTTAATTTTATTTCTTTTGGACTATTTTTTATTTTTGTAAGATAATATGCTATAATATTTGAAGTAAGATCTTCTATAATATAATAATATTTTTACTCTTTTCACCTATTAGTTGTCTTACATCATAATAATAACTCATTCTATAATTTAGAATTAGATAATTCTTAAGTTGAATCTACTTGTTATTGATTCTCTATCTTTTTAATGCTAAAATTACAAATAAAATTACAAATAAAATTACAAATAAAAATAGAATATAGAATAAAATCTTTATTAAATATGCTTTGTTTTATAGCAAAGAATTTTTTGACTCTTCATTTTGATTTTGATAAATGTCATCAATAAAAAGCATCCATATTTTTTGCCACATTTACTAGATTTTTAGATGGATCCCATGTGTATTCAATAATATCATATCTATATCAATGTATAAGATATTCCAATCTATTTTAGCACTGCCTTAAGTATAAAATCTCTCCCATTTCAAATTTTTAATTGTTAGCCACTTCTAAAAGAAAAAGTGACATTTTTCTTCTTTTCAATATATTTATTATTTTATATAGCTAAAAAAAACAACACTTTGAATACATCATGAAACTTTATAGATTATCATGGATATAACCAATATCCAATTTGATTGATCTATTTACAATTAAAATTTTATTGAAGTCTTTAATAAATCAACTTGTTATAATAACAATTAATCTTAATATTTTAACAAAGTAATCATATTTTATTACAAACATATAATTGAAGTTGTTCTTTGTGATAGACATTTTCATTGATCTTTTATCATTCTTAAGTTTTTTAGGATGATTTTTTATTATTTTATATTACTTTAATAAATAATTTATAAAGTCTTTAATTGTAAGATGATCAATTTTTAAAAATTTAGAGATATAAAATTATAGATAATAACTATAATTAATATATAAAGATGATTTTTGAATAAAAAATATATTATATTATTAATAAAAAAATCTATGAAATAAAAAACATAATTATCTAATCATCTTCATTATAATTAATGATATATATTAAATACTACTCTAAAACTTAATTCACATGTTATGTTTATCTATTAGTTTGAAGATAGAAGGTTCAAGATAGATTTATATCTATTTTTAATATATTAAAAAAATCTTCAAAATCTAGATATAAATTGGATTTTTTATGTAATATAATATTCCTTAACAATCTTTGATGGCAATAATATCATCAAAAAAGAATCTAGTTGTTTCTTTATATATGATAGTTTTTTTTATATAATACAAAATATATCATCTTAGTAAAAAAAATCTACTATCACAAACATAAAATTATAAAAGCTTATGTCACAGATACACATATTTATTACAATAATCATTAAGATAATATAATTAGATTGAAGTATGTAAAAATAGATAAATTTGATAATATCTTATAAAAAATATTTATAGATGTAACTTTTCTTTTATATGTATCTAATGTTAATTGATAGGTAGAAAACTTGACCAACAAGTTTGTCATGTACTGCACATGTTGGTCACTTGTGATACAAGTTAAACATATGGCACACATATGGATTAATTGTGGTACAAGTTGAACATTTGGCATACATACATGAAACTTGTTGTATAAATTAGACATGTGGCTTGCAAGTTGGACATATATTGGAGGTCCTATGGAATGTTGCCACATATCTTATAGTTAAATACTATATATAGAAATAAGAATATATTCATCTTCACTCTTATTAAAAAAAAATTGCTTTTAATCTAGTTTCAAGAGTCTATAATTTTTTTAGTCTTTGGTAATAGCCATATTAGTTTTTTTTAGAATGCAAATATTTTTTAATTTTTTAAAAAAAATATTTCACTTATTTATTTATATTCTTGAAATTCTTATTTTTAATAGATTGACAAGAGTATAATTATAATATCAAAGTTTGTCTTTTTTTGCTTAAAAATAGATTACTTCGTTTTTTGATAAGACATAAGATTATTAAAAATTATGAATTATCCACTTCTAAATTGATATTGTTCTTAAAATTTTCTTAATTTTTAATTATTTTCTTTAATTATCTTGAATAATATTAGATATCTTATTTTTTTATTATATTATAATATTAGAGATTTTTAAAATAAAAAATGCAATGGATTCGATGTAAGAACAAATGAAAAAGTTAATGCTTGTAATGAATCAACTCAATTTACTACCATAAAGAATAATAAAATTGGCAAGAAGTAAAAATATAGAGATGATTAGAATTGCTTCATCACATATATTAAATCATATTATTTCTCCTGTAGCAAAATATTGTTCAAGCTTTAAAAAACCAGAAATTTTAATAGCTCAAGATTAAAATTTTAAGAATTTATTAATCAAGTTGAACTTTAACTTCAAAGCTTTTTAAATCCAGAAGTACAAGTCAAATTTATTAAAACACTACTTTCAAGTTTTGTTTTATTGTAATATTCATCTTTTTAAGAATGACATGATCAAATATTATATAAAATTTGGAGGATTTTTTGGTAGTATTTTGATTTATATACAAAAAATATGATACAATTTGTATTATAACTAACAAGATTTTTATTTTTAAATAAAAAAATCAATTTATAATATTATATTTGTTAAAATTTTAATAACTTACAACTAATATTAAATAAAATAATGATGCATTCATCAGCCAATTTTTATAAAAAAATTAATATGAGGTAAAGAAATTAATATTGAATTTATTTGATCTTCAAACTTTGAGTTAAGTAATCAACTTTGCTAAAAAGTTTAATAACCAACTTTTTGAATTTTGATCTGAAAGTTATAAAAAAGAGCCTCAATATTTTTACAATTTAATAGTGATACCAATGTCTTTTCAATATATACATGGTTATTAAAAAAGACAATATGTCAAGAAATAAGTTTATTTAGCTACAACAAGGACGATGTAGCTAAAATCTTATAAAATACCTAATAAAGATCCTATCTTCTTCTTAGAACCTTCTCCTTATTTTACAATAAATTTTTTTTATAGGATCTAAATAATACAAAGCATTTGCTTTACTAGATTTAGGAATTTTAATATTTTTTTTAGATTAAATTTTAAAAAAAGATATAGCAAAATCTTTTTAAAAAAAAACTAAATTCAGACATGTAGAAATCATAAAAAAGCAACTCATTTGGTGATAAGCTATAGATTAATCTAAATAGTGATTGAGCTTCTTCTTTAAGGTCAATTAAACAATCATAAAAATAATGCTTTGAAAGAATATATACATTTTTTTTTTCTTAGAGACATATTAATGATCCTTATATTAGATTGAAATGCTACTTGAAGTCTTTTCACTATTAAAAATGAGTGTAGTATTAATAATAAAAGATGGTCCTTTATTTATAGTTTTTTATGAAAGTTTTTTTACCTATAAATAAGAATTTTATTGTATTAAACTTATGACTTTCTACTTAATTAGAAATTTTTTTTTATACTATAAAAAATTGAAGCTATAAAATCTAATTTATTTAAGAATTATACTTTTCTAATAAAAATAAACCTAAAATAATTAGATTAAAAAGAGACATAATAATAATAAATACTATTAAGTTATTATGACCATTTTTTGCTACATCTATAATAATAATTTCATATATAACATCTTTAGAAGATAAAAGACAATCATTTATGACTTCAATATGTAAAAATTTGGTTTTTGTTTTTTTTTAAATATTCTATTTTTTTTAACAAATTTTTTACCTAAAAAACAATTGACGCTTCTAAATCTAATAAAATAAAGACTTCATAATTTTTAGATCATAGAAAAACATCTATTGTAAAATAAGATGATAGTTTTAAGGAGAGAATATGACTTGCACTAGGTATTGTATAAGATTTCAGTTGCACATTTCTTATTATAGCTAGACAAATTGATTCTTGATACACTTGAGTTGTCACGGACACAGAATACAGACTTGATATCTACCAAGAAGTTCAAGAAGAACTGGCAAGAACTAGATTAATCAGATGAATACAAGAACAACACCAAAGAGGTGAGCTAGAGCTCCAAAAGATGTGTTGTCGAGACTGAAGAACTCTTCAGCCTCGATTCTAATATATACTCCTATTTAGGAAGCTTCTCAAGTAACTTCTACCAACTAGGAAGCTTCTAGAAGGTTCTAGAGACTTGCTTTTAGAAGGTTCTAGAAACTTATCTCTAGAAGGTTCTAAGGACTATGTCTCTAACATCTTCTACCAACTAAGAAGCTTCTAGAAGGTTCTAGAGACTTGCTTCTAGAAGGTTCTAGAAGCTTATCTTTAGAAGGTTCTAGAAACTTGTTTCTAGAAGGTTCTAAGGACTATGTCCCTAACATCACCCCCTCCTTTAGCTTCGAGGTCTCTGAGAAGCAATGTTGTTGTCAATCAGTACCAACGCAAAAAAATGAAGATCTGTCACATAACGTCTGCTATGAACTCCAACTGTTGTTCACGAGATAAGTGGTTCATCGGCCCTTGAAGCCAATGGTAGTGGCCCACTCCTTCAACTTCTGACCAAGCATGAACTTCCGTGTCTTCATTGTGAAATTGTCCTGCAAATATGCCTTCTGGTTGACCATCGTAAGCAAGCTCGGACTCAAATACAATCACTAGTGATCGGTTACTTGGTATCCTCCGTTGTCGTCATGGTGCAGGTGGTTCTTCATCTCGGGGTCGCCTTCGTGAACTAGTTGGTTGAGATAATCTGACTGGCATAGTATCTATCTCTTGGCTATCCATATCAGAAGACCAAACTATGGCTACTGAAAAAATTCTATTTTATCTTGGAGAAAATAACTACATCAACTACGAATTTTGGTAGTGCTCTCCCCCTTTCTTATATTCTTGGGTGAGCAAGCTTCAAAAAGAAGCTATTGTCGAACCGGCTTAGGTTTATGAAGATGTTGTTGATGAAACTCTTGTACCTTTTGTGGCGCATTAGTAAGATTTTCAGCTGGCTCCCACGTTTGCTCATTAATGTCGTAGCCGCACCAATGAAGAAGATACTCCAACTTGCCCCACTTTTGCCGAGAATCCAGCACCTTTTCAACCTCTTATTCCTCATGGTTCTCGATCTCAATACTATAAGGCGGACATTGCACTCTTCCAAGAAAAGACGACTCTCGATAAGGCTCCAACAAAGAAACATGAAAGACTGGATGTACCTTCATAGAAGCTGGTAATTCCAAACGATACGCCACTGGATTGATTTGCTTTTGGATGATAAATGGTCCCAATCTTCGATAGTCCAACTTATCACATGGTCGCTTGGTCTTGATATTCTGTCGAAGAAGCCATGCTTTATCTCCAATTTTGAAAGTAGGTGCTTGATTCCGAAATCTATCTGCAGATGCCTTGTAGGATTCTTGAGCGGATTGTAATTGAAGCTTCAACGTATTTTAAAGCTTTGATAGTTGTTTCGCAAATCCTTCAACTGCTGGATTGTTATTTGTTAATGGACTCAATAAATTAACCTTTGGATGATACCCATAGTTGGAAAAGAATGGTGTGTATTGAGTCGACGCATGGAGGGCGTTGTTATATGCAGACTCGGCTAGCGACAGATATGTGGTTCAATCGTCTTGCTGATAGTTGATGCTGCATCGTAAGTATTGTTCCAAGACTTGGTTCACCCGTTCCGTTTGACCGTCAGTTTGAGGATGAAAAGCCGAAGAAAGCTTGATATCCACCTTCAGTATCTCAAAGAGAGATCTCCAAAACTTTGATACGAACTGGGTTCCTCGATCTAATACGATATCATCTGGTAGTCCATGATATTGATACACATTATCGAGAAAGAGCCTTGATGTGACTTCACTGGACGATGTCTTCTTACAAGGGACAAAGTGTGCCATTTTTGTAAGCCGATCTACCACGACAAAGATGCTATCAAATGAGTTCGATGATGGCAGGTCCGTGATAAAGTCCATGGAAATTGAAGACCATGGTCGACGTGGAATCGGCAATGGCTGTAGGAGTCCATAAGGGCAATGCCGAGGATTCTTTGATCTTGAACAGATGTCGTAGGAGAGGACAAAATCTTTCACATCCTTCCACATTTGGGGCCACCAAAAATCTCGAGAAATAAGCTCCAAGGTCTTGTTGAATCCAAAATGTCCCGCAGCTGGAAAATCGTGGCAAGATTGAAGAACTCGGAGTCGTGTTGGTCCTTTTGGAATATATAACCGCTCTTCAAAGTATAAAAGATCTCCCTCCACCTTGAACTTGTCGTCATTGGCACGCTGCTTAATATCAATGGCTACTGAATCTTCAATGGTTACGGCATGTACCTAATTCAGGAAGTCAGCATCAATTGGCATAATAGTAGCGCAAAGCTGAAATTACTCTGGCTTCAACAATGTCGTACATTGTTGATCAAACGTTGCTTCTCCAGCCTTTGGTACAAGATATGATCTTTTCGATAAGGCATCAGATAGTCCTTGCTGCTTTCCAGGTCGATAAGTGATAATAAAATCAAACCTAGATAGTAACATACTCCATCGAGCTTGACGTCGATTTAGAACTCGAGCCGACATGAAATACTCCAAATTCTTGTGATCTGTGTATACGATCACTGGATGTGTAGCTCTTTCAAGAAAGTGATGCCATTCTTGGAAAGAATCCACTATAGCAAGAAGTTCCTTATCGTGGATCTCATAATTGATTTTAGTTGCAGAGAACTTTCGAGAATAGAATGCAACTGGATGGAGCTTCTTGTCTTCTCCCATTTGTGAAAGTACAACTCCCAAAGCAAAATCCGAAGCATCAGTTTCTAAATAGAAGGCCTTTGTAAAGTCTGGATGTACCAAGATTGGAGCTGTATTAAATGCGGTCTTCAGGTTTTGAAACGCCTTCTCTGCTAGAGGTCCCCATTCCAGCTTATCCTTGCATATCAACCGAGTGAGAAGAGCAGCAAATTGAGAGTAATTCTTGATAAAGATCCGATAGAAGTTGGCAAAATCAAGAAAGCATTGTATGTCTCTAACCGTCTTCGGAACCTCCCAGGACACGATTGCTTCCACCTTCTTGGGATCCATCTTCAAGCCTTCCGTAGTCGCAACGAACCCCAGAAACTCCATCTCTATTTGGTGAAATAAACACTTCTCCAACTTGGCATATAGTCCTCGCTCGTGTAGTTTCTCCAATACCAAACGAACGTGTTTTTCATGTTCTTCTTCATTTTTGGAGAATATCAAAATATCATCCAAATAGATGACAACAAAATCGTCAAGGTACTCTCCGAAAATGTCATTCATCATATGTTGAAAGACCGCTGGAGCATTGGTAAGACCAAAGGGCATGACATTATATTCAAAATAGCCATACCTTGTACAGAACGCTGTCTTCCACTCATCTCCTTCCTTGATTCGTACGAGGTTGTAAGCTCCCCTTAGATCAATTTTTGTAAAGATCCTTGCACGTCCAAGTTGTTCTAATATACCAGAAATCAAAGGTAACGGGTAACGATTCTTCTTTGTTACCTTGTTGAGGCCTCGATAGTCCACGCATATCCGCAACGAGCCATCTTTCTTCTTCACAAATAAGATGGGTGCTCCAGTTGACGATTTTGAATGACGGATGAAATTCTTAGCTAGATTTTCATCGATGTACTTCCGCAACTCCGCCAACTCCATCTGCGATAGATTGTAGATTGAGCCAAAAGGCGGTTGTGTTTCTTCCTGTAAGTCTATGGCGCAATCATATGATCTGTGTTCCGGTAGCATGTCGGCATTTTTCTTTTGAAACACGTCTTTAAAATCCTTATATTGCTCCAATATACTTGCTGTCGAGATCTTCTCCCCGGTAGTTGGAGCCGCATAAATGACAAACGGTGTGCCTCCCTTGGACAATCTTATAAACGCTCTTGCTCCAATAAATAAGGATTTCTCTATTCGGGGTTTTCTACTAGGCTTGCTCTTAGGTGGTTTTGTGGGAAAGGTCATCTTCAGCAACTTCCAATCTATGGATGGATTATGCTTTTCCAACCAGGAAAGACCAAGAATAACAGGATTTGATAGGGTTCTAATAATATTGAAAATAATATGACTACTATTGTCTTTAAACGTCACTTCTATAGGTTCTGATTCATGGGTGACACTACCAGACAATAAAGGTCGTCCATCTATGACCTCAATGTGAACAAGTTTGAATTTTTGTACTAAAGGGATCTTATGACGCTTTGCAAATTCTTCGTCTAAGAAACAAGCAAATGCTCCTGAATCTAATAATGCTAAGGTTCTCAGTTTCTGAGGGCCAATAAGCAAAGGGATTGTAAAACAAAGGGCAGGTTGAGCGGAAAGCAAGGAACCTGGTTGTTGTTGCGATATTTCACTGTCCAGCCGCACGGTTCCTATTGTGGCTGGGCATCCTCGTTTTCCTGAATAAACGCACCCCTAGTCTTGATAATACGTCAAATTTGCTTCTTGGGGCAGTTTCCAACTTTGTGGTCTTCTTCACCGCAATACAAGCATAGACCTTCCTCCATACGCCGCTTTTTTTCTTCTAGAGTAAGAGATTTGACACGTACCGCTTCAATTTGCATGTCTTCTACCTCTGAATGTGAATTCACACTACTTGCCGACATAGTTGGGGTGTGGCAAATCGTCTGTTGTCTTGAACGTTGGTCTTGGCGACGTTAAAATAGGCGGTTATCGCACTTCACAGCTTGGCTAATAGCTTCGTTGAGCGTTTGCGGATCAGAAAGAGTTAACAGCAAATCCTTCACATCATCCCTTAAACCCCAATAGAATTGACTCATCAACGCTTCTTTGTCCCAATTGATGTCGCATGCTAATTGCCTGAAGTCCGATGCATAGACTGATGTAGAACGCATCCTTTGTCGTAGTGACCGGATCTTTGTTGTAGCCCATCGAACCTTGTCGTGTTCACCAAATGCTTCCGCAAATGCCTCCAAAAAGGTTTCAAAGTTGTTTAGTATGCACGATCGTTTCTCAAACAAAAGAGCAAACCATGATAGAGCTTGTCCTGTAAGTAAGGTTCCAACAAGCCCAACACGTGACTCCTCCGTTGGATAGCGTTCGGGCTGTAAAACTGTTATCAACCTGATTTGGTTGACGAATCCTCGAAACTTGGAACATGTACCATCGAACTTGTCCGGAAGGCTAACTCGGGGTTCTTTATGTTGTAGAACCAGCGATGCTTGTCGAACCTGAGGTAAAGTTGCTTCTCTAAGTATAGAAGTTTGAGGCTGGTGCAACCTAGATTGTGCCATCCCAGATGCTCCATCATTATGAAGCCTTGCCACGACTCCTTCAATCTCTGCAATTCTTTGCGATAACGTAGCGAGGGCATTCATGATAGCATCTAACTTGGACTCTGAACTTTCCATCATACTAATGTCTTGGCCCCCGACCATTCTAAGAGAAGGACAGAAATGACTCTACAAAAAGACAATATTGGTTTAGAGGAAGGTATTCCGCAACCTCTAAAATGCCTTAAGAGCTTCAAGGAAAGGGGTAATCCACTTTCTCCAAGAAGAATAAGACTCCAATATTGTAACAAAAGAAGTATCAGTTTAGAGGAGGGTAATCCGCAACCTCTAAAGTGCTAGTACACTTCCAAGCAAAGGAGTAATCCATACTCTAACAAAGAAGAAACTAGCTCTGATATCTGAGGTGAATGAAGTCTTAACAAACTGTCATGGACATAGAATACAGACTTGATATCTACCAAGAAGTTCAAGAAGAATTGGCAAGAACTAGATTAATCAAATGAATACAAGAACAACACCAGAGAGGTGAGCTAGAGCTCCAAGAGATGTGTTGTCGAGGCTGAAGAACTCTTCAGCCTCGATTCCAATATATACTCCTATTTAGGAAGCTTCTCAAGCAACTTCTACCAACTAGGAAGCTTCTAGAAGGTTCTAGAGACTTGTTTTTAGAAGGTTCTAGAAACTTATCTCTAGAAGGTTCTAAGGACTATGTCTCTAACATCTTCTACCAACTAAGAAGCTTCTAGAAGGTTCTCGAGACTTGCTTCTAGAAGGTTCTAGAAGCTTGTCTCTAGAGGGTTCTAGAAACTTGTTTCTAGAAGGTTCTAAGGACTATGTCCCTAACATGAGTGGCTTTTAAAATAAAAAACAAGAATCCAATTGTCACAATTTACAACAAATTCAATTGATGAACTTAATGCTTGAAGATTATGTAAGTTCACCATCAATTTCTTTACCTTATAATGTAATCTATAGAAAAATTAACTAATAAATGGACCATTATTTCTACTTGATATTAATTGCAAGTTATTAAATATTTTAAGTATATAGTGATACTAAATGATTGCATTAAAAAAAATATAAATCTTATTGATTACAACAAAGATTGTATCATATTTTTTATACATGAATTAAAGCTATGCTATAAAAGCCTCCAAATTATCTAATATTATATCATGTTAATAAAAAGATGAAAATCATGATAAAATTGAGTTTGAAAGTAGTTTTTTAATAAACATAACTTGTAATCCTAGAATTAGTTAATTTTGATGTTGAAACTCAATCAAGAATTGCATTTAATTGATGAATCTTCAAAACTTTGATCTTATACCATCAAACTTTTCAAGCAAGGCAATTCTTGGTTTTTTAATATCTAAGCATTGTTCTACTACAAAAGAATAATATGATTTGATGTAGATGATAAAGCAATTCCAATCATTTCTATATCTTTACTTTCAACTAATCTTATTATTTTTTCTAGTGGTGCATTGATTTGATGTAATAAAAATATTAATTCTTTCATTTTTTTTTGTGCATTTGTGTTATTACATCATTCATTTTAATAAATGTTTTTTATAATAAGAAATTTTTTAAATTTTTTAAATAAAATATCTAATATTACTTGAGACAAGTTCAAAATGAGAGTTAAGAACAAAAAAAAATTTAAGAATAATAACATTTTAGAAGTGGATAATCTATAACTTCTAAAATCTTTATGTCTTATTAAGAAAAACAATAATCTACTCTTAATCAAGAAAAGATAAAGCTCAAATATTGTAAATATACTCTTGTCAAATTATCAAGAATAAGAATTCAAAGAATGTAAATAAATAAGTGAGTTTATTTTTTTTAAAGAAAGATGAAAAAAAAAAAAAAAAAAAAAAAAAAAAACTTAAATAGCTATCACCAAAGACAAAAATATTGTAAATTCTTAAAATTGAACTTAAAGTAAGAAAAGAGTTGACAAGAGTGATGAAGGCTCCATTCTTATATATATATACATATATAAACTAAGAGCTATGTGGTAATATTCTATAGGACCTTTAATACATGTCTAACTTACAAAACACATGTTTAATTTGCAAGATAAGTTTCTAGAATATATATATATATATATATATATATATATATATATATATTTGTATATATATTTGTGTACCATAGGACCAACTTGTATTATAAGTGGCCAACATGTGCAACACATGGCTAACTTTTTAACCTATCAATCACCTATAAATACATATAAAGTCAAATCAATGTCTATGAAGCTTTTTAAAAGTTTCTCCATAAGATATTATATATATTGTTTATTTTTACTTATTTCTATATAACTTCTCTTATTTAAATAAGTACTGCTTTTATTATATTTGTGAAAATTTAATATATAAATATTTTTCTAACAATCTCCATTATAATTTCTCTTACAAATCTATATCATTGAAAATACCAAAAAAAATTGATAAAATAATAAAATTATAAACATACAATTATTATTTAAAATTTTATAATTTTAAAATAAAATATAATATAATTAAATATTATTATTATAAAATTCACTTACATATTAAAAATTATAAAAATAAATATAAAATAATTATATTAAAATTTTTTAAAATATATTTTTAATTTAGTAGGATTTAGTATAAATTATATTAAAAATGATATATTTATTTTCATTATCATTTAAATAAATAATTTTAATATACATTAAAAAATGTATTGATAAAGATATATATAGATATATATATTTATATTTATATTTATATAATTGACCATGGATAAATATTAAAATTCAAAATTCTATATCTATATTTTTATAATTTCTTTAAATATTAATTAATGCCATTTTATTTGTAAGTTTCTTAAGAAATTGTAATTATTGTAACTTAAAAAAAAAATTCTAACATTAGAAACAATTTTTGGAAGAAAGTTTGATTGTCTCTTATGATTTAGAATTATTAGTATTGCTTCAATTACATAACTTGTAAGCCTTGTAACAAATAAGCAAGAACCATTGCAAAGACCTTAACCTAGAGCAATATTTTTTAATAATATAATAAAATAACTAATTTTTAATTCTAATTATGATTGATCTTTTTTATTGATCTTCAATAATATGAGATTTTGGTTTTTGAATTCGGATTCCTGTTATTTGTTTTATCTCTTAATACAATTTTATTTAAAATAAATATAAATTTTATATATTTTTTAAATATTAAAATCACTCCTTTATTAATATCAAGAATATGATTCTTTTTTATTGATAAAATTGACCAATTTGGTTAATATTTATTGATAGATACTTCTTTAACTTTCAACTTAAAATAAATTAATTCAATCAAATATTTTGTACTTAAATCCATAATTATATAACTTTTAAGACAATCATATTATTCTAATGAGCTATTTCTAATTTCTAACCACATAAAAGTTTAAAGTTATTATTATTATATATAAAAAAATAGATATTAGTTTTTGACTAAATAAATTAAGTTTTATATCTTTAAAATATCTATTTCAAATTATTGATGTTTTTTTATTTGAGAATCTAAATGAATATTTTTTTAAAAAATAAACTTTTTAACATATTATAAAAATATTGGTAATTAAATAGAAGTATTGATAACATCTAATTTTCTTTTTTATAAATATAAAGATAATTTTTTTAGTTTCTATACCAAAGATAATTGTAATATCACCAATATATATATATATATATATATATATATATATATATATATATATATATATATATATATATATATATATATATATATATATATATATATATATATGATTTAAATATATAATAAAAAAATTAGATATTTATAATATTTTATTGATATTTTATTTCAAATTATAAGAATAATATTTTTTGAAATATCTTCAAATGCATAGTTTTTTGATATAATATATATATATATTAAATTTATACATATTTTAGAGTTCTAAACTTAAAATATGTTGTATATCTTTTACTAATAAATTATCAAACAACATATGATGAAGAAATATATAATTTATGTAAATAGAACTTAAATGGTGGCATTATTAAAAATATAGTTTTAAGTTATTTAAATACATAAATATTAAAAATATATAATTAAATTAATTATTTAATTATTTATTAGATATTCACTATGTTTATAAGTTATAAGATATTTATTAGCAAACATACCACAAAAATAGAATCTTAATAAGTCTTAAAAGTAATTATTTTAATTTATTCATTATTTTTTCCTTAATTATAAAAATTAGTATTTAGGTATTAAGACAAATGTCTATATTAGCCTTCTATCCACATGTGTTACTTATAAAAAATCTATAAATGTTAATTAGTAGATAGAAGAAGCATCAAAAATAACTTCATATCTTTATAATTATTTATGTAAAAAATAGGATTTCTAGTTGATTTAAATAAATTTTATTGCTATGATAATTCATTAAGGTAGGAAAAAATATTTTTAAATTTATTTTAAAATTATAAAAAAAATATATAAATTATAATAATTTATTTAAAATATTTTTATATTTGTTTTAAGAATTTTTAGAAATATTTTTAAGACTTTTGTAAAAACAATTTTTACCACTATAAGTGGCCATTATGAAGAATTTCAGCAAGATTTGAAGGTCCTACCTATTCTCTAGGCTAATTGGATGTTTTTTAATACTTTGATAAAATCAAAAATGCAAAAAAAAATATTTTTATTGAAAAAAAATATAAAGACTATGAACTAGTGTAGTTGTCAAGGACATTAATCTTGAAGAATTGAAAGATCAAAATACTCTTGTGTCACTCCAAAAGACTAGATAATCACTCATAAAATGATATAATATTAAACTAGAATAGCTATTGCTAGAGAAAAAAAGATTGAAAAGTCTTGAAATAAGACTAAGGACTAAAAAGCTTTGACAATGTAAAAAAGGCTTCATTCTTTCTTTTATATATAATATCTAACTAAAAACTATGTAGCAATATTTTAAAAGACCTCCAATACATGTTGACTTTGTTAAATACACGTCTTAACTTGCAAGGCAAGTTTTCTATATGTGTGCCACATAGTTAGCTTACTCCACAAGCTACCAAAATGTATGAGGTGTGGCTAACTTGTTGACCAAGTTTTTAAACTAAAAGTATGTATAAAGTCAAAGCAATGTCTATAAAGCTTTTAAAAAGCTTTTTAAAAAATATTATGAAGTTAAACTATTTTTATATACTTCTACTTAATTATATAGATAATTATTGGAATAAATATATGTTTGTGATATTACCTCTTCTTCTAGCAACAATTTCTACGAGAAATAATCATCATATGTTGAAGAAATCTAAGATATGAAAAATTATATTTGCTACATATTTTGATCTACATTCACTTTGAAGATGGTTGATAGATCCTCTCAACCATTGATAGTGTCGTACACTACGACAAGAAGACTATCCTATTATTTTATTGTTGTTAAAGCCTTGACAACTCCTTTCAAATAAAACAATTGGAACACCATCAAGAATTTTTCCTATCTCTAATATAATTACCAAATATTGGGAGTCCTTTCCAAAGTTGTAATATCAAATATGTAGTATTTTTTATCTATTTAAAGAAAGATATGTCATTTTTGAAAATCTTTATTTCAATTATGTTGTCTTGAAGATTGTAACAATCGTAATGTCTCATCTATTAAGTGAACAAATGATAGCTCTTGAGTTGAATGTGCTAATTATTGATTTTCTATTTTTTTAGCACCACAAATATATAGAAGGTATAAACAAAGATAAAATATTGAATGTTATCTTTTTTAGATCTTGTTTCTTTTATAGCAAAGATTTGCTATTATTTATCTTGATTTTGATAGATGTCATCCATAAAAAGCCTCAACCTTCTATGTAGCATTTGCAAGATTCTTTGTTGGCTCTCATGTGTATTCAATAATATTATATCTATACCAATGAACAAGATATTTTAACTTATTTTAGTATTGCCTTAAATCTAAGACTTCTTCTACCTCGAATTCTTCATTATTATCTTCTTCTATTAGAGGAAGTAGTATTTGTCTTCTTTTTAAGATATTCACTATCTTATATGACTTAAGAAGAGATTTGTGGTATACAAGTTGGATCTTCATAGACTTTGATAGATGTAAATGATAAGCAATAGGATTCACTTGTTCACAAATAAGAAAAGATCTAAGTCTACAATAATTTAACTTAAAATAAAGACAATTAGTTTTAATATTATGATGAAGTAACCATATTTTATCACCTACATTGAATTATAGTGGTTCTTTACAATAGACATCTACATTGGTCTTTTGTCATTCTTGAGCTTCTTTTAATTGTGCATTCATTGTTGCATACAGTTGTGATAAACAATTTGCTAAATCTTTTGCTACAAGATTATCAATTTTTAAAAATCAAAAATATAAAGTCATAGATGATAATTATAATTAGTAAAGAAAGGTATTTATAAAAATATATATAAAAAAAATTATTATACACAAATTCTGCCAATAGAAAAAGAATTATCCAATCATTTTAATGATACTTGATGGTATACCTCAAACATTACTTTAGAACTTGATTCATTCATTTTTTTTGTCCATTAATTTAAGGATGAAAGCCCAAAGATACTTTTGTATCCACCTTGAATATCTTAAAAAGGATTTTTCAAATGTACAATATCCTTTAGCAATTTATGATAGTAATAGATATTATCAAGAAAAAACTTATTTGTTTCTTCGCCTAAAATAGATTTTGTACAAAGTATAAAATATACCATTTTGATAAAAAAATCTATAATCATGAATGTAGAATCATATAAACTTGAACTTAGAAGATTTGTAATAAAGTCTATAGAAATAAATGACCATAGTTGTTCAAATATAAGTAATGGTTAGAGAAGTCCATAGGATCAATGACAAAGAGTTTTTGATCTTGAACAAATATTACAAGATCATACAAAGTCTTTTACAACCTTTCACATTTATAGCCACCAAAAATCTTTAGATAAAAGTTCCAAAGTCTTTTTGTATCCAAAATTTCATGCCATTGAAAAATCATCACATGCTTGAAGAACACATAAACATTCTTTTTTTTTTGGAATATAATAAATTATTTTTGAACTTGAATTTGGAAGTATCATAAAATCTAGAAGAAATATTCTTGATATCATAAATAAGAAGATCAAAGGACATATTTTATTGAATTTTTTTGACAAAGGTTGAATCAACAATCAATGTTGATTTTATTGTTCAAAGGTGAAATTGCTTAGACTTCAAGATAACCATTCTTTGTTGATCAAAAGTTGCATCTCCTCCTTTGGTATAAGATAAGAACGTCTAGAAAATACTTCTAACAAATCTTTTTGTTTTCAAGGTTGATATGTGATCTTAAAATTAAATCTTAATAATGACATGTTCCAACAAATTGAGCAACAATTCAACATCCATGTTGGCATATGGTACTTGAGATTCTTGTGATTTGTATATATGGTGTTATATTAAAAAAATAGAATCACATGTAAAAATAATATGAAATATTATGAAAATTTGGATTGTAATTAAAAATAAAATAAATATAAATATTTATCTAATTTATTTAAGTTTTTAGTTTAAATTTTGTAATTAAAAATAAATGTTTTAAGATTTATTAATAAGGAGTTTTAAAGGGCTTTCGTCTCAAAAATATAATATTTTGACTCTTAAGCCATTCCATATAGGTGGATAAGATGAATAATAAAGAACTTCATTTCCATTATTTGAAGGTCGTATCCAATGAGCTTTGAGATGTTGTCTAGGACCACACTAGAATTTGAAGCTACTTTAAGGTAGTTCATTCGAGGCAAAGTAGACCATTTAAGGCAAAAAAATGTATTTTAAGTTAAGAAGTTGGATTCAAAAAGCTTGTATTTTGGGCTAGAAATAGAATATAAGAAATGTACAATTTAGATTTTGGATAGGAGAGATATGGTTGTTTGAAGTTAAGATATGAATTTGGTACTTACCATTATTCTTTTAAGCATATAGAGAGTTATAAGAAGGTATTCAATAATCAAAAGATGGTTTTAGAAAGCTGACTTAAAGAACTACATTTTATATAAAGAAATTTTTAAATTCCGATTTAGAACAAAGGAAAAAATACTATTGAAGTTTGTACTTCAAAACTAGAATTTATAAGTGAGTTTTTTTTATAGAGGTTTTAGTTTGGACCATATCTTGAGTTTTTAGGCAAAATTTTGTCTCTAAATTTTCATAAGTATAGATAACTATGTTAAAAAATTATATATAAAAAATTCATGGTATTTGAGTATTGGATTTTTGAGATATGATGGATTTAGTGCATAGGTGCCTAAAAATTGATATATTTAAGACTTGTTAGAAATCAAGAAATATCCAAAGATTTGTAATGGATTTATGGTTGAATTTTTCTATAGAAATATTTAAAGATATAAAATAATTTATAGACAAGTTTGAATCCAATTGGATAGATAGATTGGAAGTTTTAAAATAATACATATTTAGAAAGAATTTCCATAACAATAGAAGTGGTTTTAGGATATCTAGTCACATTTTGGAAACTCTTGTGCATCTTAGACTTAAGAATTTGATGTAAATATCTTCACAAGAACAAGCTATAAATAAGATTTGTGTTTTATAAACTTGAAACTTATTTGAGCAATTAATAGTAGTGAGAGGCCTAATACTTCCTTGAAGCAAATTCTCTCTATTATAGCAATAATGACTAGATTGGAAGTGCCTTCTAGATAATGATATCATTCTTGAAAGTAATCTATAATTACAAGAAATTCTATTTTTATTACTAATAATTAATAATAAATTAATAAAAAATAATCATAAATAATCATAATAATAGAATTTTACTTTTTTGTACTAAAGACACTCTATAATGCACGTCAAAGATTTATCAAGACATTCTTCAATGGAAGTACATGGCTTTAAGCCTTACTTAATGACTTTATTTACTAAGATTGTTGAGTAGCACATAGAACAATAAATGGTGGAATAGTGTCTTATATTATCTTTACTCATCTTATTTTAATTAACCTTCTTTGTATGAATGAAAATAAGGTATTTATTAATACTACCTATAAGAGTAACAAGTGTTGGATGTTACTCTTACATATTGTTGAACACATGGCTTTCAACAGTTCTTTTAAAGAGGCATTTGTCTTTATGGCGTTGAAAGAAGTTGGATCTTTCTAGATTGTGCTTGAATGGATCAAATAATTATTTGTTAAGGTATCTTTACCTACAGCTTTTGCCATGGATTGCAAATTGATTCTAATCAATGCAATCAAGAAAATCATTCTATATATTACCATTCTTTTATGCCTCTAATATATTGTCTAAAAAATTGTAAAAAATTAGGAGTAAAACTTTACAAATGAGCAATGGCAGCAGTTTTTGTAAGACTAGTGCTTAGTGGTATATATACTATGCAAAGAAAGATTTGAAGTGTAATAGAGCATTTTTGTAGAAACATGGACTAACAATTTTTCTAAGGCAATTATATCCATCAACAACACATAGATTGATGTACATAAGAAGATATTTCTTGTTGCTTGGACAAACAAGATTTGTCACTTTGGCAACTTTCTAACCTCAATAACAACAAAGCACATGTATTACATTATCAAGCAATATCTTAGATCAAGCAAGTTTGATTTGTTTGGTGTATGCCAATGTGCAAAGCTTTGCATTAAGAACATGCAAAAGGAATTCTTATGAACTTGTAGGTGGTCCAAAGTATATTTTTATGAAATTTTTAATGTAATGTATAAGCATTTTCTTAAATACTTCTAAGATTGTAGATAGGCATTACTTTGGACCTCTGCAATTTTTACAAATTGATCTAAATTTGTTGCACTTGTCATTTGTGGTATTCTCATAAGAAGTTTTTTTTTTAAAATCTTAGTATTATAATTCAACTAGAAAATTATTGACTTCAATTTAGAAGGATGCATTTAAACTATATAAATACTTATGTAAGTTAATGAATTACAAATAAGTTTGTTTAAAGAAGAATAGCAAGCTTGTAAGAAAGTTGCTAGGATCTCATACCATAAAGCACCTTATAATGCACAATTGCATCACCATTTTAGGCATGGCAACAAAGAATTCATTGATTGAATTAAGTTCCTCAGTTTTTTCCCTTGGCCGTTGGATTTAAGTCATAGAAAATTATTAGGACATAAATTCTTCTCTTGTGGTGATCCTTTAGAGCATTAATGAATAAGCTAAAGTCAGTGAAGAAGAATCATTTGTCAACGCAAAAGAAGGAATGTTGACACTAAGAGATAAGTGATGACATCAAAGAATGCATCATTTCTTATCAAAAAAAGAAGGATGTTGCAAGCTTAGCATGCAAATGCATTCAATGCTCTTGAGTCCAGCACCATGAAAGTTCAATAGAAACAAAGCAAAGCATTGATTCTAAATATGGTGTATGAAATGATGTTGGAAATTGGCAAACAACAATGAGTTGGACAGAGTTTAGATTCAAATTTTTCTTTGCAAGCTATGTCCTTGGAAATCCCTGCAAGGAGAATTGCTCCTTCACCTTACTTATAGATCATACAAGGCTTTGCACATTTCTTTATCTCCCCCCCCCCCTCTTTGCACTTGCGGCAAGTGTTAAAGTCCATATAACAACAATCAACCAATTAGAGACTTCTATTTTTTTTTTTTAGGTATACATACAGCAATATGGGGTGTGTATGTAACTTAGAATGTGCTTGTAGCCTAAGTCAGATTCATCATGTAAAGCTTTTAAGTATTTATCTAATCTTTGACGCTTTTATACACTTTCATTGAGCAAAAGAATGAAAATAAAAGAATCAAATAAATATTAATATGAATAAATATCATCTATTTTATAAAAATAATTTTGTGACTTAATTAAAGTTTTCTTCATTCTGTTCACACGTATCAAAACTAGCCACAATACATGTTCTCTCTATCAATCAAAAAATACAGCACATTTATGGTTCATGAGTATATAACTAAAACCAAATTTAGAATAGAGTTCTACATGATAATGAAAACAACTTCAGGAACCTCGTTGTCATGTTTGCACTATACCAGACACTTTATTGAATGGTGGAAAATATCTCTAAAGCACGGCATCTAGACCAACAAAAATTTGGAATTAGCCATTTCAGATTAATCAAGTTTTCACTACCCTCCCATTTGCAACATGGTTACCTATCATTCTTCACGGGTACTTAAGAACAATCCTTGAACTAACCTCATCTCTTCTTCTCTACTCCAATTATTGCATGAACCTGAAACCTGTTCCCGCAGCTAAATCAAACCTGATGCAACTACCTGGTTCCAATAGTCAACAAAAGAGAGCAATAACTAGACCCCGTGTTTGGATTGACGTTGTCGTGGTTTAATACCCCAACACTCGAGTGAAAATTCACAAGAGAGGAAAACATTAGTGATTTGTGAGCGAGTGCATGAATGTACGTGCCACACAAGCTACCCAAAAAGGTAATTTACAAAGGAGTAGCCAGTAGGCAAGTACTGCACTTTTCTCTCTCTGCCTACGATTGGAGTAGAAGGGGAGTCGACGCTTGGGACTTGGGCAAAATGCTGTCTGCCAGCTCTGTATTAAGCTTCACTGGCAATGGCGGCATTTGACTCATTATACCTGGCATGTTCGTCATCCTGTATCATTCCGGCCCCACCGTTCAGCACAGGTTTCCACTACATAAACACCTTGAGTGAATAAAAGAAACGAATTGCTAGTTTAATTGACAGAATTAGCTAAACAGAGCAAACATACCCGTTCAAAATTGCAAAAATGTTGTCCCTGAACCGAACCAGTAGATCCGTGTTTTCCTGCATCTGCCACACAATAACAGTAATATTCTCACTGTCAGTTTGCGAAACCAGGAAAACATTACGAGCAATCTGCACGGCTGTTATCTGTCAGGAGATTGAAAGCAACAAAAAGAAGAAAAAAAGGGACAATCACGTCTTCGAAGTCACTGACTTCAAACCATCCACATGTGCAAAGTTTCAGATACATGGAAGGGAAAGATTCCATACAGCAAAACGGGGAGTTTCAAAAAAAGAAAAAAAGAAAAAATGGGTACTGGTAAAGGTGTCTAAGTCACAAACAATGTACAATGTGATGAGAACGAATGGCAAGGTATGTATGATTTACCTTCATGGATGCAAGATTAGAGCGGATCTGAGCAATGACTTGAGCATTCTGCTCAAGAAGGACCCCTGTCTCTCCTCCAATAGCTGTAGAACATACACGCACAATGAGAACGTAGACAAAAAACTACACATTCTGAAGTGCACGACCTCCAAGTTAAACAACGACTTGAAATCGACCTACGAATACCCACATTTATCAGATCAGGACCATAGAAGATTTATGCACTGCTACTACACCCAGGTCTTAGTGAAAACAACAGGTGGAACACCCACCATGATTAGAGATCCCGTCGTCGTTGTCGATGGGAGGGGAATACATCGGCATTGGCGACCTCGAAAGAACGTTGCTGGCAGGCATTGCCTTCGATGTAGCCTCTGCTTTATCCTACCATCATGAGGGAGAAAAGAGAAACTTACTTCATTGAAGACACCTGGAAATTTGTCTCCTATAGGTGCATAATGACTACTATTCTACACCCGCCACTTGACAAATTTTCTACAGAAATAAAGAGCACGCTCAAGTTGATAAAAGAATCACTAATACATAACCTTCTCGATTACAAAACGACAGGGAAAATTACCTTTTTGTCCTTGGTCTTCTTAGTCGCGGTTTGCACCTCATCTTTTCGTCTCTTCCCATTCTCCTTCTTCTGATCATCGCAAAATGGATTCTGTAAGCTTTAATGTAGCGAGTTTTCTTAGCAAATAAATCTAATAGGACCAAAACAAAAAAACAATTCCAAATTTCAGCAGCTGAACACGTAGAGTGTGAAAGAAAGCATGCACATATCAAGTGCATATGGAAACACTTACGGTCATCCATCGCACACGGAGAGCAACGTCCCGCACAGTTTTTTCGTTGAGAAGAGCGGCTATTTTAATATACTTGACAAGATTATTCATCTGGGAGGAATGACTGCAAAATGAAGAAAAACGCTCAATTCGTTAAATGCTGTTTCCAAGAGATACACTATCAGTCTGCGTCCCCGAGAGTAAAGCTTTAATTATTACAATTGAGTTTGTCAAATGCGCAACTCATGCGTGTTCCTTCTCACCTCAACAATGCATGATGACTAAGAGATTTGGATCTTCAAGAGTAGCTGTTGATTAACCTGATATCCTACCACGGAGGCATTCGAGAGACTAAACTCAAGGCACGAACAGTTTTATATGCATCTTCAACCAATGGCTAGCCTGAGTTAAACTGACATTCAAAAATGAATTCTGAAAACGGTTAACAACCTCATCCCACCATTTGCATGAGCACGTGCTCAGACATAGACACTTGTAAATTAGACAGACACACAGAGGGACGAGGCCCGGAGAGAGGAAAGAGGGAGAGAGAGAGAATCACGCGGTTAATAAAACCAATAATATTGAAACAGACACTAGAAGACTTACACCACGTGAGGTGATCTACAAATGCACAATTACAAGAGCCTTGTCCTGAACACCGACTAGAAATAACCCTAAAGGTGGGGCCGAATGTCTGTACCGCGTCCCAATTTGCGGGAAAACCACAAACCAGCATGACCAACTTGCCACTACTAAATGTTTGAACTAGAATCCTAGAAGTTTAGCACCCAGAACCACTTGCAAAACTCTTGCAGGGCAGGAAGGCAGAAGTGGAGAACAGAGGGGCTGTCGCTTCTAGAAGAGACTGCAAGGAGAGAGTGGGTTACTTGATAAGAGCTTCTTCCAGAATTGATTGTTCTTCTGCACTCCATTCCAGGGCCAATCCTGAGTCATGTTTCAAACTCGAGTTGTCACTTCCATTCAGAGCAGCGCTTCCGTTTCCATTCGAGACTGTTCCATCCGTAGCACCTTCGGAAGAAGGAGGAGCCACAGAAGCCATGTCCATTGGAGCAGAGGATGAGTACCTTGGGTTGATAGTCGCGTTGCCAGCTGCATTCTGGTTGTTACTTTGCAACTGATCCTTGACCGCGGAATTATTGTTGGCTTTGGCTTTGGCTTGCACTTGAGCATTTGGACCGGATCCTGCCATAGATGTTTGTGCCATCAAATCTCACTACAGTGCGTTTTTTTTTGTAGAGTAAAAGAGAATATAAAGAAAGAGCGATTCCAAGAATGATGTCTCTCAGAAGTGGCGGTTGTGCGGAACCCCTGGTATTCGAGGTAACAAAACCTCTGATCCCAACAGCATGAGCAGCATTTTCACAAGCCACAACTGTGCCCTCGGGTTAATATAGATTGAAACATTCTAAAGCTCGGCAACCCCTAGTTGCATGTTCATGCTTTGCTTCTAGGAATCTCCCTCCCTCCGGTGTCACTGTCGATCTCTACCAACCAATGTTACCCTCTCCTTATCTAGTGGTCCCAAGTCTCTGTTTTTCTTTCGTTTTTTTTTTTTTTTTTTTTTTTTCCAATATTTTTCTCTCTTTTTTTCAATTTTTTTCGAGTATCGTCAAAAGTCTCTCTCTGTGCTCTTGGTGGTAATTGCTCGAAACTCCAGAAATTCACCACGTGCTTCTTGGATGCACCACTGCAAAGAGTCTCAAAACTCTTCAATCAAGTCAATCCACCGGAATTTAACAAAAACAGCCGGAAAGAGACCCTACTGAAGATAATCTAACAAGGGTGCTCTCTAGCCAAAACGGTACAACCAAACCTCTCAACCTCTCACGTCCACAACTGCAACTCGTCGAACGAGAAAATCAATGAAGAGAAACTCTAGCCACCGGCCTAACCAAGCACAGAGATCTTCACCCTCCACTATTGCCTGCAACTCTCCCCCCTTCTATCCCCGACTCTAGCCAATTCTACACGTGATTCCTGCCCGATATCTACCACAACACATCAACACCTCCACTATCCTTCACCCTAAGGACCTCACACCGTAATCCAACTATCAAACCTGCAAACCTTGTCTACCTGGCGTCTTTCCAATCTGAAGAGCCTCGTATCACTCACCCCTCCCTTGCGACGAAACGCAGAATCGAGACCTACGGAATTTCAAGGAGATGACGTGAAAACGCTGCGCTAGAGGGAGGAGGATGGAGGAAAGGCCGAAATGAATCGCCAGACTCCCGCCTGTGTAGTCTATCACGAAGAAGACGGAGGAAGAAGAAGAGGAAGAAGAAGAAGACGAAGGCTACGAAGAAGGAGAAGAAGAACACCAACGACAACAATGACATTAACAACTCCAACTCCAACAACAACAACGACGACGACGAGGCGCAGCAACAGTGAAAAGTTCGCGATGGAGGAGGCAAGAGTGCACTCTCTGCTGCTGCGTCGTCGAGGAGCCTCGTCCTCGTCAAAACCGGACGCGACGAACGAGACCCGTCGTCGACAAACGCTGACGGACGACATAGACGAATTACGGCGGATTCCGGCGAGATTCGCCTCCCACGGGCGACGAGGCGGGCCGTGCGGGAGGGGGACTGGTATGGCACGGCTACCGTAGATCTAAGCCAGATCGGACAGCTATTAGCTTCGAAAATCTCGCTGTCATTGTGGCCGTCCGATCTTTCGGGCTGCCCGACCAGCGCCCAGAACCCCCCCCCTTCTATTAATATTATTATTGTTATTCTTATTATTATTCTTTGTGTTTTCTTTACTTTGTTATATTTTTAACTAGGTTAAAGCTGACCCTTGACCTTTGTTGAGAGTCCAGTGGAAATATATATATATATATATATATATACATGTGTGTGTGTGTAGCATGTCTTTCAGGATGTTTACATTTGCATGAATGTATGTATGTGCACACCCCCTCCTCTAGACTGGTCCATGAAATTTATTAGTGTGGACAATTATAAACTAGTATAGAAATTATTCATTCCTGTGTGCAAGTATTTATTTCTCTTTTGCAGCATTTTCATGGATGAAAAAGATTTGAAGAAGCGAACTTGTAGGAAGAAATGAAGCTGTTTGCACCAATGAACTCAGAAGCTTTGTTGAATGCATTACATTAAACATTAACTTTTATTATGGTATATGGTATTGTGTATTGTAAATAAATAAATATTGAAAGTAACCATGTTCATTTTTTTATTGATAAATGTATATATATATATATATATATATATATATGTGTGTGTGTGTGTGTGTGTGTATGTAGAGACATACTAGAATTTATGAAATGTTGCAAATCATCCACCAACAAAGTACTTCTATCAACTTATTTTAGATGCTTTAATGTTTATAGATGAAAAATTGAAAGAAAGAAGAAGTGACTTTGAAATGTTTCAAAATTCCTCATTTGTAAACAATCGCAAAACATTTATGAATCACTGAGCAAGAATTGTCAATATGAACACTTAGTTATTTTCAAATTCTACACATTTATAAGAGACTATTTTCTTTAATTTTTTTCATTTATAATAGAAAGATAAGTTTTATTCTTTTTTAAAATAATCACACAAAAGACACAGATTCCTTAATAAAATCTCACAAAAATTTAGACCCACAATACATTCGAATTCTTAATTGTATTATAATTTTTTTATTACAGAAAATTTTTGAATAATACTAATAAATACTAATAATCTTTGTATACGTAAAATGACAGTCGTATATTTTTGACAAGCCTTCGAATAATGTTCATAGGACTAGCTCATTTGTAATATAGTTTGTCCAGAGTAAAGTTGCATAAGAGAATTTACAAATGATGGAAAGGAATGTTCGACAAATAAATGTAGTAATTATATTTAAGCATTAAATTTCATGTTATATTTAAAATTTAAAGATAAGTTTATTACAAATAACGTTGTGAGTATTAGTGAAAACGTCTGAAATCGATAGTGGTCCAGAGAAGGTAAATGAACCAATATAAGAGATCCTTCTTTAATATTTGATTCTTCATAAGACTGATATTCAATGACATTGTTGTTTCAATTCAAAAAGAAAACACAAATTTGATTTGTTTCTCCCAGCTGCTATTTATTGGACAAGTATAGAATAAGAAATGACAAACTTTGTAACATTTTGAAAACCACAATATTCTTTGAATTAATTTCCATGATCTTAATTATCACATTTTATTATTATCAGTATTGTTATTTTGATGCCTTTAAAACCATTGCATATCATCCCATAGAAATGTTCTTTCCAAATCTTTGAGACACAATGCAATTTTAGTGGTGTTTGATTACTTAAGAAAGATAGAATATCTGGTACCGTTCTAAAAACGTACTGCAAATTATTCATTTGCAAACTTGTTTTTCGATATTTATTAGCTTCAAAATTCGATAAACATTACAACTTTTTACCACAATCAGTTTGGTAATGTTTTATTTAAATCAAGGCATTTATCTTCTATTAGATTGTGTCTAGCTCTTCACTTTCTCTTTTTCTATTTTCTTTTCTATCATTTTAATGTGTTTTAAATCCTTCATTTTCATCTAAAACATTTAAAAGAAGAAATCCAACTTTTGAATCTTTTCATTGAAAATACTTCTTGTAGTAAAAAACTTTACATGAGAAACAATTTCAAACATTTAAAAACATAAACGCCACAATTCACAATGATACAGCTTAACTTTGTTTTTGCCTCTAATTTTAATCACGCATTTGAAAAACACTACAATTATTATTTACTGATGTTATTTAATCAATAAATAAATCATACACATCTTTTATAGAGAGAACAAAAAGAAGTTACTTTTCTTAGTACACAGTACTGAACTGATAACTAAATATATATTCATATCACGTTCCAGACATTTATAATATAAAAAAATGAAGTGCTTACAAGGTAATAATACTTATTTCTCAACTATATTATCAAATACACATTTCAATATGAAAGATGCAAATAAACAAATAAGCAAAACTACTTATGATTGATGTAGGATACAATATACCATGGCTACTTATAGTATAGGTTATTGAATAATATAGCTATTGAGTTCTAAGATTAAACAAATTAAACCATTTGTTTGATTAGGACTGTATTAGAATAAATAAGAAGAAATCAATGGGAAAGATAACTAGGAGTAATTTCAAGACTTTAAAAATTGACAAAGATGTATATATATATATATATATATATATAGAGAGAGAGAGAGAGAGAGAGAGAGAGAGGTTTATTTAATTAATTAGGCATAAAAAAAATTCATGTGTCAAATTATATTGAACTTATGCTTATACTTCACATCAAGACCTTGTCAACTTACCTTACAATAAATCATGTTTCTACAAAAACATAAGTGATTATGTCAACTTTTAGTCTAGGCAACAATGTATACCATTGAATTTTGATTGGTACTAATAATATACAACTTTCACTTATTTATTTGATACCTTTTTCTCTTTCCTTTTTTTATTTTATATTTTTATTTTTAATACCATGGTTACATTACAAGTGTATTCAATCCAATTTTATATAACTAGATATTCTTAAACATTAGTGAGTAACTGTTTTTGCTATATTAAAATTTCATTTTAATTCTCTAAAACTGCATTTGTTGAAGTATGTTTGAACTACATTATGTATTAAAGCTGTTTTTCTTTCTAATTACTACTTTTTAGTATTCTCATGGATAACAGTTTAAATAATTTTTATTTTAGTTAAACTGAAAATTTTACAATATGTACTACAAAAACACAGATTAGTATTGAATAGAATTTGAATTGTTTGTGTGTGTTTATATTTATATATATATATATATATATATATACAAAAAAAAATTGGAAATATTTTCTTTTGATCTTTGTGTGTTTATATGTATATATATATATATATATATATATATTATTATTTATAGTGTATTTATGTGTGTTGAGAACCAGATAATGTATACACTAGACAAATCATAATCTACAAGGTTGGCATTAATAATTGTCTCATTAAAGAAAAACATAAGTCATTATCATAATAATGTGAAACAAGTATCTAAATATATATGTGTATCCTAAATTCATTATTTTCTTTCTGACATTTGAATTAAAAAAAATCTGATTGAAAAACTCTTAATGGCTGATACAAGTTAAGGTATCTTTATTTTTTTTGAAATAATGTAAACTAAAAAGACTTCAAAACAGAAGATAAGCAATAATATTTTGAAATTTATTGGTATTTTTGACAAATTTACATTTCATTAATAAATTCGAAAAAGTTTGTTTCTTAATAAATTGTCAAAATTTCACTTTTATGGTCTCTAATTCATGATGTTAATAAAATTTTGTTCCACCCACTAGCCACACTCCATATCAAGCAAGAAATTTATAAATTTATTTTTGGAAATTAAAATTATTATTATTAGAATATATATATATATATATATATATATTGGATATTACTAATGCTATCACAATTTTTGTTATAGTGACCATAGTTTATTCACATTAATTTTTATTTAAATTATTATATAATTAATAAATAAGAAAATTAATTAGAAATATGTAATAATATATTATAATTATATATAAATAAATAGATAAAAACATATTGAATAGGTGGTGGATTGTAGTAGAAGTGTGAAAAATTGTAGTGATATTAGCAATATCCTATCTAATTTAAAAAACAATTTGAGTATACCACCGATAAGCCTTGTGATTAGCCATGAAGAAGGGAATAGGAGGAACTTGGGAAAAGTCGGAACAAACATGGGAATATAGGAACATGGAAACATTGAATGGATGGATATGCAAGGAATTGCAGTGCCTACTGGCAAGAGTTTTTGCTAGTATGAATAAATATGATTCATTATTGAAACAATTATAATTTTTTTAATTTATAAAAACTAATATATTTCTAAAATTAAATTCATTATTAAAATATTTTAAGTTATATATCAAAAATCACATAGACACACATACATATATACATACACATTTATTTATTCTATTTTCAAAAGAAGATATGTAAATAACTACAACAAAAATTATAACAAAAATATAAAAATAGATAGATTTGTTTTCTCAAAATATATAATTTTTTATTTTTTAAAATTTACATGATAAATATTGTAGTATTATAATATAGCTATTGGAGGAAAAAGAGAAGAAAGCATTATATTATAGAAGAGCTTAATTAAAAA
The DNA here is from genome assembly GCF_059467195.1 of Physcomitrium patens. Classification (NCBI taxonomy): domain Eukaryota; kingdom Viridiplantae; phylum Streptophyta; class Bryopsida; order Funariales; family Funariaceae; genus Physcomitrium; species Physcomitrium patens. The sequence continues at coordinate 935,820 of NC_143423.1, forward strand.
TATAGATTTTTTATTTTATTTTTTAAGAATCATATATAATAATTAATAATGTAATAAAACCAATAAGTAATAATAATGTCTATTTGTAAAAATCACTTTTACTTCCTTTTTAGTGCAATAAATAAGGCAAAATATAATAGCAAAAGTAACAAAAATAATATTATAGGCATCTTTAGATAAA